>NC_057394.1:79510866-79883366 GCF_019320065.1 Cervus canadensis | reverse complement strand
AGGGAGGGGGCTGTGGCTGGCACTTTGCTGTCTTACACACTCAGCAAACTTAGGCAGCTCCAGCTGGAGTGGTCCAGAACATCTCTCCACACCAGCAGGATGGGAGGAAGAAGTCCACTTTGGCTAATTTCAACTTTTCCACCATGAAATCTGCACCTGCGATGTCAGGGGTCGCCAAATAATAAAATGTGGCATCTTTGAAACTGCTCAGTCACGTGAAAAGGGCTGTAATTGAGTAGATTCATTCTCTGAAGCCCCCATTGGAGACACGCAACTCAGGGCTGGGGGAGGCGGAGAGGGGTGGGGTGGGGAGGCTGGGCCATAGGCAAGCTGGACTCTGGAAGGGCAGTGGAGCCAAGGCAGCCTCTGATACGGTCCCCGGCTTTTGAAATTTGAGACTAAAAATAAATAACCTTCCTGCACATTCAGTCCGCACACACTCACAGACCCACGCTGGCCCCCCAGCTTTTGTGAGCAGTTTGACCTGATAAATGCGCTTGGCTGGCATCAAATAGTTCGGCTTTGACCGATCACATTTAAATATGTGAATTAGTCATGAAGCAGAACACAGCTTGGTGAGCTTGCTAACTTGCTGGACTCTATTGAAGGAGAAGGGAGGAAAAAGGAGAAAGCCATTCAGGGTTCTCAATTAGGTGGAGAGGTGAGAGGCACCCCACCTTGGACCACGTCTCCCTACTCAGGCCCAAGGCTCCACCGAGAGTGGGGAGGAAACCCGTTCCCCGTCAGGGATGGGGTGATGGGCTTAGGCCACTGGGTACCATCTTGGACTCTTGGCGGCACCTGTGGGCACCAGGCCTTTCAGCACAGAGGCCATCCTGACTGCCCCCCCCCCAGGGAGAGGCCCATGGGTGCTGGAGCCCATGGAGGCCTCAGGCTCAGGCTAGGGGGGGCTCCATGTCAACCAAGCCCGCCCCCCATGGGAAAAGCAAACTGGAGCTTCTGTAGGTGTGTTTATTAAACCCAGCCACCACCACTCCCTGTCCTAGAGAGAGCAGAAAACACAGAGGGGTGGATGAAAACTCTGATCCCTCACTCCCAGGAAAGATCTGCTGGAAGAGTTGGGGAGGGCACCTGGGCATCCATGCACCCCAGTACCTGCCACGTCTTAGCACTCAGTTCAGTTCAGTTGCTCAGTCGGGTCTGACTCTTTACGACCCCATGGACTGCAGCACACCAGGCCTCCCTGTCCATCACCAACTCCTGGAGCTTGTTCAAACTCATGTCCATCGAGTTGGTGATGCACCCAACCATCTCATCTTCTGTTGTCCCCTTCTCCTCCTGCCCTCAATCTTTCCCAGCATCAGGGTCTTTTCCAATGAGTCTGTTCTTCGAATCCGGTGGCCAAAGTATTGGAGTTTCAGCTTCAGCATCAGTCCTTCCAATGAATATTCAGAACTGATTTCCTTTAGGATTGACTGGTTGGATATCCTCGCAGTCCAAGGGACTCTCAAAAGTCTTCTCCAACACCACAGTTCAAAAGCATCAATTCTTCGGCACTCAGCTTTCTTTATAGTCCAACTCTCACATCCATACATGACTGCTGGAAAAACCATAGCTTTGACTAGACAGAACTTTGTTGGCAAAGTAATGTCTCTGCTTTTTAATATGCTGTCTAGGTTGGTCATAACTTTTCTTCTTAGCACTAGGGGAAGGCAAACCCCAGTGCCTGCAGTTCTTGAAGACCGCCCCACCATAGGCATGTAATCCAGGCACCCACTTCCACCTGCCCCAACCAATGCTACAAAGGCCAGGAGCGCCCCTGCTGACAGATCTAAGGAGCAGGAAGGACAGAAAACAACGTGCCTCTAAGCTCCAGCGGCTCTGTGGTCAGGGTGGGTGGCAGCTGCCCCCAGACAGGAAAAGGTCCCTCCCCTGGGTTAACCTCTTTAGGAAGATGTTCTGCACACACACGTCAGCGATGCATAGCTGATGACATCAGGCATCGACGGCAGAAGCCTGCGGTGAAGCCCGGCCTTCACCCTGTGATAAAAGGACTAGTGCTAAAGGGTGGCACAGAGGAGGGAACCCACCTGCCCGGTTTGCGGCCTGACCCGTACACACGATCACATAAAATGCTATAAAGCTGTGTGTTCTCTCGAGGATGAGCTCTAGAACTGACAGCCTTACTTCAGAGGGTAAGCTGCCCCAACCACAGTTACCACGCTGGTGAAAGCCCGGCTCCAGGGCCCACAGGACGCTCCCAGGAGGGCCAGCCCTCGGAGGGGCCTTGTTGGCGCGGCCCTGGGGTTTGCGGGCCTCCAGCATCTGCTCTGCGGAGTTGAGGAGACTCACCCCGGCGCCGCCCCGGGCGGCTGGAAACTGTGGAGCGGTAGCGCCCCCTGCCGGCGCGCAGCCGCAATAGCTAGGATGCTTCCGGAGCAGAGCCGACCAAAGAGGAGGTCCAGGCCTGGGGAAGGACCTCGCACAGACTGCGGGGGAGCCCTGCTCCCAGGGGAACCTGGGGCTCATCTGAAATGCCCGGGGACGGGCTCCGTCCTTCCTTCCTCCCCTCCCCCACCTGCCCAAAGCGGGCTTCAGGAGCCAGCAAAGGACGTAGCAGAGTCCCCTCGTGTTCTGAACGGTTGGCCCCAGCCCTCCCGAGTCCCTGCTTCCTTTGTGGCAGCCCTCAGTTCACTGGATGCCGGTAACTGGATGTCACCGTTAGTATTACAAGCATCTCTATTATATTCGAATTGTGGTGCTGGCGAAGACTCTTGAGAGTCCCTTGGATTGCAAGGAGTTCAAACCAGTCAATCCTAAAGGAAAGCAACCCTGAATACTAATTGCAAGGACTGAAGTTGAAGCTGAAATTCCAATACTTTAGCCACCGGATTTGAGGAACTGACTCATTGAAAAAGACCCTGATGCTGGGAAAGATTGAAGACAGGAGGAGAAGGGGACCACAGAGGATGACATGGTTGGATGGCATCACCGACTCGATGGACATGAGTTTGAGCAAACTCCGGGAGGTAGTGAAGGACAGGGGCGCCTGGCACGCTGCAGTCCATGGGGTTGCAAAGAATCAGAGACGACTGAGTGACTGAACAACAACTATTATACTGAGCTCGCCTCACATTTTGAGCATCTCAGTTACTACTCAAAGGTTAGAACAAGTTGTCAGAGCTCCTTGGCATCTGGTTATTCTCACGTCAGGGCCCCAGCAGTCCTGAAGAAAATTCTGAAAGACAGCAAAGAATCCAGTCCGATTCCTGACTTGACTCGGATCTTCCCTTCTTCCCAGGCCCACCCACTATGTCTTTCTAGGTCCTGTGTTCACTTGAGCCCTCTGCCAAAGTTAAATGTATGTCTGGCTGTCTTTTCAACTAAAAATAAAGGTAAAATTTGAACTTGTCACATTGAAACATATTTCTCAACTTTCTTTCCTTTCTATCCTAAATATAAAAAAATAACAAATAACAACAACAAAAAAAACCACTCAATAAATGCCCTCATCAAGAGCTGTTAAGGGACTTTCCTGGTGGTCCAGTGGCTAAGACTCAACTCTCGCAATGCAGAGGGTTCCCTAGTAGGGGAACTAGATTCCACATGCATTCTGCAACTAAGAGTCTGGCATGCTGCAATGAAGGTCCTGTAAGCTGTGCACCTAAGACTGGGCAGAGTGAAAAATAATTTAAAAAAAAAAAAAGCTGTTAATACACACGTTTGGTACCAAACGTGCCTTCCTGGGGAGCAATGATCCTGAGTACATTTCTCAACAGTCCCCCTAAGATGTAGCTTTGACTGCCCCCCACCAAGTCTTCCTGTCATAGTCAGAGACCCAGAAGCTGCCCGTGGCCACACCCTTCCCCAGACCCACACCCACCTGCAGGACATGCTCCCCCTCTGGCTCCATTCAATGGTTTCCACTTCACTCTAGGATTCCTTCTATTCACTATTTGCGTAGCTCAGCCTTCAAGGCTTTGTCTCTCTGCCTTTTGTCTGTCCTCCTCACTCCTGATGACTCAGCCACACAGCCTCTCCCGGAATTTATGACACCTCCTGTCTCAGTCTTTGTCCAACATTTCCACCTGGGCTATTCTTATTTATCCCTCAGGCTGAGCTTGCATGCCCTGGCCGTGAGGTCTCAACCTAAATTACTCTCATGTGTCACCTTCCCTATAGGGACACACAACCGTTTGTGTTTTTATTGGTTTTCAGCTCGGGTTCCTTCCTTGGGTGGTAAGTTTCAGGAAAGTAAAGAAAGCATCTGTCTTATTCACTGACATATACCCCCAGCGTCAAGCCCAGGGCCCAGCTGGGATAGGAGAATGGCTCAGGTGAATACACGAGTAGGTTTGGGGAACTTGATATTGTTACCACTGAGAGGTTTAGTGATTTCCTGCTGCTGCACATCTGGGCTGGTGGCGCTCGTGGTAAAGAACCCTCCTGCAAGAGATGCAGGTTCGATCCCTGGGGAAGAAATGCAGGTTCGATCCCTCCAAGGGGAAGATCCCTTGGAGGAGGGCATGGCAACCCACTCCAGTATTCTTGCCTGGAGAATCCCATGGACAGAGGAGTCATAAAAAGTCAGACATGGCTGAAGTGACTTAGCACACACGCACACACATCTCGTAGGAAGACGTGCGGTCTAGGTGAGGGCATCCCCTGGAAAATTGAAGGGCGGTGGGAACGGGTCAGGGGAGCAGGCAGGTGAGAAGATTCTAGAGAGGTCATTCTCAGATTCAGATCCCCCCTCGAGCGGGGCTGTGTAAGAACACGCGAGAAGCACATTCAACGCTTACACTTAACTGCAGAACGGATTTTTGTTTCCATCATTCGGAGTGCGCAAGGGTGTCTCCCCCACTAGCACCCCTCTGTCAGGGGAAGGACAGCAGACAATACAAGACTTCTCCTCTAAGAGCAGATTTGTGGGCTTGAAGGAAGCTCGCGGGTTCAATAGGCGACTGAGACACTGCTCGAGGCCTCTCACTTTCCTGGGGACCGCGAGCGCCAGGCTGCAGGGCGCAGGAACGTTGAGTCTTGGGGACCCAGCAGGTGGAAAGCTGCCGGGGGCCCGGCCAGGCGGGCGCGCCCGGGGAGCGCACGGCAGAGGGCGCCCGAGAGCCGGGCCAGGAGCGCTCGGCAGGTGCGCCTGCGCCACCAGGTGACCCGACCAGCGCGCGCGCCGCGAGCGCGCCCGGGACCCTCTCCTTCTCCCCGCCCTCTGCCCCGCCCGACCGCCCTGTGCTTCTGTGTGAGAACTTGCTAAGAGACCCTCAGGCTATCCGAAAAACAACTGCTGGCCATTGTTACTATTATTCCGGTGTGTAGGTAACAGGTGATCTTAAGAAAGACGCCAAGGGCCTTTGAGATCAGGGCAGGCCGGCGGGATGTGTTTGGGGAGCTGGTTTTTGTTTGTGGAGTGTGTTGTTTCCATGGGTAGTGGGTTTTGCTTGTTGATTTTTTTTTTTTTTTTAATGTGTAGGTTAAAAATTTGTCATTCTGGAAAAGTGCTTTTTTCCCCAGTGTCTTGACACATCTCTGGCGACTTCCCTTCTCAAATGACTGATGGGAAAAGAACAATGGGAACAGGTCAAAATAAGAGAGAAACTTCCCAAGGGACTGTTTATCAACCTTGACTCCCCTCCTGCCCCCACTCCTATACACACTGCTACTGGAAATGAGATTCATTACGTCAAAAAGGAAAGTCAGAGTCCTGAAGCCAGTGTTGAAATTAAACCACCTTCTCATTGTTAGGTAAAAGGAACAGGAGGCCCAGAGGGGATAGAGGACTTGTCCAAGGTCACAACGCCCTTGAGCATGGTGGGACTGAAGCTTTCATGGTGTGTGTGAAGCTTTCGTTCTACACTTTATATAACATGATCACTGCAGGAAAGAAAGGGAAAGTGAAATGATTTTGACATCCTAGAATCCTGTCTCTTCAAGTTGGTAGATGCTGGTATTTTTGCTGTATAACTTTCCATAATTTTAAACTTATATCAATCAGTTCAGTTCAGTCACTCAGTCATGTCTGACTTTTTTTGGCCCCATGGACTGCAGCACACCAGACTTCCCTGTCCATCACCAACTCACGGAGCTTACTCAAACTCATGTCCATCAAGTCAGTGATGCCATCCAACCATCTCATCCTCTGTCATCCCCTTTTCCTCCTGCCTTTAATCATTCCTAGCATCAGGGTCTTTCCCAATGAGTCAGTTCTTCACAACAGGTGGCCAAAGTATTGGAGTTTCAGCTTCAGCATCAGTCCTTCCAATGAATATTCAGGACTGATTTCCTTTAGGATTGACTGGTTGGATCTCCTTGCAGTCCAAGGGGCTCTCAAGAATCTTCTCCAACACAATTTGAAAGTATCAATTCTTCAAAAAAAAAAAAAAAAAAGAAAGTATCAATTCTTTAGCACTCAGCTTTCTTTATGGTCCAGCTCTCACATCCATGCATGACTACTGGGAAAACCATAGCTTTGACTAGGCGGACCTTTGTTGGCAAAGTAATGTCTCTGCTTTTTAATATGCTGTCTACGTTGGTCATAGGTTTTCTTCCAAGGAGCAAACGTCCTTTGACTTCACGGCTGCACTCACCATCTGCAGTGATTTTGGAGCCCCCAAAAATAAAGTCTTTGTTTCCACTGTTTCCCCATCTATTTGCCATGAAGTGATGGGACCAGATGCCATGATCTTAGTTCTCTGAATGTTGAGTTTTAAGCCAACTTTTTCACTCTCCTCTTTCACCTTCATCAAGAGGCTCTTTAGTTCTTCTTCACTTTCTGCCATAAGGTTGGTGTCATCTGCATACCTGAGGTTATTGATATTTGTCTCAGCAATCTTGATTCTAGCTTGTGCTTCATCCAGTCTGGCATATCGAATGATGTACTCTGCATAAAAGTTAAATAAGCAGGGTGACAATATACAGCCTTGACATACTTCTTTCCCAATTTGGAACCATTCTGCTGTTCCATGTCCAGTTCTAACTGCTGCTTCTTGTCCTGCATACAGATTTCTCAGGAGGCAGGTAAAGTGGTCTGGTATTCCCATCTCTCTAAGAATTTTCCAGTTTGTTGTGATCCACACAGTCAACAGCTTTGGCATGGTCAATAAAACAGAAGTAGATGTCTTCTGGAACTCTCTTGCTTTTTCTATGATCCAACAGATGTCAATAGTTTTATCAAAACTTATATCAGTTTCCCAAAACTGTGTCAGCCCATTCACGTTGCTTTGTAACCATGTTGTGTGTGTGTGTCAGTGTATCTACAACACTTCCCCGTGTCAGTCAGGGAACAGCTACATCATAATTTCTTACAGATGCCTGACCATTCCTTTGAACAGATATATCTCCATTACTTTAATCAAACTCTTACTGCAAGACATAAGGTTTTTCAAATGTCAAACTCATAAATGACACTGTTCCAAACATTTCTATTAATATATATATTTTTTGCACATTGGCGTTTACTCACTGATCAATGTGACTTTTGGGGGAAGCACAGTACTCAAGTCACAATCTTTCTAAGTCCCAATGTCCCCCATCTTTAAGAGGAAGCAACCAGTACTGATCTCCTAGGGGTGTTGGGAGAATTAAATGAGATCACAGATGGAAAGTAATTAGTGCTGTGCATACAGCAAGTCCTATGAGCGTTGGACCGTAAAGAAGGCTGAGCGCCAAAGAACTGATGCTTTCATACTGGGCTGGAGGAGACTCTTGAGAGCCCCTTGGACTACAAGGAGATCAAACTAGTCAATCCTAAAGGAAATCAGTCTTGAGTATTCATTGGATGGACTGATGCTGAAACTGAAGCTCCAATACTTTGGCCACCTGATGTGAATGAAGAGCCAACTCATTGGAAAAGACCTTGATGCTGGGAAAGATTGAAGGCAGAAGATGAAGGGGACAGATGATAAGATGGTTGGATGGCACCACTGACTCAATGAACATGATTTGAGCAAACTCCAGGAGATAGTGAAGGTCAGGAAAGCCTGGTGTGCTATAATCCATGGGGTCACAAAAGAGTCAGATACAACTTAGCAACGGAACAACAACACAGCAAGTCCTAAATAAATACTGACTATTAAAATGTGCGTGCTACAATATGATTATTGTTACCACAACCCCTGAAGGCAGGCTGCCTCCTCAGAGTAACCCCCATGGTTTTCCCTTACTCTTTGAACAACAGCTTCTGGAATTTTGTGAAGATGTTTTACGTTTGAAACTTTAGTCGCTAAAAGATATTTCCATGTTTTTCTGATTAAATTCAGTCATCGACTGTGTTCTGGTTCCACAATTTAATGCCAGTCAAAAAAGAGAAAAGCACCTGGTTCTACATATTTCATTGAAGGTTCTTAAGTCATTTCAATGGCCTGAGTCCTTTGTGATTCATAAAGCCGTTCTCCACTCCTTTCTCCTTTGGAAAAGCCGACAGCATAGCCTCCAGGTCCCAGTGCTTTCACACTAATCTCTGCTTCTTTTTTCCTTCATATTTAGGAGCCTCCACTCCAGTACTCTTGCCTGGAGAATCCCATGGACAGAGGAGCCTGGCAGGCTGCTGTCCCTGGGGTTGAAAGAGTCCAACACAACTTAGCGACTAAATCACCACCACCACTATTTCACAGCTCTGATAGGCGAGAGGGGGGATACAGAAGCAGAAGCTGTTTTCTCCAAACCTTTGGTGTTAATCTGAGCGCATCCGCAGGTCACAATGGATGGATTTCAGGTTCATACTCTCATCTGAAGCTTTGGAACCCAATGTCCAGTTCTCGTACAAGTAACCCAACATATGTGGCATCCACATTTCTCCAAGGGCTGTCAAAACAGGGAACCTCGAGCTTCTTTGAAAAGCTGGATGGAAGATTCAGTGATACAGGGTCCACTGTGGAGGTCAGAAGTCAGTAACCAAAGTTCAAAGTGCCCAGAGCTTTCCAAACTGCTATGAATGCCAGTTTCTCCACACCTCCTTCGTCCTCCTCCTCTGCTCCATGGAACACGGGAGTCAGGACCCCCTGAAGATAGTTGAGATGGGTGTGGCTGGCACACAGGTCCTGCCTGGTCATGGTGGTCACAGCACCCAGCCCTGGGGGCTCCTGGCCTGTAACAGATGCACAGAATGTCCTTCAAATGCCCTCTGTCATGGTGTGCGTCCTTCCTTTCAGTGGTGGCCGGTGTCATTGTATTACAATGTCTCAGGCCTGATGCAGTGGCATTCTCATCTCAGCTTGGCTAGCTCTGTTTCCCAGGATTCGCTTCTCCCTCAGGTTCCGAGTCAGGGTTGGACACAAGGAAAACGTGTGCTGGACCGGGAGGTGGAGGTGAAGCTCACCATGATGTCCTGGAGGTTGGACGGGGACCCGGCGTCATTGCCACCTGCCCACAGTGGCAGCACCGGGGCCTAAAGTTGCCCCCGCTCCCACTGGGTCTCCTTCCAGAACGTCTCCGGGTTGAGCCAAGGGTGCGTACAGCTTCAGGCCCGCAGGCGCCAGCTCCCATCTGACGGAGGCAGTGAGACACAGACGTGGGGTCCAGCTCGTCCCCACAAGTTCCAGTTAATCCCTGCAGGGTCGAGTTTGTCCCTGTTCTCACCCACTTCACGTCCCACTAACCAGTGTCGACGGCGACTTCGGGCCACGAGCAAAGACAAGAGGTCTCAGCCTCACCAGCTCCCACCACTGATTCCTATAGTAAATCCGCTATTCCTTTTAGCCCTGCTTTTCTACTTCTGGGGACTTAACAGGAAACAAAGCCAGCATCTCAAAGAGTTACCTGCACCCCCATATTCATTGCAGCATGATTCACAATAGCCAAGATATGGCAACAACCCAAGTGTCTGCTAGCAGATGAGTGGGTAAAGAAGATGTGCTGTTTGTGCAATGGAATATTACTCGACCATAAACAAGAATGAAATTCTGCCAGTTGCAGCAACATGGATGAAGCTGGAGGACAGTATGCCAAATGAAATAAGCCAGACAGAGAAAGATGAATCTTCTACTCTGTCACTCATATGTAGGACCTAAAAAGGTCAAACGCATAGAATCAAAGAGTAAAAACCGTGATAGCAGGGGCTGGGGAGGTGGGGGTGGGGTGGGGAAATGTTGGTTAAGGGCACAAACTTTCAGTTTTAAGATGAATAAGTTCTGGGGATATAACATATAGCCTGGTGACTGTAGTTAATAATACCATCTTATATACTTGAATGGGCTTTCCAGGTGGCACTAGTGGTAAGGAATCTGCCTGCCAATGCAGGAGACACAAGAGATGTGGGTTCGATCCCTGGGTCGGGAAGATCCCCCGAAGGAGCAAATGGCAATCCACTCCAGTATTCGTGCCTGGAAAATTCCATGGACAGAGGAGCCTGGCAGGCTGCAGTACATGGGTCGCAAAGAGTCCCACACAACTGAGGGACTGAGCACGTGCTCATATGCTTGAAACCTAAGAGGGTGGACCTTGAGTGTTCTCATCATGCACACACACAATGGTAACCATGTGAGACGTCGATCAGCTTGACTATGGTGCTCGTTTCAGAAAGTATACATACATAAAATCATCACGCTGTGCGCCTTAAAGATGTACATTTTGTTTGTCAGTTATACCTCAATAAATCCGGAACCTTTTTTAATTTTTAAAAAAACTGCAAAAAAAAAAAAAACTGCAGCAAATGTGTCTTTCTGGTGGGAGATGTTGACAGTGGGGGAGGCTACGTACATATGTACGTACCACTACACGAGTAGGGGTGAGGAATGTATGGAAAATTTCTATATCTTCTGCTAATTTGCTGTGAACCTAAATATAAAGTCTACTTTCACAAAAAAAAAAAAAAGGAAAGAAAAGCAAGAGAAGTTTCCTAGTGCCTTGAAAATGCGATGTGAGAGCTACAATTTGGGGACAAGGGAAAGTGAACGGCACAGTCCTTGAAGCGGGAGTTTTGTCCCCGCAATGCTGACTGGCCGGGAGGCAGGCAGCTCACGTCAGAGGCCGCAGGGAGAGGAGGGCCAAGTGACTGGGAGGGATGCGCGGAATAACGCACCCAAAGCGCTGAGAACACCGCCTGACACACAGTAGGGGCTCAGCGTGCTTGCTGTTAATATAATTCTGCATTTTAACCCAACAAATAGCACTTGAGCAATTAACCATCTACCCTCTGAGAATGATCATAAAAGGACTTATTTGCCAAGAGAACCTCGAGAGAAAGCTGCAAGGCTGAATTCAAGTAACCCCTCCCTTGAGGGGCCCTTCCTCACCCCAGGCTGAGTTTTCCATCCTTTCCTCTTTGCTACATCTTTTTTTCTTTTTCTTTATATCTTTTATTTCTCCAGGCCAGAATGCTGGAGCGGGTAGCTATTCCCTTCTCCAGCGGATCTTCCCAATAGAACCAAGGTCTCCTGCATTGCAGGTGGATTCTTTACCAGCTGAGCTACCAGGGAAGCCCATGTTTAAATAGATACAATTTATTTAATTTACTAAGTTTTTTAAATGAAGCAGTTTATTTGTTTTATTTTTAACTTAATTTTTATTTTGTGTTTAAAAAATATAGTTTAATTGGGTAAAATATAGTTTAATTGGGGCTTCCCAGGTGGCACTAGTGGTAAAGAATCTGCCTCCCAATGCTAGGAGATGCAAGAGATGTGGGTTTGATCCCTGGGTTGGGAAGAGCCCCTGGAGAAGGGAATGGCAACCTACTCCAGTATTCTCGCATGGAGAATCCCATGGACAGAGGAGCCTGGCAGGTTACAGTCCGTAGGGTCGCAAAGACTCGGACACGACCAAGAGACTAAACAACAAACAAGTACTGCAAATGCTCCCCGACCCCCATCACTCAGGATGCTGGCGCTGGACACCCAGGAAAGGGTGGTGCAGCAGTAGAGCCTGTGGAGCTTATCCGAGAACATTCCCAGGGACCTGTGCCCCACTCCTGTCCTCCACATCTATGCGAGCTCGTGTGGAATGTAGTCTGGTGCATGTTCGGCTGCAAGGGAGCAAGAAAAATAGGGTTTCAGCTTTGCAGGCTCTGAGATCACAAAGGTATCCCGGGAAAGAGATGGAACTGGTTGGTAAGTGCCAGTGGACCCACCCAGCAAAAACCCAGATGGCGTTTCTTATCCTTTAATGGACTGGGAACCTCAACAACTGGAAAGGGCCAAGCAGCCTTGAGAAACACTATTTATAGTAGGACTGAGCAAGACAAAGATTTTATTTTTTTGACATTTATTTATTTATTTGGCTGCACTGGGCCTCAGTCCCATCATGCTGGGTCTTCAGTCTTCACTGTGGCATGTGGGATCCACTTCCATGACCAGGGATCAAACCCCAGCCCCCTGCATTGACAGCATGGAGTCTTAGCCGCTGGACCACCAGAGATGTCCCAAGATTTTGTTTTAAATTTACTTCCAGATTCTCTTAGGTTTTGGTTAAGCTCTTGAACATTATCTGCTTCCCTTAACACCAAATCTGCCTCTTACAGACACTCCTGAAATCACAGCCTGATTGTGCAGGCATCTGAATGTTTTTTCAGGAAGGTTTTTATGTTTTAAAGTTTTTAATTTATTTTATTTAAAAATTTTTTTAATTTTTAATTTACTTTTTGATTTGCTTTTGATTGTGCTAGATCTTTGTTGCTGTGTGACGGCTTTCTCTAGGTGTGACAAGCAGAGACTACTCTCTAGCTGTGGTGCACAGGCTTCTCATTGCGGGGCTTCTCTATTTGCAGAGCACAGGCTCTAGGAGCATGGGCTTCAGTAGTTGCAGCATGCGGGCTCAATAGTTGTGGCACACAGGCTTAGTTGCCCTGCAGCACATGGGAGCTCCCCAGACTAGGGATCAAACTTGTGCCCTGTCCCCTGCATTGGCAGGTGGATCCCTATTGCACCATCACGGAAGTCCAGAAAGGTTCTCAAAGGTGCACAAGAACCTAAAAAGGTTGAGAAACACTGTACTGAGGGCAGGAGGGTTCACTTATGACACTCCTGAGCCTGAGTGGAGGGAGGGACTGTATGGGCTGGTGGCCACTGTGAAGAGAGACACCCCCAAGTGTGTGGTCCTGTGGGGGCCCCCAGCCCCCTCCATTATCAGCTAAATTTGGGTATGCATCATGGTCACCTGTAGAATTTGTTCACATACAGAATTCTGGTCCCCACCATAACCCAGATCTACTTAGAGAAACCAGTTTGACCAGATATCCACATTTTTAACACACTTGATGACTCATTTAGATACAGCACCAAATCTGGGGACCAAGGCACAGAGAACTTTTCTTCTTTGTTTCTTCTAGGTCCTGGCTTCCTCTCCTGCCCCATTCTGACTGCCATCCTGGTGACTCAGGAGAGTCGGGGTGCCTTCCAGGGACAGGCGAGCACTCGTCAGCCACTCAGTGACCCATGGGGCCAGCACCCAGCGTGTGCACAGGCTCCTTATCTGGAAAAATGAAGGCTATCACTCATAGGAGGCACCGGGGAGTAATGACTCACATCAAGAACCTCGAAATCTGCAGATAAAAGGCAGCACCGACTCCCCACTGGAACTGCAGTCACAGGGACCACTCTCCTGGGTGGGTCCTTGCAGACCATCTTTGCGTGAAAACACCTGCCGCTCCATAGCCAACTCAACTTCGCCCTTCACCATCAAAGTTACCATCCCCTGGGTGTTGGTCACTCAGTCGTGTCCGACTCTGTGCAACCCCATGGGCTGGAATCCACCAGGCTCCTCTGTCCATGGGATTCTCCAGGCAAGAATATTGGAGTGGGTAGCCACAGCCATGCTCTCCTCCAGGGGATCTTCCCGGCCCAGGAACTGAACCCAGGTCACCATCCCCATACCACGCTGCAAAGACACACCGTTGTGTGAGGACCACTGCAGGGCGTTTCCTCCTGAGTTTCACTCCAAATGTTTCTGCCTGGGATGGCCCCCAGCCATGGGACCTACTGGTTGCACTGAAAGCTGTCGTCATGTCCCCGTGGACCTTACACTCTCTTTATTGCACGGAACAGCAGTCAGCACTCCATGGGGTGAAGGGCACCGGATGACGCCCTCGCCAGGCGGCCAGATGTCGCCATGGGGCCAGCGGCTTTTATCCTGCGGCTGCTGAATTTCACGTATATCATATTTATCAGCAGGAACGTTGTCAGTTTTATAAATGGAAACTGAAGGACCATAAATCATTCTGTGGGGAGGTAACTGTGGGGGACGAGGGGTAGGTCTGCTTGTCAGCCTGCCAGCCAGGTGTGTTCATCCTGCAAGCGAGCAAATCTGCAGAGTGACAACCCACGCCCCGACCACTGGCCCGGCTGGTGCCCACCATTCTTTCTGCTGGGAGACACACCCTGGCAGACGGGGCAGAAGACATTCACCAGCCTTGAAAGCTTCACTGGCCTGTATATAAGATGTTTTTATATTTCCCTGTTCTTTCCACGATGTCGAGGTCACAGGATCAGAGTAACTAAACATATGTCTCAGAGCCTAAACATATACACAAGTATCACTGTCTGGTCTCCTACTTCAGGGTTACCCTGGTGGCTCAGACAGTCAAGAATCCGCCAGCAATGCAGGAGATTCAGGTTTGATCCCTGAGTTGGGAAGATCCCCTGGAGAAGGAAATGGCAACCCGTTCCAGTATTCTTGCCTGGAGAGTCCCATGGACAGAGGAGCCTGGCAGGTTACAGTCCATGGGGTTGCAAAGAGTCAGACATGACTGAGCGACAAACTTTCACACTCTTTACCTTACCTGCCTTCCATGCCTATCATTACAAGTGGATTTCCTCGAGGTCTAACTTCTTCAAGTTTATTTTATTTTCTGGCCTCACCGTGTAGCATGTGGGATCACAGTTCCCTGACCAGAGATTGAACCCATGCCCTCTGCAGAGGAAGCACAGAGTCTTGACCACCGGACCGCCAGGGAAGTCCCAAGTTGAGATGACACTGAATGACTGATGGATTACACCCACCTCTGAGCATTTACTGTGTAATCACAGCACAGGAACTTTTGGGAAGCCCTGGTCTGGTGGACCCTATGATCAGCCCCACTTTACAGATGGGAAAACTGAGGCTCAAAGAGGTCAAGTAGCTTGCTGGGGTTCCCCCAGCCAGTTAGTGGCAGAGCCAGAATTAGAAATTGTATTCAGCGTGTTTTCAAATCGAGACTGGCACGATAGGATGACAAGAGCTTCAGTAGACGGAGTCAGGGGCAAGGATCCCCAGAAAACATTCCAAAGTCGGGAGCTTCAATTCAGCACCACTTTGTTGTGACAGCTTTTTCAAGGGCAGAGAATGTCAGGGAGTAAAAGACAGTCAAGAAAACAGCCCTCTTTCACTCTTCCCAAACAAGCTGTGTTTCTTTCTGAGCTATGTAGAAAGCATTTATAAAATTAACAAACTGTTAGATTTTGAGGGGGCTATATTTTTTGCTATGAATTCCTGGGGGTCTTTGTCCTGTAGTTATTGAAATTTTCTTTGATCAAAATGATCAAGTTTTGTAATTAGTTTTACGATCACGTAAAAGAGTGAATGAACTCCTAAACATTCCTCACTCAAAGCTGTCTCATCTTTCTCTCTAGATGCAATGTTCTCTTGAGTCTCACTGAGAAGAGTAATATAATCGTTTTTTTTTTTTATTTTTTTTTTAAAAGAAAACTCTCATTCCCTTGGAGGCTCTGAAACTTGGGCATGAGTCCATGTTACCTGCAGGGCTTGTTCGAGCCAGACTGCCCGGCCCTACTCACAATCTTCGGATTGAGCAGATCTGGGCTGCAGCCTGGTGCAGGGCCGAGACTCTCACCTGGGCACCACGTCACGGCTGCTCAGGGCTGCCCAACAAACAGGGTCCCAGCCTCTGCTCTTCCCACCCCCTCACTCACACCCTCCCTCATCCACGCTCCCCGGGGGGTTGTCCCCCAATGCCGGGCCCTGCCTGCAGGGAGCTTGGACAGTCACTGTGACCTGCAGCCGTCATCCGTCCCAGGGGTCGCCGACACAGAGCACGGGAGGGAGCGGACAGCTCCTAGCCCCGTGGAACACACCAGGGTGGCGGCATTTCAGGTGTCAGGCCTGCCTCTAGGCCACCCGGGTTTTACTGGTCCCTTGAGTCATGTTCCATGGGGTCCACATCTCTTCCGCCTTCACACAGACTAAGCTCTGCATTGTGCGCTTGAGGCTACTGACCCAGATTCTACTTTCAAGGAAAAGGCATAATCAGGCACGTGTCAGACAAAAAGGCAAATACAAGAAGCTTCTGGGAGGTGGTGTGCCGTTGGTGCAGCTGAGAGGAACGGCAAGTTCCCAGCTCCAGGCTGGTCTTGCCCACGTCAAGCTTAGGTCTCGGCATGGGCAGCGGCGGCAGGGGTGGCTTTTCTCCCCTTATCTTCTCTCCAGTCGAGTCCTGCGCTGCTTTCAAGTTACTCCTTGGGACGGACCCTGGACCTCTCTCAGCCCACGCCCTCCTTTCATCTGCTCCGTCCATCCCCACACCCTCCTCTGCCTCAACATGACCCTTCCTCACCCAGACTGCATTCTGGTCCCTTGCAGGCTGCTGGTCACGTAGGGTGTTCTGTGGGGAGCTCTGGGCTTCACCCCACCTCCTGCAGCTCTTCTGAGCCCAGGGTGAATTGAGCTCAGGTAAAGTGCTCGGGAGTGCTTCCCTGATGGCTCAGACGATAAAGAATCTGCCTGCAATGTGGAAGACCGGGGCTCGATTCCCGAGTCGGGAAGATCCCCTGGAGGAGGGCACATGTTCTTGCCTGGAGAATCCCCGTGGAGAGAGGGCTGCAGTCCATGTGGTCACAAAGAGTTGGACACGACTGAGCAACTAACCACAGCGAGGCACCCAGGAAGCCTCCTCAACCATCAGGACCCCCAAGAGCCTCAGCTGCTATAGCCCCAGATGAGGAATCAGACAGAGCGGAGATGACAGCATGCAGAGAGGACAGCAGGAAACGAGGTCAAGGAGACACGGGTCCCCTGGCAGCTCCGAAGGGTCCCACTGCAGCCCAGAGCAGAGGAATGGGTTTACACAGGGACTATAGGCTCCGGGGCTACCACCTGTCCTCCCGTGAGCAGAACCAGAATCCAAGCCAACATGGGGAGTGAGGAGTGACTGTCCCTCCCTTCCAGGGCTCCCCAACCCAGCCACAGAGAAGGGCCGGTCAGACATGGGTCTTTCCCGGGCAGGTCAGAGAAAGGGCAGTCCTGCCCAGGCAAGCAGCAGCAGCATCGCCCTGGGCTGACCCACCGGTCACCTCTGCCCTGCCACGGAGACGCTCAGACCCTCCCCCACCTGGCGAAGGGCTAGGTTGCTGTGGGCTGACCACTGTTAGCAGGCCAAGTCAGGAACACAGGGGCCTGGCAGCTTAACCACAGTGGGGTCGACCAGACATCCAGGGGCCGAATCCTTGAAAGCATACTGCTCAGAGCCAGCCTCCCATGTACGCACATTCCCAACACAGCACAGGGCCCAAATTCAAGTGCCTGCATTCCAGTCCAGCTGGCAGCATTGTAGGAGGCCACCAGGCCCCCACTGCTTGGGAAGATGGCCTAGGGTCCAAGGGAAATCTTATCAAGATGGTTTTTGCCCAAAAGGGTCCAGGCCCTGGTCTAGGATTGGGGGTTCCCACTCTAGGACCCTGGCTCCTTGTACCCACCTGCTGCTGACCCCCTCAGGGTCCTTCTGAAGGGCTGGCCATGCCCACACCGAGCACCTAGATTCTGCCCTGACTCCAAGTAGTCTAGTGTTGCTGCTCAGTCACTCAGTTGTGTCCAACTCTTTGCTCCCCCATGGACTGCAGCATGCAAGGCTTCCCTGTCCATCACTATCTCCCAGAGTTTGCTCAAACTCATGTCCATTGAGTCAATGATGCCATCCAACCATCTCATCTTCTGTCACCCTCTTCTTCTCCTGCCCTCAATCTTTCCCAGCATCAGGGTCATTTCCAATGAGTCAGCTCTTCACATCAGGCGGCCAAGTATTGGAGCCTCAGCTTCAGCATCAGTCCTTGGTTGATTTCTGAGCGACCACAGACAAGTCCACAACCCTGAGTCAGACTGGGCACAGACCAGCCCACCAGAGTGAAACCTACAGGACAAGCCCATCATCAGGGGATGAGTTAGTAAATGTAAGTGTATCCACACCACAGAACCCTACATCATCATTAGAAAAAAAAAAGTACTGATACAAAATGAACTCCAAAATGCAATGTCATGCGAAAAGAGCTGGGTGCAGAACAATGTAATGCATATGAAGAGGACAAAGAGGGTATTTGCATATGTTTCCATATTATCTCTGATTTTACAGGAAACTCATAACATGGGTTGTCTCTGAGATGCACAGGGAAAATACAGGAAGAAATTCTTTCAATCTTTACCCTTTTGAATTTCAACTGTGGGAATATGTTAGCTCTTCACTAAAAACTTTAAAGTTAAAAAAGTCAGGAAGGGATAATTTAGGAGTTTGGGATTAGCAGATACAAACTATTGTATATACATATAAAATAAACAGCACGATCCTACTATATAGCACAGGGAACTAAACACAGTATCTTGTAATAAACATAACGGAAAAGAATCTGAAAAAGACTGTATATATACGAAACTGAATCACTTTGTTGTACCCCAGGAACTAACACAACATTGTAAATCAACTATGCTTCAATTAAAGAAAACGATGACTCTGAGATGTGAGATGTTAGTCTGGACAACTGGATTGACTAAAAATACGGAGCCAAGGAAGAAAGGGAAGTTTTCGGGAAGAGAAAATAAATTTAAACTTCAACTATTGAGGTGGAAATGCAAGAAACATCCAAATTAAGATGTTTAGCAGAAAACTAAAGACATGTCAAGAGAGCTCACAAGATGACACAGTACTGAAAAACGGAGACTTGGGGCCACGATTTCAGAAGATGGACCGGATGATGGGCTGGTCTTCAGGTGAAAGGGGCAGAAACCTAACTCCACCTGCCTTAAAATATAAAGGGGGGAGGGAATCTATCAGAATAAATTACTGTGAAATCCAAGGAAAGACACAGATAGGGCTGAACTTAGTCACTGAAAAAACATAGTCAAAATGCCGAGCGGGGAAAGGTAGGTTCTATTACGTAAGTTCAAGAAAGAAAAAGGAACTGTTACTTAGCTCTAGTCCCAGGGCGCGAGCATGCAGCCACGCAGAAAGGTTCAGAGGCTCCCCCATCACTGGGTGCGCATCTCACACCACACCACACCTGCCCTCTGAAACCAGCCACAACTGACGCACAGATCAGCGCATCCCCAAACCCAAGCTTCCCACAGCTCTACGCGAGGACAGTGCCCGCGTGGTTGAACAAGCAACACAGTTCTCCCGGGCGAGCGAGCTATAAAGTCGACGCACGCACAGAACAAGCGTGACGCGCCCTCCCCCGACCGTGCTCCCGTGACTGCGGCCACCTTCCCGCCCGCCTCCGTCCACAGACGGTCCTGGCCACCTGTCCACGAGCTGCTCCCGGCGGCTCCAGGCTCCCACGGTCCACAGAGCTCTAGTCCCAGGATTCCTGATGACACAAGGAAGAGACACGGAGGAGTCTATCAGTTCAGTTTAGAGTGCACGCTCAACAGAGTGGAAAAGAGGACAAGGCCCTGAAAAACGTGCCCTCTGCCCTTAATTTACATTCTTCTCAAGAGGGGTGGTGCCTGTGACCCTTCGCCTTGAATCTGGGCTGGTTTACAACTGTCCTAACCAACAGAGTTCAGCAGAGAGGGGCTTGTGTGGCTTCTGAGGCCAGGTTAGAAAACACCATGAAACTGGAGGCTGGCCTTCAGATGCTCGATTTGGGTGAAACCAGACACCACGTCAAAAGTCCGACAGTGCCGCCTCTCCTGTACTGGTGCCTCGGGTACCAGCCTGGAAGAATCACACCCCACCCCTGGCCCCCGACAGCCAGTGTCCACTACTGGCCAAGCGAGTTAGCTACATTGAGCATCCAGCCCCACTGAGACTTGGGGTATTTGGCCTAGACAACACACAGGTCACCTCAAGCAAGAGCTTCCCCCCAGTCCTTCGCAAATTCTTGTTCCATAAAACCACGGCTGGAGGTTTGTTTTTTTTTTTTTCATTGAAGTAAGTTGATGTACAATATTACATAAGTTACAGGTGTACAATATGAGGATTCCCAGTTTTTAAATGTTATACACCAATATAATTATTATAAAATATTGGCTATATTCCCTGTGTTGTACGAGTTACACGGTGGCTTATTTTATACACAAGAGTTTGTACCTCTTAGTCCCCTTCCCCTCTACGGCCCCTCCTCCCTTCCTTCTCCCCACTAGGAACCACTAGTTTCTTCTCTATGACTGTGTGTCTGCTTCTTTTTTGCTGTAGTCACTAATTTGTCGTATTTTGTCTGTTTTGGGGTTGGGGATGGGGAACGCTGCATCGGGTCTTAGTTGTGGCTTCTCTAGTTGTGGCATACAGATCTCTTTAGTTGTGGACTTTGGGCCTAGTTGCTCCACACTGTGTGGGATCTTAGTTCCCCAAGCAGGGATCAAACCTGTGTGCCCTGCAGTGGAAGGCAGATTCTGGACCACCGGGGAAGTCCCTGTTGTATTTTGCCGTAAGTTACTGCGTTTTAGGGGTTGTTTGTTACATAGCAGTAGTAACAAACAGATTTTGGCGCTGGAGGTGAGGTGCCCAATATGAAAACAGGTCTTAGACGTGTGGGACTGGCTTTGGGATTGAGCCAAACAAAGCTCATGGGACTGGAGGAGACTTAGTAATAGTCTGATGGACCTCAAAAGAGCCCATCAGTGGTGGCTTAAAAAGAGAATGAGGGAAATGCTCTTGGAAAAAGGAGGAAAGCAGACCCTTGTTATAAAGTGGCAAAAAGTTCAGCAAAATTTTGTGCCTCCCATTTCTTTTTAATTTATTTTATTTTTTAAAAATGTATTTGGCTGCTCTAGATCTTATTGCAGCATGTGGGATCTAATTTCCTGACCAGGGATTGAACCCTGGCCTCTTGCATTGGAAGCTTGGTGTCTTAGCCACTGGACCACCAGGGAAGTCCCCCATTTTTAAAATAGGAGTATCTATAAGCAGTGCCGAAAAATTGATGCTTTTGCACTATGGTGTTGGAGAAGACTGGAAAGTCCCTTGGACTGCAAGGAGATCCAACCAGTCCGTCCTAAAGGAGATCAGTCTTGGGTGTTCATTAGAAGGACTGATGCTGAAGCTGAAATTCCAATACTTTGGCCACCTCATGCGAACAGTTGACTCATTGGAAAAGACCCTTATGCTGAAAAGGATTGGGAGCAGGAGGAGAAGGGGATGACAGAGGATGAGATGGCTGGATGGTATCACCGACTCGATGGGTATGAGTTTGAGTAAACTCCGGGAGTTGGTGATGGACAGGGAGGCCTGGTGTGCTGCAGTTCATGGGGTCTCAAAAGAGTCGGACACGACTGAGCAACTGAACTAAACTGAACTAAACTGATAAGCAGTTATACCATGCCCAACACAGTAGTTTAAGTGAGTGGAAAGCAAATCACCTGATTCTTTAATTCACAGATCTTCAGAGAGTCACTGTACTCAAGAAAGCTCATTCATAAAGCCTCTTCTGGTTAGGGACCCAGCTTAGATGGCAGGATCCAGCCTTGGACTCTGATGCTATAATAGCATGAGATTTTAGTGGGTCAAGAGACTTCAGTGGATTCTTGGGAGAAGAGGAGCACTTTGCATGTAGAAGAAATGTAAATAATTCATGACCAGAGGGTGGACTATGGTCATTTGAAAACATGGTCCCAAAATTTTTGACACTGCTCTCATTGAGAAGTGGGGTCCACTACCCCCTCCCCTTGAATCTGGGCAGGTTCATACAGATTCAGTAGTGGAGTCGTGAACCAATACAGCACCGGAATCATGAAAGTGACCTTGGTGTTAGGGCAAAAAGAGCAGCTTCTACTGGGACATTTCAGGGATACTGCCTCTGGGTGGAGCCAGCTATCATGACCCCCTGAACCTGCCAGGTGCAGAGGTCAGGTGGAGGTCTTCCAGCAGACAGACCCAGCTGAACTTTCAGACAAGTCAGCAGTAACTTCTCAGAGCTGTAATGACCATTAAATAAGTTAACATATGGAAAATATCCTTGAAATGTGCCTGGCACCTCCTAAGTGCTGTATGAGTGAGTATTGTTATTACTTATCATGGTGGAAAACCAATAGAAAATGCCTAAACTGAAAAGCAAGAACACGTAGCCATTTAATTATTTCTAGATATGGATGTAAATACCAAAGTAATTAGGTAAAAATGGTTGCCTTTGAGGAAAAGGGAAGTGCTCGCTTCGGCAGCACATATACTAAAATGAGGAAAAGGGAAGAAAAGAAGAAATAAGAAATTGCTTATCCCTTCCAACAAAACAGTAGAAGTGGTTGATTCTTACGTGCATTATAACTCTGAGAAAAATTAAAATTAATAATAAAGAAAGATGAAAAGTGAGAAGATGTCAAGCCATGGATAAGGAAAATAGCCACTGTAGTTCTTGGCTGGTGGAAAGTCAAATGGTTCTATAATGTTAGAAACACAAGGTAGAGATCAAAATACCAAGTTCCAGCAGCACATAGAAGGTGTCTACAGAAGGAAAGACTTGCTGATTTTTACTTCATCCAAGACACAATATTATGTTTTTAATCAGAAAAAAACATAACAGTTGGGCTCAGTAATGTCAATACTGCTGCAGCACAGTATTCACTATTATTTCATGCGTTACTCTAGTCCTCCCTCTCTTCTATTCATTTGTGGCATGCCAAATAATCTGTGAATACTCATCGGCATAATGTACCCTTTTGTTTTTCCAAATTAAACCACTGAATATGAGAACATCAAATAAATGTGGGGGTTTAAAGCAAACTTATTCTATTAAAGTTCCCCTTCTGTCCATACTGCCATTCTCTTACAATCTTTACCTTCTAGGTAGTTTGGTTACTAACAGTTAAAACAATCAATCCCCTAAAAACTTTTCATAAAAAAAAAAAGAAAAAGAAACAAAAGCTAAGCAAATCAGCCAGAATATGAAATCACTTCATATAAAATTAATATTATAAGATAATCTGACAAAAATATATAAAAGTATGTCTCAGATTTTTAAAGAGAGAAATAAACTCATAACTTCAATTGAAAATGAAAAATAAAATATAAAACAAATGTGCAGAAATTTTAAAAATAAATCTATTTTTTAAAAGAAACCACTAGAAATCTTAAAAATGAAAAATACAACCATCGACATAAAATATTCAACAAGTGGAATACGCTCAACCCCTGACACGGTCAAAGATAAAGTCAGTGAACTGAAAACTAATCTTGAGGAATTAACTCAGAATGCAGTACAGAGAGGCAATAATGAAAACTAAAGAGACTTGGAAATAAAATTGAGAGAGTCAAAGAAACATGTTAACAAGAGTTCCAAAATACAGAAAAGAATGAACGGCATGATGAAGAAGAAACATTTTTTAAAATAGCACAGACACTTTGTGAGAATTAAAGAAATGTGTTCTCTGTGCATGTTGAGTATCAAGCAGGACAATTTTTTAACATAAATTTCACACAGTGAAACTTGAGAACATTAAGGATAAAGGGACAATAGTAGAAGAAAAGATAGAAGAAGATTAAAAAGATACATTATCTACCAAGAAATTTCAACAGACTCCTTATCAGAATAGTAAATGCCAGGCTAATAAGGTGACAGTGTCAAAAGTGCTGAAAGACATGTCTGCGTCGGTACGATTAATATCTCTTGAGGAGTCCAGTGAGACACTACTAGCTTAAGCAATTTTCTCAAGATTCCACAAGTGGGATTTAAACCCAGAAGCCTTAGCTCCAAAATTCTTAGTAATGGAACTGCCCTGCATTTATAAGAACATAATAATAGAACAATTATTAATAGAATAATAGAACATAATAAAAGAACAATTCACCAAGCAACAACTAGACTAAATATTTAACAACAGGAAATGAGAAAATTATGGTATGGTCACATAACAGAGGTCTTCCCTGGTGGCTCAGACGGTAAAGCTTCTGCCTGCAATGCAGGAGACCCAGGTTTGAGCCCTGGGTTGGGAAGATCCCCTGGAGAAGGAAATGGTGATCCACTCCAGTATTCTTGCCTGGGAAATCCCATGGATGGAGGAGCCTGGTAGGCTACAGTCCATGTGGTTGCAAAGAGCATGACTAAGCAACTTCACTTTCACTTTCACATAACAGATGACTGAACGCCAATTAAAATGAATAAAATGTACCTACACCAATGCACATGGATACATCTCTAAAATATAATGTACCCTCTGCCAGAAACATGCATCTAGACCTCTGAACCCTTCAGCTAAAGAAGCACTGAAAGACTGATAAGAATCATTAATGGTGAGGTTCAATACTTTTCTTCTGAAAAATTTCCTCCAGGGAAATTTACCTATGTTACATCTTTTCAACAATTCTGAGATTTGAAGGAGAGAAAGAAATAATAGAGTCTATTGTTTAGACAAGAGAATGTTTAGGGCATCTTAAGCTTAATAGGGTAATAATCTAATCATACCTATGGAAGTAATGTGAACAAATGAAACTCACAGTTAATTCAAAATCCACATGATCCTTTTTATAACTGACCTCTTCTCAGTCTTGATTAGAACCACTTATATATGATTTGTGATTGAGCCTCTTCTGTTGAGAGTAGAGTTAAGGTTATTTCTAAGGACTTATGTGTGCTCAGTCGCTCAGCCGTGTCCAACTATCTTTGGCCCCATGGACTGTAGCCCACCAGGCTCCTCTGTCCGTGGGATTCTCCAGGCAAGAATAATGGAGCGGGTTGCCATATCCTCCTCCAGGGGATCTTCCCAACCCAGGGATCAAACCCGAGTCTCCTGCGTCTCCTATTGACAGACAGGTTCTTTATTACTGTGCCACCTGGGAAGCCCTAAGGACTTGTATTAGGAAGCTAAACATGCTTGACAGCAACCATCCATAAGATGGTCTCACATTGAGACACAGTCCTTAGAATCTCAAATATTTGTTTAAAATGAATAATTTTGGCATGATATCCCTAATTGGCCTGAGGACAGGCAACTAAGGCAAATACGGTAGCTTTCCCCCAACTATTCAATGACTAGACAAATAAATACTAAACTTTTGAACTTAGGGAGTTTTACATTTGGATGGCTGAGACTAGTTTAATAACAGTTTAATTGGTCTTCCTGTCTGGAATCTTGTTTCTCTCAAGTCCGTGCTAAAATACAAGGGCTAAAATGACACATGTATTTAGGACATGTTCTCCTCACATCACACGCCCCAAATAATGTCTGTCTTCTCAGCTAGACTCAAAGTTTAGTCATGGCAGGGACTGCTTTATTCATCTTCAGAGCTCTAGTGTTTATGCTTGATTCAAAAAGCGTTTGCTTGTAAAGCAATTATCCTTCAATAAAAAAATTAAAAAAGTGGTTGCTAACTAAGCAAAACTCAAAGAACTGGTGATGATATAATGCTAGAGGGCGCTAGTAGGTGGTGTCGCGTTTTCTTTTTGAGCTGAATTTTTAGAATCCCTGAATATTTGAGAAAAGGAATTCAAGAGCACAGGGCATTTAGGCCACAGAAGCAAGCTTACTATTTGATACAATCACATGGGGACCTGGGAAGAGATACACCTGTAGAGGTGTACTACCCAAAGAGCCTCCTGTGAAATCTTGCTGTTAATAAAAAGTCCCTCTCTGAGAAATCCCTTTCTGCAAGGTTCTCTGTGAGAACCCAAGGTTGAATTTATGACATTTTATGGGGTCATTAACTCTTTCCAATTTTAGAATCTGCCCTTATAAAAAGATACGCCTAAATTGTTCCCTGGTGAAATTACAACGCACAGACCTAAATTAATCTGAGTATGAAAGTTTCTTACATTTTAATGTAAGAAAAGTTCATATAACTTTTTTAAACTAAGGAACCTAAGCAGAAGTGATTTTAAAGCATTTGTTGACATATGAAAGTTTTAAAATTTGACTTTGGTGCCAAGAAGACATCTAGCTACACCAATATCTAAATTCTCTAAATATTTCCTGGGAAATGTAAAGCCCAGATAATTAATGAATTACTCTACTTATATGTACCCAGGGATTAAGGGTTGTGTGGATCAACTTTTAAATCCCTTTCGGAAACAGAGGATTCTAAATGTTGTGGGTTTTTTTTTTTTTTTTAATTGTGGGTGGGCTAAGTAACCAGGGAACAATTCAATTTAGCAAATATTTATCATATGCCCCCTATGGACCAGGCACAGGGTTAGGTATTAAGCAGCCTGTGTTAAAATAAAACGAATTATTTTTTAGCTACAAAAATACTCATAGTGCATCACTGGAAAATTAAGAAGGTGAGTAAGAGCACCCATTATACAACCATCCAATGATAGCTGCTATTAAAACTGTAATGTGCTTCAACCTAAATTTCTTCCCTGACATTCCTTTTTTTTTTTTTTTTTTCTGACATTCCTTTAAAATCTAAGTTTTTAAACTTCATTATAAACAACTTTTTTTTCCATCGAGCATTTTAACAAAATTTTTCTCAGGTTACTAAAAAGCTTCCTAAACAAAATTTTAGTCTTGTGTAAAAATACACAAATTTTTAAGGCTTTGTTACCTATTGTCAAATTAACCTACAGAAAAGTTGCATTAATCAACACAGCCACCAATAAAATTTAAAAATACTCATTTCTACATATCTTCATAAGTGGCTATTAAGATTGCTTTAAATTTTTGCCAGGAGACTTCCCTGGCAGTCCAGTGGTTAAGACTCCAAGCTTCCACAGCAGGCCGGATGGGTCACATCTCTGGTTGGGGAACTAAGATCCTGCATACTGCATGGTGCAACCAGGAAAAAAAAAAAAAAAAACTGTCTCTATTTGCACATCACAGAACAGCATATCTGGAAAATGCTAGAAAATCAAAGATAAAGCAATCCAAACAATAAAAGAATTCCATAAGATAGCAGGATATAAAATTAACACGCAAAAATCAATAGCATTGACTTCAAGGTTCTTGTCTGACACGTAAAAAGCTTGGAACTCATCACTCTCAATTCCCAACCTCACAAAGGAAAAAAAAAGCTGAACGCACTGCTTCTCAGACCCATCAAAGAATTAAGGTCACAGAGCAAGCTGACACCCTGAAAACTGGAGGGACAGACAGGCAGATGCAGAAAATCACAGCTGCCAAGGAGCGGAGCTGCACCTGGAGTCTGGCAGGAACATCTGAAAGTAAGAGACTAGTTTCCAGAGTCTGAGCATGGGGTTGCTTGAGAGAGGAAACTCCTGAGAGCCTAGCCTCAGACACCACACTCTCCTGCACTTTACCTCCAGGAGTCCCTCAGGTCCTTAGAGGGAACAGAAAGTAACCACTCTGAGATAAGCTCAGAGCACTCTGTGCTCCTCAGCGGCCTGCCCTCAAGAGAAAATATTTTACCAGACCTGAAGAAAGGGAAATACCCAACCCCAGCCCATTTTACTTTTCCTCAATGAGGACAGGGTGAGGGGTGACTTGTGAATGTCACAACTCAGGGCTCCTGAAAGACTGAGACCTACTAGAAGGCTCTGTATAAGGTTTCCTGTCTTTCCATACTTCACCACCACATCGCCAGTTCTCCTGGAGAGCGCAACTGGGAGAGCTGCAAACTTCAGGCGCTAGTTAAGCATCAGTCTCTAGGGACTTCTCCAGTGGTCCAGTGGCTAAGACTCTGAGCTCCCAATGCAGGGGGCTGGGTTCGATCCCTGGTCAGGGAACTAGAACCCACATGCCACAAGGAAGAATTCACAGGCAAGTTGACAGCAAAGATCCAAGATCTGCACACAGCAGCTAAGACCCAGCACAGCCAAGTAAATTTTTTTAAAATATATTTTAAAAAAGAATCAGTCTCTAGAGAAACCTAAAGATAACTGGGGAGACAAAAACAAGGACATGAGAAGACATTTTAGCCTTGGAAACCATAGCTACAGCAAAGAGTAAACACAGCCAACTCCCAGAGAGATTAACATGACATCTCACTCAAAAGGCCTATTTACCTCAGTTTCTTTTACCCAATATTATATCATAATATATATTATTTGCTGTTCAGTCACTCAGCCATGTCTGACTCTTTGCAACTCCATGGACTGCAGCATGCCAGGCTTCCCTGTCCGTCACCATCTCCTGGAGCTTGCTCAAACTCATGTCCATTGAGTTGGTGATGCCATCCAACCATCTCATCCTCTGTCAGCCCCTTCTCCTCCTGCCCTCAATCTTTCCCAGCATCAGGGTCTTTTCCAATGAGTCAGTTCTTCCCATCAGGTGGCCAAAGTATTGGAGTTTCAGCTTCAGCATCAGTCCTTCCAATGAATATTCAGGACTGATTTCCTTTAGGATTGACTGGTTGGATCTCCATGCAGTCCAAGGGACTCTCAAGAGTCTTTTCCAACACCACAGTTCAAAAGCATCAATTCTTCAGCAGTCAGCCTTCCTTATGGTCCAACTCTCATATCCATACATGACTACTGGAAAAACCATAGCTTTGACTAGACGGACCTTTGTTGGCAAAGTAATATCTCTACTTTTTAATATGCTGTCTAGGTTGGTCATAGCTTTTCTTCTAAGGAGCAAGCAACTTTTAATTTCATGGCTGCATATAAGATAAAGCAAATGAGTAAAAATGTTGAAGCTGTTGAGATCCAGTTCTCACTACAGGAGAAGTTCATAAAATATGGAATATGGGAAGCTCAGAAAGAACTCTGTAGAGACTGGAGACAGTGACAAAAACTCCTTTTTTAAATGTACATATATGTAGATGATAACGTGCATATGTATCTGGTAAGTGTTCACATGTGTGTCTGTGCATGTGTTTCTGTGTTTGTATATATGTGTATAGATATATGTCTCTATTTCTCAGGACTATCTGATGAAACAGCTAAGAAGCAAGGTGAAAGTGAAAGTCACTCAGTCATGTCCAGCTCTTTGCAACCCCATGGACTGTACAGTCCATGGAATTCTCCAGGCCAGAATACCGAAGTGGGTAGCCATTCCTTTCTCCAAGGGATCTTCCCAACCCAGGGATCAAACCAGGTGTCCTTCCTTGCAGGCAGATTCTTTACCAGCTGAGCCACAAGGGAAGCCCAAGAAGCAAGGTACCCCAGTAGTAATGAGCACCCGGACCCGAGAGCTTGATCTCTACCTCCATGCCCCAGCAAAAAGAACAAGAGGATCTCGGAAAATGGCTAATTCCAGGGCTGAAAGAATGGATATCAGAATGGATATCTGGGTCATGTAACGCCAGGGCTGACAGAATGGATACCAGAATGGATATCTGGGTCATGTAATGCCAGAATGTAAGGAAACTCTTTGTAAAATACAGTGGACGTGTGTCATGAAAACCAGTTTGAAAGGGCTCCTACTGGCCACATCTGGCATAAAATTTGAGCCCCAGAATAGTACAGTAACAAATTAGAAATCACTCCAAAATAGGGACTCATGAGTTTATAACAGTGATAAGTAGATAAATGAATGGTGAAAAAACAGAGTGCTGAGGGCCAACTGGTAAATGTGGAGGGGATTCCAGAGCTGGAGATCTGTCATTCTGCAAACAGGGTAGAGACTGGATCAGTCAAGAATCACCAGTGGATGAACGAGTAAACGAATGTGATGGACACACCCAATGGAATCTCACGCAGTCTTAGAGCAGAAGGAGAGTCTGACACCAGATCCAACACGAATGAATCTTGAAGACATCATGCTAAGCAAAATAAACCAATCACTGTAAGACAAACATGGTACGATGCCAGTTACATGAGGTTTCTAAAGTAGTCAATTCACAGAGACAGGAAGTAGAACGGTGGTTGTCAGGGCCTGGAAGGATGGGGTCATTGTTTAATGGGTATGGTTTCAGTTGTGCAAGATGAAAGGAGATCTGTGGGTGGATGGTGGGGATGGCTGCACAACAGTTTGAATGTACTTGAGGCCGTGGAGCTGTGCATTTAAAAAAGGATACAATGTAAATTTCATGACATGTATTATCACAATTAAAATAAATAGGTTTTCAAAAATAACCATCACTAGATGCCAACATCAGAGGGAAATTTTGATGAGGAACAGGATTTTTCATTTTTTGAAAATGGCTCCCCACAGTTATTACTTGCAATGACTAAATCTGGCACCAACTTGACGATTAAAATTAACTTTACCAAAGAGAGACAACTGAACATCATGTGTCCACAGGTGTGACGCCCTTAGAAGGACCCAAGAATCATCAGACAAACACAAAATGGAAAATCTTCTATCAGGAAAATGGGAGGGGAGGAAGGACTGGATTCTCTAAAATTGTCAATGCTATAAAAGACAAATAAAGACTACGGAAATGTTCCAGGTTAAGAGAGGCTAAAGATACAAATGATGATGCCCAACAAACTGGAATACCAGTTTAACTGATTAAACTGGAATTATATCAACAAAAAGATATCAAGTTGATAACTGTGCTGTGTGCTTCTGTGAGAACATATTCCCATTCTTAAGATACACAGAATTACGTAGTTAAGGACCATGACATATAGAGCTGACCTGCAAACGACTCAAAAGAAAAAACTGGATATGCTTGTGCATGTACCCTCAGCGCCTGGCACCTAATAGGAACTCGATGAATGTTTGCCAAATGAAGGAAGAAACTGGTTGGAAACTGGTGTTTTTTAACTTAAGTTAATTGTAAATAGAAACATTGACTTGTCTTTCACTTTGAACTAAAGTTTCCTTTTTACTAGGAACTAGCAAGCGAACTTGGGCTTCCCTAGTGGCTCAGACGGTAAAGAATCCACCTGAAATGCAGGAGACCTGGGTTCGATCCCTGGGTTGGAATCAAATAACTAATTATCTTAGTCAGCATGAGCTACTGTAATAAATACCATAGCCTGGGTGACTTAAACGAAAGGCATTTATTTCTCCCAGTTTCAGAGACTGGGAGGTCCAAGATCAAGGTGCCAGGAGATCTGGTTCCTGGCAAGGGCCCTCCTCTTGGCGATGGCCAGCTTTTTGCTGTGTCCTCACACAGCAGAGAGAGCGTGCTGGTCTCTTGTCTTCGCATAAGGACACTAGTTTCAACATGGGGGGTCTACCTTCATGGCCTCATCTCAACCTAATCACCCTCACTGCACCACAAACACAATAATTAGTGCTCTGATGGTTTCCTCCAATTCCGCTTCCCAGTTCACTTCCTGTGCTTTGCGATCCCTCTGTCCATGGGGATTCTCCAGGCAAGAATACTGGAGGGGTCGCCACACCCTCCTCCGGAAGGTATTCCCAACCCAGGGATCGAACCCAGGTCTCCTGCATTTCAAGAGGATTCTTTACCGTCTGAGCCACTAGGGAAGCCCAAGTTCATTTCTTGCTGCTGCTGCTAAGTCGCTTCAGTCATGTCCGACTCTGTGCGGCCCCATAGACGGCAGCCCACCAGGCTCCCCTGTCCCTGGGATTCTCCAGGCAGGAACAGTGGAGTGGGTTGCCATTTCCTTCTCCAATGCATGAAAGTGAAAAGTGAAAGGGAAGTCGCTCAGTCAAGTCCGACTCTTAGTGATCCCATGGACTATAACCTACCAGGCTCCTCCATCCATGGGATTTTCCAGGCAAGAGTACTGGAGTGGGTTGCCATTGTCTTCTCCGAGTTCACTTGCTAGTTCCTAGTAAAAAGGAAACTTTAGTTCAAAGTGAAAGACAAATAAGTCAATGTTTCTATTTACAAGTAACTTAAGTAAAAACCGTTTCCAACTATTGCCTTTAGTGGAGTTTACAATTTGCCTTGGGTTCTTTGCATGTATGTTATCCACCAAGATAGAACTTATTGGTCCAAAATTTTTTCATTCTTCCATGTTCCCTTCACAGAGGAAACCAGTTTGCGGTAAGTGAGAATTGAGCCAATTCACAAAAAAAGTGCAGTTAGGGCTTCCCTGGTGGCTCAGTGGTGAAGAATCCATGGGTTACATCCCTGGCCCGGCGAAGACCCCACACAGCGAGGAGCAACTAACCCCTTGGGCCGCGACTACTGACCGAGACTGTGCTCTGAGCCCACACACCCTAGACACTGGTGCTCGGCAACAGAAGAAGCCTCCATAATGAGAAGCTTGTGTGTCGTCGACTAGAGAGTAGCCCCCGCTCACTGGAACTAGAGAAAGGCCCATACAGCAACAAAGACCCAGTCCAGCCAAAAATAAGCAAATAAAGTGATTTTGAAGAAATAAATGAAGTGAAGTCAGATGTAGCAGCTGAGAGCCCTGATAACTAGCCCGAGGCTTTGGATCCAGTTGTGCCTGAGGTTTCCTCCATATTCCAGGTTCCCGAGCTATTTCCTGAGATTCTCTCTCTGTCCTCTTCCTGTGCCTTCCTCCTTCTGAGCCTACACATGGTTTTGTCACTTGCAGCTGAGAGCATCCTGATGTAGAGGTTATCGTCATGAGTGGCACCACGAGTGACAAGAAAATGAAAACTTCTACAAAAAGTCAGAGATGTGGGAGTTCTTCACTGGGGAAGATCTGAGGAAAATGGCATCTGAGCACATTCCTAATGCATTAAATCTTTGGTCAGTGGAAATAGCCAAGAGAATGTTCCAGGTAGAAGGAAGAGAGGGGAAACAGTGAAAAAAAAAAAAAAATTGTCCAAGTTAACAAGAGCGTATTCACAGCAGAGCAATATGGGAACCAAAACTAAGAAGGTGAGTTTGAGCTGCTCCGTGAAGGACCCTGCACTCTGACAGAATATTCCAGGTTGTACTGTCTGGCTGGAAAGGAAAATGTAGCTCAGGAGAATGGCTGGGGCTGGAGACTTGGGTTGGGACTTGTCTTCAGGAAAAAAACTTATAGCTCAAAGCCTGAAGTGCTGGAACCGCTCAGGCTCACAGTAGCAAGTGTATCTGGAGAGTCTGTTCAGGTTACATTGTGCTAAAGGATGGTGACTGATAGCTTCATTTACTCCTCAGAGAAACCCTGCAAGGCAGTCACTATGTTCTTACCTCATTTGGGAGCTGAAGTTTGAAATAAGCTTACAGAGTTGGCCCGTTCAAAGCGGCCAGTGCAAAGATCCAAAGCAGTTAGTACTGCAGCACTTGGATCTGACCAGTTCCAATTTGCGTTGATTCATGGACCCAAGGTTCCTATGCAATATTGCTCTTTACAGCATCAGACTTTAGTTCAATCACCAGTCACATCCACAACTGTGTCTTGTTTTTGCTTTGACTCCATCTCTCCATTCTTTCTGGAATTATTTCTCCACTCTTCTCCAGTAGCATATTGGGCACCTACCGACCTGGGGAGTTCATCTTTCAGTGTCCTACCTTTTTGCCTTTTCATACTGTTCGTGGGGTTCTCAAGGCAAGAATACTGAAGTGGTTTGCCATTCCCTTCTCCAGTGGACCATGAACCTCTATACAGTCAGCAAAAACAAGACTGGGAGCTGACTGTGGCTCAGATCATGAACTCCTTATTGCCAAATTCAAACTTAAATTGAAGAAAGTAGGGAGAACCACTAGATGATTCAGGTATGACCTAAATCAAATCCCTTATGATTATACAGTGGAAGTGATAAAATAGATTCAAGGGATTACATCTGATAGACAGAGTATCTGAAGAACTATGGACGGAGATTCGTGACATTGTACAGGAGGCAGTCAAGACTATCCCCAAGAAAAAGAAATGCAAAAAGGCAAAAAGATTGTCTGAGGAGGCCTTACAAATAACTGAGAAAATAAGAGAAGCTAAAGGCAAAGGAGAAAAGGAAAGATATACCCATTTGAATGCAGAGTTCCAAAGAATAGCAAGGAGAGATAATAAAGCCATCCTCAGTGATCAGTGCAAAAAATAGAGGAAAACAAGAGAATGGGAAAGACTAAAAATCTCTTCAAGAAAATTAGAGATACCAAGGGAACATTTCATGCAAAGATAGGCACAATAAAGGACAGAAATGATATGGACCTAACAGAAGCAGAAGATATTAAGAAGACGTAGCAACAATATACAGAAGAACTATACAAAAAATATTTTCATGATCCAGATAACCACGATGATATGAACACTCACCTAGAGCCAGACATCCTGGAGTATAAAGTCAAGTAGACCTTAGGAAGCATCACTATAAACAAAGCTAGTGGAGGTGATGGAATTCCAGTTGAGCTATTTCAAATCCTAAAAGATGATGCTGTTAAAGTACTGCACTCAAATGTGGAAAACTCAGCAGTGGCCACAGGACTGAAAAAGACCTGTTTTCATTCCAATCCCATACAAAGGCAATGCCAAAGAATGTTCAAACCACCACACAATTGCACTCATCTCACAGGCTAGCAAAGTACTGCTCAAAATTCTCCAAGCCAGGCTTCAACAGTATGTGAACTATGAAATTCCAGATGTTCAAGTTGGTTTTAGAAAAGGCAGAGGAACCAGAGATCAAATTGCCAACATCCATCAGATCACTGAAAAAGCAAGAGAGTTCCAGAAAAACATCTACTTCTGCTTTATTGACAACGTCAAAGCCTTTGACTGACTGGATCACAACAAACTGTGGAAAATTCTTCAAGAGATGGAAATATCATACCACCTGACCTGCCTCCTGAGAAATCTGTATGCAGGTCAAGAAGCAACAGTTAGAACTGGACACGGAACAACTGACTGGTTCCAAATAGGGAAAGGAGTATGTAAAGACTATATATTGTCACCCTGCTTATTTAACTTATATGCAGAGTATATCATCAGAAACGCTGGGCTGGAGGAAGCTGGAATCAAGATTGCCGGGAGAAATATCAATAACCTCAGATATGCAGATGATACCAACCTTATGGCAGAAAGCGAAGAACTAAAGAGCCTCTTAATGAAGGTGAAAGAGGAGAGTGAAAAAGTTGGCTTAAAACTCAACATTCGGAAAACTAAGATCATGGCATCTGGTCCCATCACTTCATGGCAAATAGATGGGGAAACAATGGAAACACAGACTTTGTTTTTGGGGGCTCCAAAATCACTGCAGATGGTGACTGCAGCCATGAAATCAAAAGACGTTTGCTCCTTGGAAGAAAAGCTATGATCAACCTAGACAGCATATTAAACAGCAGAGACATTACTTTGCCTACAAAGATCCGTCTAGTCAAAGCTATGGTTTTTCCAGTAGTCATGTATGGATGTGAGAGTTGGACTCTAAAGAAAGCTGAGCACCAAAGAATTGATGCTTTTGAACTGTGGTGTTGGAGAAGACTCTTGAGAGTCCCTTGGCCTGGAAGGAGATCCAACCAGTCAATCCTAAAGGAAATCAGTCCTGAATATTCATTGGAAGGACTGATGCTGAAGCTGAAACTCGAATACTTTGGCCACCTAATGGGAAGAGCTGACTCATTTGAAAAGACTCTGATGCTGGGAAAGATTGAAGGCGGGAGGAGAAGGAGACGACAGAGGATGAGATGGTTGGATGGAATCACCGACTGGATGGACATGAGTTTGAGTAAGCTCTGGGAGTTGATGAAGGACAGGGAAGCCTGGCGTGCTAGAGTCCATGGGGTCGCAAAGAGTCGGACACAACTGAACAACTGAACTGAACTGAACTTGGATCTGATCTCACTTCCAGGGACAAGCTCTTAACTATCATGCACATGGTGCTCCCCAGAGGGAGAACACAGCACAGGAAGAGGGTGAGGAAAAAATCTCAGGAAATAACTAGCAGAAGCAAGATTCTGGCCACCGCCAGGTGAGCTGGGAACCTGGACCCTCAGCTGCTATTTGAAGGTAGAAGAGCCAGGCAAGGATTTCTGGATTTATCTCCATTTGCTGGGGTACACGGCTATCACTTCTGCTCCTCTTCCAATAACAACCGAGCCTAAAAACTCTCCCACCTGCTTTCAGATGCCCTTCTCACAATGTCTCTATCTATCTTTTTAAACCAAATATTCCCCCATAGCTCAGTTGGTAAAGAATCTGCCTGCAATGCAGGAGACCTGGGTTCAATCCCTGGGTCGGGAAGATCCTCTGGAGAAGGAAATGGCGACCCACTCCAGTACTCTTGCCTGGAGATTCCCATGGACAGAGGAGCCCGGCGGGTTATAGTCCATGGGGTTGCCAAGAGTCGGACACGACAGCGACTAAACTAGTGAAGATGTCAGAGTTTCAGTACAGGTACCTGAATGACTGCAGGAAACAAAACCTTCTGTCTGTTACAGGCCAAGATTTGAGAGGTTACTAGTTAGAGTAACTAACATTACCTTAGTTAGCATTTAAGAAGATTCAGTGAAAGCATTAAACCAACTAACTCCTGAAATTTAAAGATAAAATTCTTCCCAAACTTAAAACTTCAATAGGCAAATTGAAGGACAGAATTGCCACTCATGAGATTACAAAATCATGGTGTTAAACACCACATGGAAGAAATCATTTCAAAAACTAGGACAGACATGCAAAGAGAAGGAATATGCAAAAGAAAACAAAAGTTATTTGGAAGATAGGTCCTAAAGATTCAATATACAAGTAACATGAACACTAGAACAACAACAACAAAAATGTAACAGGTGGGAAAAATAATTACCAGAGAAGTGTTTGTTATTTGCAGAGTTATTTATGCAGGCTTAAGAAAGGGCACATACCTAGGCATATCCTTGTAAAATTTAAAATGCCAAAGTTAAAGATAAATTTTGCATGCTTCTAGACCAAAAGAACAAGTTATCTACAGTAGAAGAAAAAAATCAACCAGCACTGGACCTCAGTACAGCTGCAGAAGTCAGTGGGAGGATTAATGTGGACAAATTGCTAAGCGAAAAGACTAAGATGTATCATATGTCAAGATATTATCTACTTGCTATGGTGAAAGAAAGATGTTTTCTGCAATGCAAGGATTCCGATACCATCCTTCACATAACCTGAGGAAAAGGTTCCAGAAAGCACTCTGTCAAGAAGAGGGAGGAGGAAGAATGCAGATGAGAAGGAGATGAAAAAAAAAACTGATAGAGGAAGGAAACAGGAAAGGAGTCGATGATAGGCAAAGAACTTTGCAATACAGGTTGTTAATCTAACTGGATAATAATTGACTGGGAAGGTGTACTATGAACACTAAGGAACCTTGAAATATGAGACATACTGCAAAGGAAGCCTAGTAATAGTCTAGGGCAAAAAGTAATGTTTGTCTCAGCAATATCCAGGAATTGGGAATTGGCGGAAGGCATATGTAAAAAAGTAGTAACACTAAAATTGTCTTCTAATGGAAGCTAAGGAGAGTACGGAGGAAAGAAACTAAAGGAAGTAATATCGTCTTGGGTAAGACTTCAGCAGTAGGACAGTGATTAGGAATAGGAATGCTGAATGGGAAAGCACAATAAAAATTCCAAATTAACATGAGGGAGAGAAGAGAATAAAGACTAACTGGATCAATCAGCAAAAACAAAAAGCAAATAACAAAATAAAATATGGAAGTTAAAAAATAAAGAGGGTAAGGTAAAAGATGGGCTTCCCTGGTGGCTCAGTCGGTACAGAATCTGCCCGCAATGCAGAAGATGCAGATTCGATCCCTGGGTTGGGAGGATCCCCTGGAGGAGGGCACGGCAACCCACTCCAGTATTCTTGCCTGGAGAATCCCCACGGATAAAGGAGCCTGTTGGGCTACACTCACAAAGAGTCGGACACGACTGAGCAACTAAAGCATGAAGTAAAAGATGAGGATGGTCACCTGGGGGAAGGCAGAAAGAAAAGCTTAGTTATATGTTGCTTATGGGCTTCCCAGGTGGCTCAGTAGTAAAAAAAAAAAAAAAAAAAATACACCTGCCAAGCAGGAGACACCGGTTCAATCCCTGAGGTGGGAAGATCCCCTGGTGAAGAAGAAAAGATCCTGTATTCTTGCCTGGGAAATCCCATGGACGGAGAAGCCTGATGAGCTGCAGTCCATGAGGTCGCAAATAGTGGGACACAACTTAGCAACTGAACAACTGCAACCCACCTTTAAACATCATTGTCTTGAGTACCAGATATTGTTATATTTTTCTTTCAATCACCAAATATAATTCATAAAACTCATAAGAAGAATAGTCTGTTGTCTGTACCTATCTTTCTGCTTTTTCTGTTGCTCTTCCTTCCCAGCACACCAAGATTCCTTCTTTTATCCTTCATCTCTGGTTTAACTTAGTTTCCTTTAACAATTCTTTTAGGGTAGCCTGCTAGCAGCAAGTTTTTTCAGTCTTCCTTCGTGTGCAGCGGTCTTTTATTTCTGCTTCACTTCTGAAGGATGGTTTCACCAGATACAGTATTCATAATTAAGTCTTCTGCTTCCAGTATTTTTAAAATGTTGTGCCGCTTCCTCCAGGCCTCCAGGGTTTCAGATGAAAACTCTGTTGTCTTTCAAACTGGTGTTTTCCTACAGATGATGTGTCTTTTCTCTTGGCTGTTTTCAAGGTATTTCTTTGTCATAGTTTTCAGAAGTTTGATTATATGTCTTGGTGTGGACTTCTTTAGGTTTATCCTACTAGGGGTTTGCTCATCTTCTTGAATTTGTAGGTTTATGTATTTTACTAAATGAAATTTTTAGCCATTATTTCTTCAAACACTTTTCCAGCCCCTCTTTTACATCTTTCCTTCTAGGAGTCCCATGAAACAAATGCTGGATCTTTTATTACTGTTTCACACATCCTTGAGGTCTGCTCTTTTTTTTTTCCAGGCTATTTTCTGTTTCTCAGACTGTGCAGATTCTATTGATCTGTCCTTAAGTTCATTGATTCTATCCTGTCATTTCTACTCTACTGTTGAGCTAAGGTAGTAAGAGTTCTACTGTGATTACTTTGCTTTTCAGTTCTATCATTTCCATTTGGTTCTTTTCTGTTAATTACTTTTTTGCTAAGATTTTTTTTTCATTCATTTCAATAGAACCTATAATTACTTGTTGAATATTTTTATGATGACTGTTTCAAAATTCTTGCCAGATAATTCCAATATCTGATTCATCATGGTGTTGGTACCAGCTGATGGTCTCTTATCATTCAAGTTGTGATTTTCCTGGCTCTTAGTGATAGGTGATTTTGTTTACTTATATCCTTGATATTTGATTATTATGTTAGAAGGCTCTGAGTCCTATTTAAATCTCTTATTTCAGCAAGCAGTCACCTGGTTTAGATTTAGCACACAGACTCTTGTCTAGTTTGGGGGCCCCTGGGTCTAAAGACAGATAAACCTTTAGAGCCCTTGTGGTGTTATCTTGGTCAGCTTGGCTCACCTGGTGTACCTGGAGCTTCTGCTCATCTCTGCATGCATTGTTTAACGGGGCGGAAAGAGCTTCTGGAGGCCAGGCCACCTGTACCCCTCGGGGGCCAGGGGGTGGGACATGGGCATCTCAGGCCCATAGGAACAACAAGGCTTCCAAGTTGCCCACTTGTGGTAGGATCCCCTCGGTCAGTGCCATCCTGCTTCTTGCTGTCTCTCAGTGGCAGAGGGGCCTTCTGGCCAGGCAGAGAAGAGAATGTCCTTGGTAACTTTTTGTCAGTGAATTTCTGGATTTACCTATCTCATTTGCCAATGCTGGTGGGTTCACCTGGTATTGTCTGTGGGTCATCTGTCTGATCCAGGAGCCTACCTCAGCTGTCTTCTGTTGCTAGACTGGGGGTCAGGAAGCATCAGCCTCGAGTCATATATCTCTGTCGGTTGAGTGGCTGTCAGAACCCATGTCATCATGTTGTTCCTCCTGTCCTGGGGTACCCAACCTGTCCACCTGCTTCTTTCCACCTTTCAGAGCTGCCCTTTGGATCTCTTCTGTTGTTTCCAGAATTTACTGTCATACTGGGAGTCGAGGAACAGAGAGAAGTGAGTCTATACCTTCTAGTCTAGACCCCAAGTCTGATCTCCTCCAAGAGCCTTTTATTAACTAAACCCAACTGCCAACAGGAGAGTAAAAGAGCGTGTCAGTGCAATACATAAAGACAGCCTTGGCGGTCCACTGGCTAAGACTCTGAGCTTCCAATGCAGGAGGCGTGGGTTCAATTGCTGGTCAGGGAACTAGGATCCCACATGCTACCTGGCCACAGCCCAAAAAATAAAAAGTCACCTTCCCAGAGCACAGAGCAGAATGAAGAAGGGTGAAGAATGGGCTCAGACAGACAAGCAGAGAAGATCCAGTGCAACTACAATGTTTTGGAGATGGTAAAATCAAAACATTTTAAATATGCAAAGAGTATTTACCTATCCCATAAGTGTAAGTGTTACTCACTCAGTCATGTCTGACTCTTTGTGGCCCCATGGACTGGCGCCCACCAGGCTTCTCTGTCCATGGGATTCTCCAGGCAAGAATACTGGAGTGGGTTGCCATTTCCTCCTCCGGGGATCTTCGACATTGAGAGTAGATTCTTTACCATCTGAGCCACTGGGGAAGCCCTACCCTATCCCATACTCTTTAAAAGAATATCATCTGAAGAAGGAAAGTAACTTCAGAAGGAAGGATGGAAATGCAAGAAAGTGAGACAGGAAATGAATAAAATAAGTTGGTGTAGTCAATTAAACATTTGTTAACCACCCAGAGACCTAACTCTGGGATTTTAGAAACATGATATAAAGTCCTTAAATAAAACAAGGAATACAAGGGATGGTTCCTTGGGTAATTAAACTGCAATTTTGTCCCGGTCTTGTTCTGAGGTAGACAGCAGTCTCAGATAACTTTAGACTCTGTTGGAAAATTTGGGGAAGATTCTCTGATGGTCCAGTGGTTAAGAATTCACCTTCCAATTCAGGAGGTTTAATTCCTGGTTGGGGAACTAAGTAAGATTCCATATGCCTCGAGGCAGCTAAGCTCAAGAGACGCAATGATAGATCCCATGTACCTCAACAAAAACCTGATACAGCCAAATAAATAAGCTAATTAAATAAAAACAATCCTTGTTCATTAAAAAAAGAAAACTTCTGATCATAATGGATGTTAAAAAACTTAAGGCAACTACTAAAAGAACAGTTATTTAACATATAGTTTCAGTCACATACACAAGGGAAATGGGAATTATAGAAATTTTTATCAGTTTTAAAGAAGGCAGGTGAAAAGGAGAGGGAAGAGAAACACAGCCAAAAGAGATGGCAAAGGTACAGAAAACAACAAAATTTTGTAAAGCAATTATCCTTCAATTAAAAAATAAATAAAATTTTTTTAAAAGCTTAAGAAATTATTAAAAAAAAAAAAAAAGTTTAAAGCTCCATCAAGTAGATGGTGGAGAAGGCAATGGCAACCCACTCCAGTACTCTTGCCTGGAGAATCCCATGGACGGAGGAGCCTGGCAGGCTGCAGTCCATGGGGTCACTAAAAGTCGGACACAACTGAGCGACTTCACTTTCACTTTTCACTTTCATGCATTGGAGAAAGAAATGGCAGCCCACTCCAGTGTTCTTGCCTGAAGAATTCCAGGGATGGGGGAGCCTGGTGGGCTGCCATCTATGGGGTCACACAGAGTCGGATTTGACTGAAGCGACTTAGCAGCAGCAGCAGCAAGTAGATGGATGAGAAAATTAAAAAAAAAAAAAAAAAAGGCAGTAAAGGTAAAACACCTGTATATTTGCTGTAGTGACTATTCTAATGGACAAGTCATTCAATTCCACAAAATACAATGAACTGAAGGCATATCACGTATAGCCTGCTTTGTATTCAAATGCATTTAAAGAGTTAGGCAGCTTTGGTTTCTCATGAAAATTGATAATTAACCAGCTCTGTGGAGGATACTGATGGGGGTAGGGGGTGGTTAAAAATCAATCCCTGGAAAAGCTGTGCCCCCGGCCTCTTTCCCCGGCCACCCTCCCACCCACCTTAAACCCTGGACCTTCCAACACAATCCATTCCTGAACTCGTTTTCTCCTTCCTTTCAGGCCTCTGAGCCAAGCACTTGCTCAGAAAAAACAAAACAAAACAAACACACAAAAAAATGGGTGAGGAAGGAAATAATTAGTTAGGAATCTCTTTTGCTAGAATTTTCCAAATCAATAAAACAACCGGTAGCAGTGGCTATGGCTAGTCTGTCTTTAAATCATCAGGATTTAGCATAATAGTGACCCCAAAGTTAGGAATATAAGAGAAGAAAGCCTGGGAAGCTGGGAGGGAGGGTGAGCAGGAGAACCAGTAGACATTTCCTGTGCACTTGCTGCCTGCCTCTCAGTGAAGAGAGGGAACGTCCAAGTCACGGCGTTAACATCTGGGGGTCCGGATCTGATGGTGCCCACGGCCTCAGCTCCATCCGCAGGAATCCGGCATGCCCTGGACCAGACAGAAGCGCTGAGCCAGGGCGCACTGATACGGCTTCGCCCTGAGTCTTGGCCATTCAGGGGGCTACCACAGAACACGACAGACAGAGCGGCTTACAAATAACAGAAATCCATTTCTCATAGTTTTGGAGGCGGGGAAGTCCAAGGTCAAGGCACCAGCAGATTCGATGTCTGATGAGAGCCTGCTCCCTGGTTCACAGCCTTCCACTCTCTGCGTCCACGTGGCGGAGGACCAAGGAGCTCTCTGAGGTCTCTCTTATACAGGAGAGCCCCATCCTCCTGACCTAAGCACCTTCAAAGGGCCCCTCCTCCAAACACCTTCACATTGAGGTTTGGGATTTCACCACAGGAATTTGGGGAGGAGAAAAACATTCCGTCTAAAGTAGCCCGCACTGGTCCTCCCTCCGTCCACGAGGGCAGTGCGTCAGGGTCACGGTGCAGTGATAGTCATGTGAGAGAATTCCATCCCTGCTCTTTCCTCTCCCTCTCCTGCAGGGTGAGGTGACACGTGGAACTGGCTCCTGCATGTCCTCAGCCATCCCCGCTCAGTCTCAGGACCCGTACCTGACTTAGGTGACCGTCCTTCTAGAGCCCAACCTGAGGGTTCGCCCTCAGTGCTCAGCACACAGGCTGAGCGGCACAGTATTTTTATCAAATACACAGGATAGTAGGGTCCTAACTTAAGGAACAGTTGGTAAGAACTGAAATCAAACTGAGTCAAAGAACCTAAAAAAAGTGTGGCAATTTCAGAATCATAAAATGGTGTTGGAGAAGACTCTTGAGAGTCCCTTGGACTGCAAGGAGATCCAATCAGTTCATCCTAAAGGAGATCAGTCCTGAATATTCACTGGAAGGACTGATACTGAAGCTGAAACTCCAATATTTTGGCCACCTGATGCAAAGAACTGACTCATCTGAAAAGACCCTGATGCTGGGAAAGATTGAAGGCAGGAGGAGAAGGGGACGACAGAGGATGAGATGGTCAGATGGCATCACCAACTCAATGGACATGAGTTTGTGTAAACTCCGGGAGTTGGTGATGGACAGGGAGGCCTGGCGTGCTGCAGTCCACGGGGTCGCAAAGAGTTGGACACAACTGAGTGCCTGAACTGAACTGAAGCTTTAGGAAAAGGAATTTTAAAAAACCTTCTGCATACAGTAAATATATAATAGGTACATTTAATACATCCAAACGTAATTTCCTGAGATAGCTCTATAGCCTTAGTGAATTCATTAAATTTTCTGGGTATCATTTTTTAGCACTTCTAGGTCTAAAAACTAAGGTTCTTTGAACATCTCTGCCAAGTATGAGAAAATACATTAGGAATGGCTCCAAGGCCCACTTGAGGACACACCTGCATGACAGAGGTGAGGCCACTTTGTTACAAAAATGACCGACACCTGGACAGCCAGTTTGCACATCCATCGTAAGAACTTATTCATCCTCCTTGAAGTGAACTGAAATTTTCCAGGCTGTAGAGGTTCAAGAATATCTTACTTGAGGCCCCAAATTCACCTAGCCACCAGGTATGCCCACCTCTATGCTGGGAGGTTTTTCCCCCCATCTTAGGAGCTATAGAGTGAAATAGGGAAGAGTAGTGAGATAAATCATCTGATCTTAAAAAAAACAATTGCTCAAAAATGAACAAAAATAGGAAGAGCCTGCAAATTTTATCTGTGTGCCTCCATCAACAATTTCTCTTTTAACCCTCACAACAACCCCATGAGGTATTATTATTATTGTTATTATTATCATTTCATGGGTAAAAAGATGAGATTTGTCTCTTTTCATTTCCTAGGGCCACTATCACAAATTATTACAGACTGGGTAGCTTAAACCAACAGGAGTTTCTCTCACAACTCAAGAGTGTCAGCACTCACCACGTGTTGCTAAGGAATTGGTTTTATGGGCAGGAGAGAAAATAGCTTTTAGACTGAGAAATTATAAAATACATAGTGTAAGAAAAATAATTCTACTGGTAATGTACACATGCTGGGTGTGAAGAAGCAAGAAGCAGAGAGCCTCAGTGGACACCAGTCACAACAGCCTAGTGAGACCCAGTCTTTGCTAAGGCAGTGCCCATGGCATTAGGGGAAAAACAAACAGTCATTCAGTTATGTCTGACTCTCTACGACCCCATGGACTCTAGCCCACTAGGCTCCTTCGTCCATGGGATTCTCCAGGCAAGAATACTGGAGTGGGTAGCTATTCCCTTCTCCAGGGGATCATCTTGACCCAGGGATTGAACCCAGGTCTCCTGCACTGGCAGGAGACTTTACGACTGAGCCACCAGGAAAGCCCTTAGTACAGGGTAGGCAATTCATAAATATTTGTTGACTGTGAATGAATGAAGAGCTAGACACTCTATGTGTGTGTTCTTTTTGGAATGTTTCTCAGGTATTTATCATTCACTCATGGGACACAACTCTGTGGTAGGTACTATCATTATTCCCATTTTACAGAAGGAGAAACTGAAGCAGAGAGGGTAAGACACTTCCCCAAGGTCACACGACTAACGAATAGTTATCCTGGGATGCAAACCAGGCCAGAGTCCATGCCTTCAACCACCGGCCAAGCTGCCACCTGGTAGATGAGAAATTTGAACCCTAGTCAGCTGAAAGTCCAAAGTCAAATGGCTAGTAGATGATGGGCCCAGAGGATACCCTACATGCTTTCAGGGAAAAACTGAACACAGGGCCCCACATGAAAGCTGAGTGTCTCTTTCTGTGAGCAGTGTGATCACCAGCTTCCAGCAAGAGGTTGCAGAGCCACAGCCTCAGGGCACCTGCAGTTCTTTACTGTGTGTGTTTATGAGCTCGCTTCCTTCCCACTGCTGGAATCTAAGATCCCAGGGTGGGACTCATGTCCTATTCTGCCCTATCCCCACAGCCTGCCACAGTGCCTGGTACTGAAGTGACACTCACACAAGAGTATCCTGAAAGGGGGAGGGGAGGGTAATCTTTTTGTTTGTTTTTTTGCTTTTTTGGCTGCACCATGCAGCATATGGGTTCTTAGTTCCCTGACCAGGGACCAAACCTGTGCCCTGGGCAGTAAAAACAGAAAGTCTTAACCACTGGACTGCCAGGGAAGTCCCTTTTTCTTTTTTGTTTTGTTTTGTTTTGTTTTGTCAAGGGGAGAACAATCTTATTAAACCCAACTACCATTTAGGACAACAGATCAAAATCACAGCTCGATGTATGTGTAAGTCTATGAATCCCTAATCAATCTTAGAATTGTAAATTCACCTCCTCCAAACTTCACCATTTGATCTCATCACATTTATTATCTCCATGGAACAGGTAACTACAGCCGGAAAGTTGAGCAGTAATTATCTAGTGTATAAGTCCTCTGTACATAGCATGAGTATTCAGTCAAATAAATAAACGTAATCATTGTGAATATTTACAAGGCAGCAAGGCTACCCACTCCAGTATTCTGGCCTGGAGAATTCCATGGACTGTATAAGTCCATGGGGTGGCAAAGAGTCGGACACGACTGAGCGACTTTCACTTTCACTTTCAACATTTGCAAAGTTTCAGCTAGTGCACTGTACCAACAACCCAAATTCCACGAGTGGGCACAAAAAGCACAAGTTGGGCATGGACTTCACAACCTTGCCTTGTGAAGGATGGCAGTGGACAGGTCTGGATAGGCAGGGAGTTATGAATTTCAGGAAATCTCATGCAGAATTTTGTGTGCTTACACACTTGTGCCTTTTTCTAGAGAAATGATTGGTGGCATTTAATACAACCTCAAAGAGCTACTTGAGTGAAACAACAAAACCAGAACTATGGCTTCAGTGTCTTTGCTTACTGATGGTAATACAGTGTTTCCCGTCCAGGCACCAAATGAGGAAGAACTACAAGGACCCCTTGGTATAAACAGAAGTGCTTCAGGGCCCCTCATGGGTGAAGAAGGTGAGAGAAAGGAGATGAATCTGGGAAACAATAACCTGACAGATGTGAAGGCTGTGTGCAAAATTTGGTGCTAAGGTGCTCAGTGCTTCTATTTCCCTAATTAGTTATTTTCTTAAGAGCTGAACAAAACCGAGTCTTTTCAAGTACCTATTTTGAGAAAAGCGAGCTTGAATTAGATGAAGCCGATCTGGTCATGTGCCTACCTACTTCTTTTCAAAATCATTCCACCACCCTTTACCTAATGTACTGGGAAAAAGAAAAACTGGTGGAAACATCACTCAACTCTGTTAACTTACTTTTTCAGCTGAAATATATAAACTATCTCCAGTTCCTCCCTCTCCTCCTATCAGGCAGTAAGCAGAACCCAGGTCCTAGAATTTTATAAAGAATAGATGGAGGGCATCCTTGGTGGTCTGGAGGTTAAGAATCTGCCTGCCAAGCAGGGCACTTGGGTTCAATCCCTGGTCCGGAAAGATCCCACATGACACAGAGCAACTAAGCTCTTGGATCTCAACTATTGAGCCTGTGGTCTAGAGACCGGGAGCCACAACTGCTGAAGCTGCATGCCCTAGACAAGCCCATGCACACCGCAGTGAAGAGTAGCCCCCGCTCGCCGCAACTAGAGAGAGCCCACGCACAGCAAAGAAGACCCAGTACAGCCAAAAATAAATAAATAAATAACAATAAAACAATTTTTAAAAAATGTATATATGTGTATAACTGAGTCACTTTACAACAGAGATTGGTACAACGTTGTAAATCAACTACACTTCAATTTTTAAAAAGAAAGATAAAGGCGGGGGGGTGTGCTAATCAATTATTGTGCAGGGGAGAGAGAGAGAAGTAGTAACTAATAAAACTTAAAAAAAAAAAAAAAAGAGTAGATGGACTAAGATCAGTATTCTCTTTAAAAATGGCCCTGGGGCTTGAAGGGGAAAGGTTCATAAGGAACCAGCAGGAGAAAGGGGGAAGTTTGAACGTTTCCCAGGAAGTACTTCTCCTTACTGAACTTCTCTAGTTATTTTATTTAAGTTTGGCTACTGGTCATATAAATAAATAAAGGTAAATAGTGTCACTCCACTCTCTTGAGAAAACTCCAAATTCTGTGTAATTACAGGCCAGGAGACAGATAACACCAGGTTAGGGGCTAGAGACTGTGTTTGCTTTTTTGTTATCATCTGTCACAATTTGCTGGGAAGGTAAGAAAACACTGCTGTTTATCTGGGTTCATGGCAATCTCTGACTCCAACTTTCAGAGACTTCAAGGTTTGATTGTGACCATGTTGGCAGTGTCTAATAAATTGCTTTGTAAATGAAGCAGACAACACTGACTGATTATGTTTTACATACAGCATTAGTAAAAAGAGAAAAAGATTTTCTTCCCCTAAGTTGAATTTTAGGTTCATGTGTGTGTGCCTTTTTCCCTCTCAAAAAAAAAAAACAATAAAAATTAGGTCAGTTTACATATATATACAAGCTAGTCCATAAAATCTGGGATGCAGAGATAAAAATGTTTTGTATGCATGGAATACAAAATGTCATGTACATTTGCTTGTGTTCAGACTTTAAGGACACGCTATGTAAGGTGTTACAATGACAATGAAATGTGAACTGGTTGAAATTCTGAAAGCCTGGCATCCAAGCGACAACTTGGGTGTGGGTCGGAGCAGTAAAAACAGACTAACGTGATCATTTAAGCCTCTCAGCTTCTATGCTCCCTTCAATTATCCGAATGAATGAAGCCAGGGGAATCTCTGTGCCTTTGTTATCATGAGTTAGTTGCTGATATGAATGCCTGCATTGTAGGAGAGATGGCTCTCTTCAAACCAAGATATATTACTTGACTCTTAAGCAGAGTCACAAATATTTACATGCAAAGAAATAAACAAGGAACACCCAAATCAAACCAGACCCACTCCCTGCTGTTTTATTTTAGATCTTTCAGCACAGAGAGCACTTCCTGACTCTGAAGACTCGGGTGTGAACCAGGCAAGCCCTCAGAAGGGCACATACGCAGGGTAAGGATGGACGTAGGAACGATAATCAAGTTGACCAGAGGACCCGGATACTTAAATGAGAATTTCACATTTAAGGTTTACAAAGTTCATATAATCGAACAACTGCTGATGTTCTATCAGATAAAAAGAAGAAATAGGGACTTCCCCGGTGGTCCAGTAGTTAAGAATCTGCCTTGCAATGCAAGGGACACGGGTTCAATCCCTGGTCCAGGAAGATCCCTCATGCTGCTGAGCAACAAAGCCCGTTTGCCACAACTAATGAGCCTGAGCCCTAGAGCCCTGGAATCACAACTACTGAGCCCACAAGCCACAACTACTGAAGCCCACACACTCTAGAGCCCCAGCTCTGCAACACCAGAAGCCACCGTAATGAGAAGCCCACGAACGGCAATGAAGAGTAGCCCCTGCTCGCCACAACTAAAGAAGGCCAGCATGCAGCATTGAAGACCCAGCACAGACAAAAAATAAAATAAATAAATCTTAAAAAAAAAAAAAAAAAAAAAAAAAAAAAAGACCCAGCAGGATGCAACTAAGTCCAGAGGCAGTGAAATATTCTTTTTAAAAAAAAAAAACATGGAATTTTTTTAAAGAGTAATAATATATGTTAGATGTAAAGACCCAAATTCCTTTCCACATTTTAAAATATTGTGTCTAAGTGGTTTGGGTCTCTCATGGTTCTTACCTTAGGCACTTTCTCTAGCAACCTAAGCCAGTGAGAAACAGTCTGTGAAAAATAATTTACTATCCAGAAAGTTTTCCTGTTTCCAAGATAAGAAAAGCCTGTTCTGCCGTCCCGGGCGGGCAAGGGCTGTTTAAGTTACTAGATAACAAAGTTGTTATTGATTCTATTATTTTTACTCTTCCTGATTCCCTGCGGTCCAAAGGGAGTTTGTCAGGCGAAGAATGATTTTTATAAAAAGGAGTAGTTGTTATTGTTGTAACTGACCTCATTGTGACAGATGGGATCTCAGCGTTTTCTCACCGCTCTTTACTCAGGAGCCAGGAGAACAGAAAGCAAACAACCAAGAAACCAGCACACTCACAGTAATCTGGACTTCTCAGAGCTGAGCCAGACCACTGGGAAATCAAACACCAGCCTCCTCCTGAATGCCCCTTTTAGCCTGTGCTTATTGACCAGCCTAACATTCCCTTATCACATGTGCATGTGGGCAGAATTAAATGGAATTAGCTCCAAATTATATAAAATTCATTTACCTTTAAAGGAAGCTGTTTGGTTATGTTCCGCGTAGGGAGCGTGAGGCATTAAGACACAAGTTAATGGTACCGCCTGGAGATGGATCAATCTGCTTTGGTTTTATTGTCTCCCTTTATTTGCCCTTGTGGGTTAGCTGCTGAGGCTAGAAATGCCCAGCTCAACTTCTCTGGGCCCACACTGGAGCCACATTAACACCCTAGGTAGGATCCCACTCTTTCTAAAGAGCTCAGTGTGTAAGCGTGAGTGAGTGTGATAATAAAGTAAGGTCACGATGATTCTTTCCAAATCTTTACTCAAGTAAAGAAAGAATGAATGGAGACTTCTTTGGTGACCCAGTGGTTACAAATCTGCCTTGCAATACAGGGGACACGGGTTTGATCCCCAGTCAGGGAACTAAGATCCCACATTCCAAGGGGCAACTGAGCCCACGTGCCACAAGCAGAAAGCCTGAGGGCTGCAACGGAAGACCCTCCATAATGCAACTAAGAGCTGAGGCAGCTAAATAAATAATTTTTTAAAAAAAGAAAAGAAAGAATGAATGTGCAAGAGAGAAAGGAAATCTATGGAAATGTTTAGGATTTGCATGTATGCTATCCATGCAGAGATTCAAATAACATGCCTTCTGCACTGACCTGGGCTTTTTTCCATACATTTCCTCACTTTCATCTCCTGACAATCTTACGAGACAGATTTTATTTGTGATTTTAATTTGAATGTCCGTGCTTCATGCTTGTTCTTTACGAGTATCTATTAGCTTCCATAGAGCAAATAAACTATAGTTTAAGTGTTTGTGGTTGCTCAGTGGTGTCTGGCTCTTAGAGACCCCTATGGACTGTAGTCCGTCAGCCTCCTCTGTCCATGGGATTCTCCAGGCAAGAATACTGGAGTAGGTAGCCATTTCCTTCTCCAGGGGATCTTCCTAACCCAGGTCTTCTGTATTGCAGATGGATTCTTCACCATCTGAGCCACCAGGGAAGCCCAGGAGAATGACCCTGGATGTGTTTTAAAATGCAGATTCCCAAAGCCCAATCCCCACCATGTGGTCATTCAGTAGGTCAGGATTGTGCCCAGAAATGACATGTTATAGGCATCTCAGTGATTTCACACATACAATTCGTGATTACCCTTCCAGAAACACTGAACCCATGTGATTTCATTGATTGGCAGCAGTCTGTACCTCTGTGAGATTTGCCTAAAGATAGAATGTTTCAATATGTAATTGGAGAAAATAAAATATTCAAATACAGTTTATCTCTGCATGAGGATACATTGATAAGAGACACCTACCATGGGAAGAATTACTAAGGGGCAAACTCAGTGGGGCTGAGACCACAGTCAAACAACAAGCCTTTACTTTAATCACTGCCAGAGAAGGCATGAATCAGCCTCAGGCAACCAAGACTGAGGGTCTCAGCCGTGTATCTGAGCCTGGAGCTGACTCTCTCACATCCCTCCTCATAGATTTCCAATTTGAACACTTTTGTCTGCATCTTAGATTTGGGTGACAAGCAGAGGAAACACTTTGACAAGGGTGTTTCTACAGCCTCACAAAGAAGACCAGGGTTGCAATGATCATCTTCGCGACCTGGAGGAGGCAGAAATGAAGCAGGATTCCAGCCCTGCCTCAGTCCAGACTCTAGACTCCTCCTCTGGAATCCTCCTCTCTTGGACCACGGGAGGGTTTCCTCTGAGTTTATGAGAGCAGCTTAGAAATGGAAAGTGAAAGTGTTGGTCACTCAATCATGCCCCAATCTTTGCAACCCCATGGACTGTAGCCTGCATGGCTCCTCTGTCCATGCGATTCGCCAGGCAAGAATACTGGAGTGGGTTGCCATTTGCTTCTCCAGGGGATCTTCCCGACCCAGGGATCAAACCCCAGTCTCCTGCACTGCAGGCGGATTCTTTATTATCTGAGCCGCCAGGGAAGAACCATGGTGGCAAGAGGGCCTTTTGTCTACCAGAGGGGCTTAGATCCTGCGTTCTTCACCTACTGGTGGTGGGGGTGGGGATGAGGGTGAGGGGTGTTCATCCCTGCACTGCTATGATGGGTCAGGTCATTCTTTCAGGTTCTCCTTGAAGAAGAAGAGGAGGAGGAATGGGAAGAAGGAGAGGAGGAGCCCCTGCATCTCCTCAGTCCTGTTTCGCCCCGTGTGATGTCTTCGGGGCTGACTGGAGCTGGTGCCAACAGCATCTCCCCCTCCTCTCTCCCCTTTAAGCAGAGGGCACATTCCCCCAAAACACAGGCATATATCCACCCAGTGCTTCCTCTGTGTCCCTGAATATTTCTCTCCAGGCCTACCGGTCTGGGAATGTCTGCAGTCAAGGGCTCCTGGTAACAGCTCTGAGACTCTGGAGTCTGCAGCGATTACCAACAGTTAAATGTTTGAAAGTGCATGAAAGGGTTTCCCCCAGGGCTCAGCAGGCAAAGAATCCACCTGCAATACAGGAGACACAGTTTCAATCCCTGGGTCGGGAAGATCCCCTGGAGGAGGGCATGGCAGCCCACTCCAGTGTTCTTGCCTGGGAAATCCCATGGACAGAGGAGCCTGGTGGGCTTCAGTCCAGGGGGTCACAGAGAGTTGTACGTAACTGAACACAGCGTGAAAAGCAATGCCCGGGAAGAAAGGAAGAGACAGACCATTTACTGAGTGCCTATGAATTGCCACAAATATTAGACATTTTGTCTCTCTGAAATCTCACAAAAATAATTTTAAAAATTAGTATTTCCTGAGTGCTACTACACAACAAGAAAGTGTGATGTTATTATTATACAGGTATATGTTATCGAGCAGTGCCATTGTTTTCATTTCACAAATTAGGGTTTTGTGAAGTTGTATAACTTGCCAAGGGACATGGCTGGTGCAGAGCAGATTCAGAATACAGGTATACGCAGCTCCTAAGATTTCTGTGATACACCAAAGTCCAAACTTGTCCACTCCTGACTTTCTGTAACTCAGAGAAATTGCAGACAGGTACAGTAAGAGCTGTATAGGTGTTTGATGAATAAATATTATTGAAAATATTCATCCTTCAAGCCAATAAGCCAAATGAAATGCAGAATGGTTCAGGAAAGTGTGGGTCAAGGTTTCTTTGGGCTCCAACAGGAACGTGGGGGTAAGGAAAGGCTCCCAGGAGAACAAAGGATCAGTGAGGAAATGGTGAGGCAGGGAGCAGGGAGCTAAGAAAGGGAAGCTCAGTGAAGGCAAGAAGCTGGTTATCCAGGACTAAGATGAGAAGAGAAATGAAAGGCCTGGGGTTTCTAGAGACTGCACATCGGGATGACAGAGCACGATGGGAGCCTGGGTGAGAGCAGGCCAGAGGGGAGAGCCCAGAGCTGCAGGGCCGGGCCACAGGGATGCCGGATGGAGGAGGGGTGAGCTTAGGCCCTTTGGAACACTTTCCTTTCAGGTGCAGAGTACACTGCGGGCCTCAGAAAGATGAAACAAACAAAAAAAAAAAAACAGGAGGAAAGGGCTGGTGTCTGGGGGAGAGGGGCAATGAGTCCAGTCCTAGGGCACAGCCACCCCCCCCCCATATGCCCCACTCTTCTCTTATCATAAAGAGAGCCAGTGACGTAGGGAACAAGACAACTGTCCAATTAAATTAGATCTTTAGGCTGTATTTACTAGACATTTGGGCTTTCCTGGTGACTCAGATGGTAAAGAATCTGCCTGTAATACAGGAGACCCGGTTTGATCCCTGGGTTGGGAAGATCCCCTGGAGAAGAGAATGGCTACCCACTCCAGAATTCTTGTCTGGAGAATCCCATGGACAGAGGAGCCTGGTGGGCTACAGTCCATGGGTCACCAAGAGTCAGACACGACTGGACAACTCACACTTTACTAGATATTTAGAGTGGTAAACTGACTGAATTATCTGGAAAATAATTTCAACTCTCCACCGAATTACACTTGTTTTGTCCTAGCATTCAATGGAAAGCCTTTGATTCAAAGTCTGGGGTCCTTTTTCCTGAATGAGTTAGGTTTTCCTTGGCCCCTCTCAGACCTGGGTACCAGAGTCTGAGGAAACCCCAGAGTAGGCATGAAGGGTGATGGACCTGGGGGAAAAAACACTGACTCATCTATGCAGATTCAAGGTACATTATGGAAGGAATGTCCTCATCTCAATAGAGCACATCCTTTGCTTTAGTGCCTCACCTCTGGGTAACATTTAATAGCAAGTTAACTATAAAGAATACACTCTAATAAATTAAATTGCACACAAATCCATCACAAACGCACCCTCCAAGCTATATGATGACCATATATTGTTTTCCCTTTATAATGGAATACAATGGCTTAAAAATTCTCATCGCCGAGCCAAATTCATCCTTTGGCACGCTTGTGAAAACAGCGAGGAAGACTCAGTCACCGATGGGAGAACAAGGTGACCTCCGTTCGCGAGCCGGGCCTCGGGAAGTGGGGAAGAGGGCAGGCGAGGACCGCCAGTATCAGCCATCAGGACGTCCTGCTAATAAACGACTTTTTCACTGTCCACACTTTAATTGGTTTACAGCCTTTTCTGTTTATTTATCCATAAGAGCTGCTGCTAAATGGCTCGAGAAGGCGCTCGCCTAATGGCTCGGTATCGCTGCCGGGGCTGTGGGAGGCGAAAGGGGCGCGGGCGTCAGCGGGAGCGAGAGCGGAAATGCATTTCACCTTTAATGGACTTGGCGCTTTTATGACACCCTGAGCCCCGTCCACAGAAGAAACACAACGCACCACCCAGCTCGGGGGCGAGGATCTGTATCAGCCTGATAATCAGGCGATCCCCAAATCTTCTTACCTTGTCCCACCTAATAACAACAAACGGCCGTCTGACCGCGGGTTCCCGGGCCACTTCTTGGGGCAGCCACCACCAGCAGCAGCAGCAGAAAAGGCTTACTGTGAGAGCGGGAAGGTGCGGGCGGCCCACCTTCAGCCCCCACCGCCCCCTCCCCACGTTTGGCGGCGGTGTTCCTGGCCCCCCGGATTCCCGGATTTTGCCAGCGAGCGCAGGGGGCGGGTTGGCTTTCTGCTGAGTGCTCCTTTCCTTTCTGCAGGACCGAGCAAAAATATTAAATGGGAGCAAATGAAGCATCGAAACGGAGACCAATTTACAGAAATGTGCAATTAGACGAGAAGTGCAAAGTAAACACGTTGGGGAGGGGGGAGAGGGAGAGGGCCGGGGGAGGCGGGCGGCAGCAGAGGGAGAGGGGTGCGGGGTAGGGGGGCTGAGGAGGGGACGAGCGAGAGCGGGGGGAGGGGAAAGGTGCCCGATCTTTGTCGCAAGCGGTGCTGCCGCCTGCTCATAACCACGTCGCCAAGTCAACCCGCGGCGACCGAGCCGATTATCTCCGAGGGTCAACACGCGGCGGCCCGGCCACCCCTCCGGCCCTGCCCTCAGGATCGATGTGGTCGCTCGCGGCTGGCGATAGCGGGTCCTCCGCGGACGCCGGGAACAATGGACTCATTGACGGGGGCGCGGAGAGATTAGGGGCTCAGGTCCCACGGCCTTTCGCTCCCCGGCTCCCTCGGACTGCAGGTGGCCCTTTTCCCTGAAGAAATCGCCGGAACTGTCCCCCGCCGCCCGCTGCTCTCAGCCGTCCCTTCGGTGAGAGAGGCGCTCGGAGGGCCCCCGGAGCGGCGCGCGTGCCCACCCTGGGGCGGACCCCTCGGTGCCCAGCGCTTACTCACCCCAGCACAGATGATGCCCGCACCAACATCTCACCGCAGAAGGATCTGCCGAGAAGTTCAGATCCCCAGCTAGGTTTTGCTTTTTAATGAAAATGAGGCATATTTCGGGACAGCGCACGCACTGCCTACGCATTCGTGTGTTTCCCACCAGTCGGTTAAAATCTGGTCAAGCCTGGTAAAGGCCTGGACGCAGTCTGCAGTTTAGGAAAGTCAGTGCAGTGATTTTCTCTTGCTGGTTCCTGGTGGTCCACGCTCTCTCTTGCCCAGGCTTCTCTGCAAAGGGGTCCAGGGTTTCTAAAACCCGCCTGGCGGTTGGAAGACTGCGGTCATTTCGTCAGGACGCTCAGAATGCCCAGGGCGAAAGGGTCGGTGGCGTGGGTCCGAGGTTTGGGGCCAGTGCGACCTCGAGATAGTCCGTGAGCACCACTGGTTTCGAAAAAGCGTCTCTATTCAGTGAGGACCACAGAGTGCTTTTCTGAGCACTCCCCTCCCGGGTCTACCTTGTTTCCATCCGACCCAGGAGTCGACTCTCTGCAGCCGCCCAACTCAGGCTGGGTCTCGGGACTCCTGGGGGGCTAGCAGATCAGAAACAGGATGCCAGTCCCTCCCCTGGCCAGACACAGAGGGGCTGCAACTTCGTTTCCTCCTGGCCCCAGTAGGAACCTGCATTCTGAGTTGACCAAATGAGCCTCAATTCCCCCAAATCAAAAATTAATAGTGCCTTTCAATTTAAAAAATTTTTAGGCCATTGTGAATGCTTCTGAAGTTATAGTTTACACCCCATAAATCCCCAGAGCACAACCATAGGCAAAATCACACTGCGAATCCTGGATCTTTATGTGTAAGCTCACTGACATCACTCATGGTTGTGTACAAATTGCACAAATAAAATAGAACCAACGGCTTCTGACCTGTAGAGCTGAGGTCTGTGCATTTTTGGGGGCCATATTCCCTAACAATATTTTTAAAGTCTGTTTACAACCTCAACATATGTATATACTTGCAAGTTATATCAATGAACTAATATGTACAGTATGAAACATACAAGGAAAAACAGACTGTTTATGATGAAATATATTTCTATAAACGAATAGAAGTTCCTGCCCCACTATGAATGTTCATTCCTGCCCCCATTTTGGCACTGTCCTTTCAAGTGTGTGCAGGAAACCGAGCCGAGGGAGAAAACGGAAACATCCAGGGGGCTCGTGGGGACCCGGGTCTGGCTTCTTAAGGCCGCGGGCCAGGCCAATAATGGCCTCAGGCAGAGCCACGTGGGGCACAGCGGAGCCTATGGCGCGGCGGCCGCCCGCCCGTCCTGCCGGCCCCGGGTGCCCTCCGCGAGCCGCGCCGAGCTGTCAAAGCTACAGGGTGGCGCCGGGAGTGCCAGCGCCGCGCAGCTCCAAGTCCCCGGCCCCAGCTCTCTCTCCCGGGTCCCAAGCCCGGGCGGCAGCCATGAACCGCGAGGAGCAGTACTACGCGGCCACGCAGCTGTACAAGGACCCCTGCGCGTTCCAGCGGGGCCCGGCGCCCGACTTCAGCGCCAGCCCCCCTGCGTGCCTGTACATGGGCCGCCAGCCCCCGCCGCCGCCGCCGCCGCCGTTCCCCGGAGCCCTGGGCGCGCTGGAGCAGGGCAGCCCCCCGGACATCTCCCCGTACGAGGTGCCTCCGCTCGCCGACGACCCCGCGATGGCGCACCTCCACCACCACCTCCCGGCTCAGCTCGCGCTCGCCCACCCGCCGGCCGGGCCCTTCCAGGATGGAGCCGAGCCGGGCGCCCTGGAGGAACCCGGCCGCGTCCAGCTGCCTTTCCCGTGGATGAAATCTACCAAGGCTCACGCGTGGAAAGGCCAGTGGGCAGGTGAGTCTGCCCACGCCCCCCCCCCAGCCGCTCTGTCCTCACCCGCTCTCCGTTCGACTGCCCCTGTCTCAAAGCGCTTCCCAGGACCCTCTCTCGGTCTGTGACCCCAGGCCCCCACCCGGGATAACCTAGAGTCGGACTAAACCTTAGGGAGCTAACAAGACCATATTGCATAGAAGCGTTTTTTTTCCTGGCTCAATCTGGAGCGGCCTTTCTACTCAGGGCTCTTCCTGGGAATTTAAACCTCTTCCTCCCCTGTCCGCTGAACTCCAGGAGCCGGAGCTTCCCGACAGCCTAGGCCTGCCCGAGTTCAAGGCTTGGGACCTTCCAATCCCCTTCCAGCGGGGTCCCCCAGCCCAGGACTCCTGGAGTGCTGTGGAGGGAACCGAGCGGGTCTCTGGGATGCACCGGACCCCGGCTTCAGAGCCCCGGCCTCCTTCTGGCTCTAAATTCCATTCCCCACCCGACCCCTCCTTACTGGCGACTTCTGTGAAGCAAGCCAGACCATCTCAGGGGCACCTAGTAGGTGCAGAGAAGCAAGTAAGGAAAACTGTAGCCAGGCGTGCAGAGGTGTCCAGAGGCCGGAGCTGGGCGGGAAGGGGGCTCACCGCAAGGCCGGGGACTGGCCACTCACCCTGATGGAGAAGTCTGGGGAAGCTCACTCACTTCTGAACAAACACCGGCTGCTTCCCAGCAAGGCAGTTTGAGGAAGGAGATGCCCTCCTGGCACAGGCGGCTCGGAAGGCCCCAAGCACTGGCGGGTACCGGAAAGTCGGCCCGGAGCCGCCCCCAGGTCCCTTCTCGCCTGACCCGGCAGCGAGTTCCGGCTGCGCGGCCTGCATCGCCAGCACCGTGTGACCGCTTCCGTGCGGAAGCCCCTTCCAGGCTCACCTGCACTGCAAGTCGAGGACTTTTCTCCTCCTCCCAGCTAACAGGCAGGAGTCACGGGACGAGGCTGCAGGTGCCCCCACCCCGGGAATCCTCGGCCCCCAATCTGCCCGGCCTGACTGGCCTGCCTGACTGTGAGCTGGCGAAGCCAGGCGGGTCTCTGGGGAAACCGGGCATGTCTCTCCCCGGGGCTTGCCTCTCTCAATCTTTCTCCCGAAGGTTCCGTGGGGTCTCAGGCAAGTCCTGAGGCAGGACAGAGTCCAAACTCAGGCTGCGATCTTCCCCCGCGCCAACCAAACCCGGGACTGACCCGCGCGAAGTTGCGGCCAAAGGCCTTGGAGCCTTGGGAAATGCGGGCTTCTTGGGAGGCGGGATACCGGCGAGCCTGAACCTGGACGGGAGGTCCAGGAGACGCCTGGTGCACTGGGGACGCGTTTCTCCAATTCCTGGCCCTCCTCCTCAGCTTCCTCAGGAAAAATGCGAAGGAGGTTCTGAAAAAGCCTTTCTGAGGTGGGGTAACTTCCCCACCTCCTGGACTCCTGTGGACAGAAGGGGTCAGAGTGTAAAACGTGAAAGAAAGATGGCAGCGGGGGTGATGGGGGGAGCTCTGTGGAGGGGTGACATCCCCTGGTTTGGAGGACCAGGGCCAGAGAGACCTGTGCCTGTGGGCCCTCCGACCTTCGGGAGGGCCCCCCTCCAGCCCGGATGCTGCTGCACCAGCTCAGTCCTCCCTGGAAACTCTGGAAGGAGCCCAAATTCAAGGTCTTTGACCCCCTACCTGGCTGCTCCTAGAGGGGCTTCATGCCCCTGGGGAGAAAGAAGTGACCCGAAGGACTTTTATTCACAGATCAATCGGGTATGATTATTAATAACAATAGGAACTTCCAAAATCCTCAACCTAAAAAAGGAACTACATCACCTCACTGGTGGGCTTGCCCCTAAATACTGCCCCACCCCCCCGCGCCTTAGAGAAAGGTACAAACTGACCTCTTCCTTTTTCTGACCGCCGGCAGCCTCCATCCAACACTTTCATGTTCACTCAGTCGCTCAGTCATCTCCGACTTTGCAACCCCATAGATTGTAGCCGGCCAGGCTCCTCTGTCTGTGGGATTCTCCAGGCAAGAGTACTGGAGTGGGTAGCCATGTCCTCCCCCAGGGGATCCTCCCAACCCAGGGATCGACCCCTCATCACTGGCAGGCGGATTCTTTACCGCAGAGCTACTGCGGGAAGCCCATCCTACACCAGGGTCCCTGAGTTAGTGGGCCCTGCGGAGCCTCTCAGAGCACTGTGGTGAGGCTGGTGAAAACAGGCCAAAGCCCTGTAAGATTGCGGGTTGAATTTACAAACTCTGAAGGACCTTTTTAGATGTTCTTTTAAAAAAATTTTTTTTAATTGGAGGATAATTGCTTTACAATATTGTGCTGGTCTCTGCCATACATCAAAATGGCTCCCTCATTTCTCTCGAAAACCAAGAAAGGCTTCAAGTGTTAAGATTCTGAGATGCCCCCAGCAAGCAGGACTCCGCTGACTCAGACCTGAGCCTCAGCCTTGGCTTCTGGGCACCCCCTTTCAGTCTGGGGGAAACCCCAGCGGGTTGTACAGGGTGGTTAATCCTAGCAAACACATACACTAGCTTTTCAACTCTAGCTGACAGGCATAGGAGAAATGTCTGCCCTTCGCAGGAAAAGATGACTTCGGCCTGTTCTTGGTATTCTGGTGGAACCGACTGCCCCAGAGTCCACAACCTGGGTGCAGCCGGTGTCTCATCCAGAAAGGAAAATATTAGGGCCTTGAGGCTCGCAGCCGCGGCCGCAAACTCCGGGTGAGCAGTGCTAATCCCCACCGGACTGGGCCTGGCTGTTGCTTCTTTGGCCTGCGGTTCTTCTACCACCCACCACTGCCACCTCCCCAGTGGGGTACCCAGCTCCCCGGTAGGGGGTCAGGCCTGAGCCTCCCCTCCCAGGGAGCCTCTGCTCCCACCTCTGCCAGCATTTGGGGCCCTGGATGCAGAGGCTGGGGCTGACAGTGACCTTCCCTCGGGTTCAGAATGGTTCCCCTTCTGGTCCAGGGCAGGGGCCCAGCCGAGGTCAGAACGACAACTGCAGAGAATCTACCAGCTCTTGAGTTGGTGCTGATCACAACAACATAACTCTATAGAGAGATTATGTGATATAACATATGAGATACAATAATACATGTCATAACCTCCGGGTTCTTATTAGCTCAAGGTCTTTCCAACTGAAGGTTGCACCCATTTGTTGGGGGTGAAATTCATTTACTGTGTTGAGACCTCTTTATTTGTTTTTTAATGAGCTAGTAAACTCCAGAATGTGTCCGAAATGTGAGAGACTTGGGTTTGACCCCTGGGTTGGGAAGATCCCCTGGAGAAGGGCATGGCAACCCACTCCAGTATTCTTGCCTGGAGAATCCTCATGGACAGAGGAACCTGGTGGGCCCCAGTGCATGCGGTCACAAAGAGTCGGACATGACTAAGCACAACCCAGTAAACAACAGGGAAAATTAGACAGCATCATATGTGGTAAAGTTTGGTTTAATGTCCTAGGTTTTTGGTATGTCAATTATATATCAGTGTGTGAACTAAGTGATGATTTGAAATACATTTCTTACTATGAGTTGTCATCAGAAAGGTTTTTTTAAAAGTCCTTATTTAAAGACATTTTTTACCTTTGTAGAATTCAGTTGGTTTAGATTCTTATTATGTGCATTTGGGGCTTCTCTGGGAGCTCAGACAGTAAAGAATCTGCCTGCAATGCAGGAGACCCGGGTTTGATCTCTCGGTCGGTAGGGAAGGGAAGATACCCTGGAGAAGGGAATGGCGACCCACTCCCGTATTCTTACCTGGAAAACTCCGTGAATAGAGCAGCCTGGTGGGCTACTGTCTGTGGGGTCGAAAAGAGTCGAACAGGACAGAGCCACTAACACTTTCACTTTTTCACTATGTGTATTTTAATCAGCATCCACCCAAACAGAGTGATTCTAGACCCACTGGTTGATAGAGCCACGGGGAGATAAAAGACCTCCAAGAAAAGACAGGCTTACCAGGGAAGGCCTTTGAGCCTCAGATTGTACTCTTGGATAGATGGTTGGACCTCGGCGGCCAGAGCGGCTGGGAAAGGGCCAGAGCCGAAGGACCGGGCTGCAAGGGTGGGAGCAGGCGCGAGGAGCCAGGGGTCGGGGGTGGGGAGGCCCCACATTCACGTGCGATGTCGCCCGCAGGCGGTGCCTACGCCGCGGAGCCCGAGGAGAACAAGCGGACTCGCACCGCCTACACCCGCGCGCAACTGCTGGAGCTGGAGAAGGAGTTCCTATTCAACAAATACATCTCCAGGCCGCGCCGCGTGGAGCTGGCCGTCATGCTGAACTTGACCGAGAGGCACATCAAGATCTGGTTCCAAAACCGCCGCATGAAGTGGAAGAAGGAGGAGGACAAGAAGCGCAGCTGCGGGCCCCCGGCGGCGGGAGGTGGGGACGCGGAGCCCGAGCAGGACTGCGCGGTGACCTCCGGCGAGGAGCTGCTAGCGCTGCCGCCCCCGCCGCCCCCCGGGGGTGCCGTGCCGCCCGCGGGCCCCGCCGCCGCCCGAGAGGGCCGCCTGCCGCCGGGCCTTAGCGCATCACCGCAGCCTTCCAGCGTCGCGCCCCTGCGACCGCAAGAATCTCGGTGAGATACTCGCCCAGGCGGGAGGAGCGGACCCAGGACCCCGGGTGTGACCACCGGTCCAGGCTGCAGGGGAGAACCGGGGGGCTCTGAGGCCCCTGTGCCCACTGGGAAGCGGTGGGGAGACGCTGTCCTCCTCCCCCTGGAGAAGTGACGTTCTCTGTAATGTCCGGGGCCCCTTCGGGTGAAACTGCTGGGACTGGCAAAGACTGGAGTGTTGGACCTCTTTTTAGAGAAGCCAACTCTTCAAAAAGACCATAAAAACTGTACAGATAGGAACCTTGCCCCAACACAAGCAGGCAAGCTGGCTGGAGCCCCTTCATCTGCCCGGAAACAGAGCCATTTTTTACTCTAAAGGTCTCTCTGCCTTTTCCTTTAGAAATAATTGAAAGGAAATACCCGAGATTTCAAAGACCTAGTGAAATGGAATAGAATAATTCCTCCTCTTCTGTTTTAACCTTTTCATCAGAACCAGGCACCTCACTGCACATCCTTCGGCCTCCACTACCTTGCAGAGGTCCCTGGGCAGCGGCAGGGCAATGTACAACCCCGTTGGTGAGGTGGGAGGGACCTGGAGGTTTGGGGGAGAAAGAGGCCCGGATCAATCGCTGAACCAGAGATATGTGGGTGTGCATTTAGTTCCTGGTCTCCTGGCAGGGAAGACTGCAGAGGCAAGCAGGGGGGCCTGACTCACCTTGGAAACTATCCAGAGTGTGATTTCCACATCCTCAGAGATGAGGAAAGCTTCTGCGGTCGGGGAGCTTGGGGGGAGGGAAAATGGCTATTTTTATTTAAAGTTTTTAAATTACCTCACAGTTCTTTACAAACAGGTCTGTGGTTTCCAGGTCAGTTGGTTGTTTCAGGGTCTGGGTCTTGTGTTCAGGTGATGTTTGTGGGAAACGATGAATAAATACAGATAATTGGAAAGAGATCAAGACTGATTCCCCTCGCTTTGTATCGAACCCGTTTTGTGGCGCAATGATTCCAATTCATTTTAAAAAAAATTAAAGCAACAAATTTTCTTTGGCACTAACCAGAGAAAAGTCGGTAATTAAGACACCACCTCTGGGTTATGAGGTTGAGAAAGCCTATCGGTGGGTGGATTTTCGGATTTATTTTAAAGTTAAGAGTCACTTCTGAAGATGAATTAATTTCTTAGGCAACGGAGCCCAGAGATGGAGGGTTTGGAAATGGGGGGGCTGTCCATGAATAGGTACAGTGTCAGAGCTGCCTCCCTGCACTGCTGGCACCCAGGTCATCAGAGAAACGCCCAGAGCTGGTGGTCCTGGATGAGTCTCCACCCCTGGAGTCCGGGGGCCAGGAAGCTTGTGTTGGGGGCACACAGGCTGCAGTTCTGTGGGCTCCCGACCTCCAGACACCCCCTCCTCCCCACGACCCTTGGACAGGCAGCTGGCCCAGCTGCGCGCCTGAAGGCGCCTCCCAAGTGCCCCCACCGTTCGGTCCTGCGGCATGGACTCATAGCCAACAGTCGATGATATTTTCTTTAGCAAAAAGACGAAAGGTTTGTTTCGTTGGTGGTTTTTGCTTCTGCTTGTTTTGCTGTTTTGTTGTCATTGGGTTGTTCTGCTTTTTGTTTTTCTGAGCGAAATCGAGTCGTGATGTCCAAAGAAAAGCAGGTTCTGTGGATCAGAAAGGAGCTCTTCCTCGTCCGTGAGACGCCTCCCAAGGCAGGCAGTCCCCTCGCCCTGCAGCCTGTGTGCACCTGCCTGGGCTCCGGAGTCCAGCGCCTCTCGGTTCAGACCTGGGGTCCCTCAAACACCGGCTGAGACTCTGATAAAATGACTCCACTTCCCCGTTCTTGGGTTTCCTCATCTGAAACGTGGATGCACCTCACAGAGCTCTGAGGTTTACACCAAAGAACACAAGCAACGCGCTTAATTCAGTGTCTAGAAAATAGTTACCCCTGTAAAATAGTTGTTTTACAACCGTGGTCGTTTTCTGGGGAACTGCGGCTGCAGTTCTTCACGGGTCCCCACAGCCTCTCTCCTTCGACAGATCCCCTCTTGGTCACGTACCCACTGACCTTTACTGCGCGTCCTAGTTTCACGCTGCCCCACTTCGTAAGTACACTTAGACTGCCCGCAGCATCCCTGACCAGGCGAGCTGTCCTCGCCCGGACATCGGGGGAGCTGATTCGGGGGGGGGGGGGGGCGGAAAGCGGACCCTCTGGAGCTCGGCCTCCCAGTTGGTGGAGGTAAGGGGATTTGAGCTCGGAGACCAAGGAGATGTTGAGGTTTCCCGCGGGGACTCGGGGTTCCAGGGTTCCGCATCCCGAGGAGAAGCCCGGGCCACCGGGGCAGGCTCGGGAGTGGAGAGCGCGGTCTGCCTCCGGCCTGCCTGCGGGCCTCCAGCTTCGCGGGGCCGGCGCCTCCGCGCGGCCGGCGGTTCCGCGCAGAAGCCCGGCTTTCGGTTCTGCCTCCCCGGTCTCCAATCACCTTCTACCCCTTTCGCTACCCGGGCCCGAGGACAAATCCCTGAGTTCTCCGTTTCCTCTGTCTTCCCTGGTGCTTCAGACGGTAAAGAATCTGCCTACAATGCAAGAGACCCGGGTTCAATCCCTGGGCCAGAAAAATCCTCTGGAGGAGGGCATGGCAACCCACTCTAGTATTCTGGCCTGGAAAATTCCATGGACAAAGGAGCCTGGTGGACAACAGTTCATGGGGTCGCAAGGAGTCAGGCATGACTGAGCGACTAACATGCTGGAATATAATGGGCTCAACGCGAGGATGAAATGAGACGGCGTCTTTCAAGTTTATTGCCGGCCGGCCGCACAGTGGTGGGGGAGGCAGAGAGGAGATGCTGTTGCCAGTGGAGGCCGGCCCCCCAGGAGACCAAGGAGATCCAGGGAGGCGGCGGAGGACCGATCCGACTCGCCAGGTAGGCCTGGAAGACAGCGAGGAGGGGAACGAGCTCCGGAGCCACGCGGGGCCTCACCTGACCGGATGGGGCGCGCGGTCCGACAACCCCGGCCGCCCAAGCCCCGCGTGCGGCTGGACGTGCGCTCCCAGTCCACGTGGCGGCCCTCGACTATGGGCTGGCGGACGCGAACCGCGAGCAGAGGGCGCCCGGAGCTGCCAGCAGAACCCCCGCGCGGCCCAGGTTTCGGGTGAGGAGGCCTGAACGACGATGAGCCCTCCCTGGAGCCAGAAAAAAGAGTCAGCCGGCCGGGGCTCAAGGGACCGCCGGGTGCCGGGCCCCACGGTAACCGCGGTACCTACCTCCCCTGTGGGGCCAGCGGTCTCCCTCCGCTCCTGGGCGCGGTGCGCTCGTCCTCGCAGTGGACAGACACTTGGAGCCCGGGCGCCCGGACAGCGGCCCCGGCACGGAGGGAGACGGGGCCGGTCCGCGCCTCCGCGCCCGCCCCAGGCTCAGGGCATTCGCGCGGGACCGCGGACCTCACCTCTCCGCCCGGAATCTGCCGTCCGCCATGAGGTACCTTCGTGGAGCCGCGGCACCGTCCAGGCTCAGCCACAGCTGCCCTCCCGGATTCTGGAAATCCCACGCGGGCTCCGCGCCACACCACAGCCACCAGGAGCCATGGAGGGCGCCAGCCGCGGCGAACCCCGGGCCTCCCCATGCAGAGAATCGGGATCTCAGGGTACCGACCACAGTGCTCAAAATCCCCTTTTGTCTTCCGGTATTATTCCTTCCGGTAGATTTGCTAACGGTTTCATCAAGAAGTTCTCACCTTAAAAGCCAAGTTCATACCACGCGGTAACCACATCTGAATTCGAGGTGATTTCGGGGTGTGGCATCTATAATTCGCTTACCCCTTCAGATCCGGGCCTGGCGCCTGAATGCGTTCTTGACTGGGCTTCTCCTCTGGGCCTGCACCTCCGTAGCCTGCAGTGCTTGCCCTGAAAGCACCCAGTTTTGGAAAGCGGGGTCACCTCTCCTCCTGATGTTTCTCACAGTCACGGAGATTGGATTGATTATCGGTGAATTTATCACGGTAAATAGGAGCCACTCGGGTTCCCCTCATTTCTCCCTTCCCACAACAAAGGCTGTGTTGATTTCCCAGAGTAATCTTGACCCTCAGTCCAGCGCTGTCACACTCTCCATGTGCTCTCCTTCAACTAATTCTGTTCAGTGCATTTGCTGAGGTGAAATCTAACTATTACAGTGCCCTTTGCCTTTGTTCTTTCGTTCCCATTCTCCTCCTCCTTTTCTTCCTCTCCAGATCTGTGTTTCTATGTAGGCGCGTGTATGCCTTAGGGTGAGCCTCCATCTTCATTTCTCGGTTTGTCTGTTGGCCTGTGTGCATTTGTGTGCGTGTGTTTAGGATGTGTCTTACGTGGGTTGCAGCGGTGGCGCTGATCAGTGTGTGTGTAGGGACCAGGGACACCTTCCTATACACTTTTCCCCCCACCCGGGACAGCCTGATGACATTGCTTCTGATGCAAACTGGCCCTTCAGGTAATTGTGTCAATTCTGTGTGTTGACACGGTGTTTTGGGGCAGGAAAATCAGTCTTGAGTAAAAGCTGGCCAATTGCTCAAGTATCGCATGATTGCCTAAGGAATTGAAATTGTTTTTCTTTCTAAGAAAAAAGTTCACAACTGAGTCTTTCATACTTCAAAGATCGAGAAACCATCCTGAAAATCCAGTACTTTGAAGGGCCGGAAGAAGGAAGTACTGAGTTGACACTAATCAAATTTTACTCAAAGCCATTCTGACAAGCTAGACGTGGGAGCAATGAAGCTAACGGGACACTGAGGCAGCGCAGCAGGAAGCAGAAGGGCTTCCTGGCAACAGAACTGGGAGTGATGGAGCCTCTCAACCGGCAGCCAGCTTTCAGGAAATTACCACCGGAGGACAGCCTGAGCCACAGGAAGTGATCTGCGGTTGACTCCTAGTAGGAAAAAGAGGTGAGGCTCTACAAATAGTGGCTACCAGTAGCTGTTTTAAGAGTGAAAGTGACTGATATGGGTCTTTTGGATTACCTAGTCATTACCTATCAATGCCAAGTTCCCTTATTAAACTATGCTATGTTTATATATCATGAAAGAGAATAGGTATAATCAAATTTTATTTCTTTTTAAGTTAAAATTATTTTTCTTTATAAGTGAAATGCCATGACTTTTATAGTCTTCATTTTTTTGGCCGCATCACGTGGTATGCAGAATCTTAACTCCCTGACCAGGGATGGAACCCAGGCCTCCCGCTTTGTGAGTACAGAGTCAACCACTGGCCTGCTGGGGAAGAACCTATAATTCACTTTTCAGTAGAGTTGCTTAGAGTCTTCCCCTAAATGCAGAACATGTGGACCCCTTAAATGTATGCCATATTCTCAGAATGCAGTCAAGATTCTTACCTGCATCACAGAACACACTGAACTCTCACATCTAGTCATAATTACACACATAAAGTTGTAACAGTATTTTTGCTGTGATTAATTTATAGCAATTGAAAATCTGTTATTTTTCTGAATTCTCAATTAGTCTTACACCCAAGGGAATGAAAATTTGAAAAATCATTTATCCTATTTACACATGCTCTGAAAAATTCAGAAGTTTCACATGTCTAGATATGTCTGGAAATACTGCCAATTTGAAATTGATATATTACATGGAACTATTTCCACCTTGGTAGTTCTAAAAATGCAATAAAAGGTATAAAATAAGCTCCAAGGTTTAAAAACAAATAGAAAATATAATTGAATTTATTATAAAAACAAATATATTATTTTAATTTAATGTTGAAAGTCTAATTTGCTAGACCAGAGGTACAGTAGATTATTTCTCCTCTGGATGAGGAGACACAAGAACACACAGATGTTTTAAGCACAAGCCAGCTTTCATGCTGCCCGATGTCCTGAGATCCAGTGGAGGAGAGAGGGAAAGATATCTGGAGAAATACAGAGATTAACAGTGCTGTTTCTCAGTGCTCTGGTCAGGGTTTAACTTCTCCTTTTGCATCCACTATTTATGGCAATTCTGAATGAGGGCAAATAACTTAATCCCTTTGAGCTTGTCTACTTGTCTGTGAATTACTGATAATGACACCGCCTGTGATTGATCTTTAATCTGCATGCATGCTCATTCATGTCCAACTCTTTTTGACCCTGTGGACTGTAGCCCGATAGGCTCTTCTGCCCATGGTATTCTCCCAGCAAGAATACTGGAGTGGGTTGCCATTCCCTCCTTTGGGGGATCTTTCCCACCCAGGGATTGGACCCATGTCTCCTGCATTGGCAGGCAGGTTCTTTACCCCTGAGCCACTTGAGAAGCCCATTCTCATGTGATTGTTGAGGGTTAAATGAAATCATGTATGTAGAGTGCATACATGGATGATCATGTGTGTATAGTACATTCATGGGTGGTTGGTGTGTTTCCTCCAGAAACTGAGATCATTCACATCTCATTTGAGCAAGGACAGCACTTTGCTCAGTGGACCTCAGAGGTGACAACAAGTACACAAAACAGATGTGTGCTCTCTTGTCTGGGACCTCAGATCCTCCCTCTGACAGGGGAGCTAGGTCTCATCCTGAATCTTCACAAGAGTGTGTGGGCTGAAAAACCACGTTGGTGATGACCAGGCAAAAGCAAAAATCAACCACCAACTCTATCATAGAGGCAGAAGCCAGTCACACTGAAGTTACACTTCAGACAGTATTGATGCCCCAGTTTATCTAGCAGTATGTGTAAGGCACATATGTTTTAACTAATTTAGGGATCGTCTGATGACCAAAGAAAGTGTCTTGACAAAGGGGAATTTGTATAGGGGCCCCCAGGCTCCCCAAGATAGGTGATTGTCCCAGACCTCCTTAATAAGTCATTTCTTTTGATGTTATTGTGTGGTTAGGTTTGGCTGTGACTACTGGAAACCCAAAATATCCGAGGCTGAAGAGTGAAGTTAATTTCTCTCCTACATGGAAGTGTGGAGGCAGGAGATTCAGGACTGGAATATTGCTCCAGAATTGCCTGGAGCCCAGGCTTCCCAGGTGGCTCAGTAGGTAAAGAATCCGCTACCAATGCAGGAGATGCGGGTTCGATCCCTGGGATGGGAAGATACCCTAGAGGAAGGCATGAGAATCTGCCCCAGTATCTTTGCTGGAAAAAGCCCCGTGGTCAGAGGAGCCTGGTGGCCTACAGTCCATGGGGTCACAAAGAGTCAGACTCAACAGAAGCGACTGAGCACAGCACAGGTTATTCTGACTTCCCTTTCTAACACCGCTAAAGTTGCCCCCATTTCATGATTCCATAGGGCACTCCAGCTACGACACCCACTTTCTAAGCACCAGGAGGAAAGAAACAAGGACAAAGGGTAGGCCCCTGTGATGGGTGGAATATTGATCCCTGAAAGATGTCCACCTCGTAATCCCTTGAACCTGTGCATGTGTTCTGTTATAGCACAAAAGGGTCTTTACAGATGGAGTTAAGCTGGGGACCTTTACTTAATCCTGGATTATCTGGTGGGCCCAGTCTAATCATACAAAGCCTTAAGGGCAGAAAGCTTTCTCCAGCTGGATTCCAAGAGATGCAGCAGTAGAAGCATTGGATTCTGTGTGTGACAGGTGCTACTGCCAGCTCTGGGGTGCAGGACCCATGAGCCAGAGCTGGCCAGAGGCCTCCAGGGGCTAAGGGCTGCCCCGAGGTGAAGGTCAGCAACAGAGTGGTGACCTCGGTCCTGCAACCACAGGACCTGGATTCTGCCAGCAACCGGAGTTCTTCCCAGAGCCTCCCTAGCAGAGCCCAGCTGGTCAGAAACTTGACCTTGACTCTTGTGAAACCCGGAGCAGAGAAACCTGCTGGTTGCAGAAACTGAGAGGTAACAGTTGTCCTGTGTTGCTGTGCAGTGATGTGTCTGCAACAATAAAAAAAGGAATACCGTCCCCTTTTCTTGAATGATACTGCAAGGAAGTGACACCACACCTGCTTACACGTCATAACAGGACTTCAGTTACATCAAGCCACGTGGCTGCACAGCAGGCTGGAAAGTCTAGTATTCATTCTGCCTGGTCGTTTTCTAATTAAAAATGGGAAGGGGCAGCATTAAAGGAAGAAGGGTATCACAGATACTGGGGACAGCTTGACGTCTCCACCACTGTTACCAAGAGTTTGCATTGAAAACTTGACATCATAACTTGGTGCCTTCTGCAAAGCCCCCAAAGGAAACAGTACTCGTTACTCTATACAGCCCTTGTGCTGGGATTTAGTGTAAGAAGGAAGTTTGCTTGGACAAACTTGCTTACTTTCATCAGGCCGTGAACACTGTACAGGTATTGTTTGTCAAGTCCAAGTTCCTCAGGCTGGACTCTCAGGCCCCTCGGTTCTCTGAGCGGGTCCTGAACCCCCAGGGCTGCCTCTAAACAACGTTCTGGAAAGACTACTGACTGACCCTTCTTGTGCTCACCTGCCTTCCCTTTTCCCCCCCACCCTTCCTTACACTGAGGTTTATCAAGTAATAGTTCTGCCGGGCTCTGGAGCAGGCCCTAGGTTCTCTGTCAAGTCTGCTAGCTCATCAACCATGGGACGTTCTCCATGGACTTCTCCACACTTCCAGAGCATCCCTCTGTGGCAGCTCATTTCTGAGATGCCTGTGAAGCAGGTTTCTTGTCTCTGCATCTTGGTGTAGTCCCGGCTCACTCCAGCTGGGCCAGGCTGATGACTTGAACCAGAAAACTGCAGTAAAACGGATGCTGTGCCAGTCTCGGGCCTAGAGGAAGCCCTGGCATATGTGCTTTTGGAAGCCACCTTGCTGATGAGGCTATGTGAAGAGGCTGTGTGAAGAGGAGCTGCCCTGGGACGGATGGAGACAGAAGCCCTGGCCTTGGGGTGTCTCTGCAGAGCCTCTGGAAAACCCCAGCCCAGCCACCATCTGACTGTAGTCATGTGAGGTCAGCGTAGCTGCCCAGCCCAGTTAATGGGAAACTGTGAGCGGCACGGACCCCTACGTCTGCAGTGCAGTGGCGGATGCCTGGGACACCCCTTCCCAGTGGCTTGGTAAAAAATCTGCCTGCAATACAGGAGATTCAGGAGACATGGGTTTGGTCCCTGGGTTGGAAGATCTCCTGGAGGAGGGCCAGGCAACCCGCTCCAGTATTCCTGCCTGGAGAAGCCCATGGACAGAGGAGCCTGGCTGACTACAGTCCATGGGGTCACACAGGGTCAGACACGACTGAGCACACAGGGCACAATGGGCACCTCGGACACCGCTTCCCCAGGCCCTGCTCCCACTCTTTACCCCCCAGGGTACCTTTGCACTCACACCTTTATCATCTGCCTCATCACCTGGCATGGTCTTTCCCCTCGAATAGGGAGTGAGTTTCTGAAGGGCAACCCTATTTCTTTCTTTTATCTGAAAAGATTCAGTATGAAAATAGAAACCACTTGAAGTATTTCAAACTAACAGGGACTCAGCACTCACAAAGTCGTGGAAAGACAAGCCCCCGATGGACTTTTGACTTCAGGGTCTTCTTACCATGGTTGTCAGGAGAGGTCTGGAAGCTGCTGACCTGTTCATGGCAGCCCCACATCCAAGAAGATGATGGCCAAATGGTGGAGTGTGGAATGTGGCCACAGAAACACTCACAGGATGGGTCAGCCATGACTATCACAGGCAGAATGACTCCTGCCCTCTCTCTGTCTTCCAGATACTACATGAGTGCATCTCGCTGGTGGAAACTTAATGGCACCCACTGGTCTTGCTCCTAAGACTTCTGGGAAATGTAGGGTTCAGCCTCCCAGCTAATGCTCAACAGGGGAGACTGAGGTTAGAGAGACTCATGAGAGCCAATGGACCACACGTGTGCACGTCCAGCTCTTAACACAACATCCTGGCAGGTGCAGAGTCTCCAGGATAGACTTGCTGGATGAATGGATGAAAATGCAAATTAACTAGCGTATCCATCAGTCAGTCTAGGGACTTCGCTGATGGTCCGGTGGTTAAGACTCAGTTCTTCCAATGCAGGGGGTGTGGGTTCCATCCCTGGCTGGGGAACTAAGATCCCACATGCTACACAGTACAGCACACACACCCACACACACAAAATCAGTCAGTCTACCCTATAATTGTTCACCGGCTGAGTCAGCTCCGACTCTGCGAACCCATGGACTGCAACATGCCAGGCTCCCCTGTCCTTCACTGTCTCCCGGAGTTTGCTCAGATTCATGCCCTACAATTACAGGCCTGTTATGAACTCTTTCCTGTGTTAGATGCTGGGAAGGAAAAGGTAAATATATAATTTTTAAAAAATTTTCCCAAGAGCAAAATCTGAGCATAGAGTTGAGTCGTAGCAAGGGTGGAACATGAGAGTGAATTTTGTAAGGTTCTCACTGTAGTTTGTTGTGGGGTCTGTATCTTCTCCCTTGTCATAAAAGTGGTGGTGGTTTAGTCGCTAAGTCATGTCTGATTCATGCGACCCCATGGATTGTAGCGCACCAGGCTCCTCTGTCTGTGGGATTCTCCAGGCAAGAATACTGGAGTGGGTTGCCATTTCCTTCTCCAGGGGATCTTCCTGACCCAGGGATTGAACCTGGGTCTCCTGTGCTACAAGCAGATTCTTGGCCAACTGAGCTACCTAGGCAAATATGGAATCCATTTCAAATGTTAACTTTTCAACCTATTTTGCAAATTGTAACCAATTTCTCCTGGAAGTAAGGAGGTTGCTTTTCCAAAGCCATCCTTATAGCTGATTCTGGAAACACAGAGTATGTTTAAAGAAACTAAATCAGCCACAAAGATCAGATTCTTGAAAACAATAACAGCTAAGTCCTATATTGACAGGTAAACTCTATGGCTTCACCTTGAACTTTATTTAACCTTGGAGGTTAAATAAAACCACTTCACACACACTGTTTATTTATCAGGCTGCTGCTTAGGGTGCCATGTAGTTGTCATTTCCTCAGGGATGGGGAACGGACCAGAAACTCAAGATTCCGGGTGTCTTAGTTCAGCCAGTAATTAGTAAAGGCAGGTGAAGAGCTCATTTCAGCTGTGTTATTTTCACTATTTAAAAATGCAAGTATTTGTTGAGTAACCAAACGCATATTAGAAGAGTCCTCATCAATTCCATTAACCTCTAACCTCATCCACTGTATATCAAATATCTGAGGGTTTGTGAGACCATATGGCCCATTATAAGCACGTCCCCCATGGAAGCAGTTTAGCCATTTGTGAAAATAAGACTGAGGGTTTTTTGTTTTTGTTTTTGTTTTTGAGAAATTAATTGATCTGTGGAGTTTTTGTTATTTGCTTACATTACTGTTGTTGAGAACTTTTGAGTTGCTTTATATTAATATGGGCTTCCCCGATAGCTCAGCTGGTAAAGAATCCACCTGCAATGCAGGAGACCTGGGTTTGATCCCTGGGTTTGGAAGATCCCTTGAAGAAGGGAAAGGCTACCCACTCCAGTATTCTGTGCCTGGAGAATCCCATGGACAGAGGAGCCTGTCCATGGGTAGCCCACAAAGAGTCAGACAGGACTGAAGCGACTTAGCAGGCACGCACGCCGCAACTAAGAGTTCTCATGCCACAGTTAAGACCTAGCACAGCCAAATAAATGCATAAATAAACATTTTTTAAAATATAACCAAATATTGATAAGTAGTTAACTCTGGGTTATGGAACTGGGTATTCTTTTACATTTTACTTTAGGTTCTTCTGCATTGTTTATATTTTTGACCATAGGATACTCATTTTAACATTAATAATACTATTTTTAATGTTATTCATGATTGAGAGTAGAGAGATAACAGATGATTTTTAAGCCTTTTTCTTATTTGAACCTTACTTTTTGTGTCCAGAAGAAGTGGACATGATTTAAAAGAACCCTTTCTAAATTGTCTGCTTCTCCTACAAAAAGTGCAACAAATGTATCACATTACAGCAGGGACTGCTCTCAGAGGCCCTAAACCCTTCTCCACCTCATTCATCATCCTCAGAGCTGGAAGGCTCCACAACCAGAGGGCACAGCACTTGGGAAGCCATCCAACTAAGGAAGCCGGCAGCCTGGACAGGTCAAGGTCAAGATGCCTGGGGGAGGGAAGGTCACCTCAGGGTTGGGAGGGTGTGGAGACAGGAAGACACGGCCCCACCCTTCTGGGCCTGTCAGACCCTGGCCAGAGAATCCCAGGACTGTGGATTGAGTTGCCTTTATCACTGGCTTCCTATGGTGTGATTCCTTATTGTGGTTTCCTGTTTCATGGTTGGTTTTTCTTCCATAAACTTGGATGAACTACTTACTATTCATCAGACCCTGTGCCAATTGTGTTAGTCGCTCAGTCATGTCTGAATCTGCGACCCCATGGACTGTAGCCCACCAGGCTCCTCTGTCCATGGAATTCTCCAGGCGAAAATACTGGAGTGGGTTGCCATTTCCTTCCCCAGGGGATCTTCCTGACTCAGGGATCGAACCCTAGTCTCCACATTGCAGGCAGATTCTTTACCATCTGAGCTATAGGGAAGTTCCTACTGCGGGTAGAAAAAGAGAAAATATAGGATCCCTACTTTCAATAAGTCCATCATCAAATGCAAGAATCAGACAAGGGAAAGGGTGTATTATAACACAGTGCGATGGTGCTCGCACACAGATTTATGCAAAGTGTTCGAGGAATACAGGGAGGGGACACAGGCCTGGGGGATCTGGGGAATCTTGGCAGAGTTTGAAGGAGGTGAGCTGGAGAGAGGGGACCAGAGGAGGAAGTTCCATGCAGAGAGAGGAGAATGGACCAAGACCTGGAGGCCAGAAAGAGCACAGAGAAAAGACAGAGGTGAATCCTAGAGTCGCTTTGAAAGTACTGCTGCTGTCAAATTACTACAATTTACTGGCTTTTGTTTTTGCTGTTCAGTTGTTAAATCGTGTCAGACTCTTTGCGACCCTATGGACTGCCGCACACCAGGCTTCCCGGTCCATCACAACCTCCAGGAGTTCACTCAGATTCATGTCCACTGAGTTAGTGATGCTATCTAACCATCTCATCCTTTAGGCAACACAAACTTATCCTCTAACAGTCCTAGAGGTTGTGTCTAAGCTATTGTCTAAACACAGGTCTGGAGGCCATGGTCCTCTGGGAAGCCCTTCCAGCTCTGGAGGCCGCCTGCACTCCTGGGCTCCCGCCCCGTCCCCCACCCCACCAGCCTCTGCTTCCACAGTCAGCGCACCTGTCATCAGATCTCCCCTCTCTGCACGTAAACACCCTCGTGATGCTCCAGATGGTTGTCTGCATCTCAAGATCCTTGACCACAGTCCCTTCTACAGGTAACACAACACCCGTGGGCTCCAGGTTAGGACCCCCAGTCATGCTTGGGGCCATTAATCAGGCTGCCATTGTCCCCCTTGGCATGGATATCACACCTCTCATATCAACTCTGACAAGAGTCCAGCATCCGAGAAAGCCAAGTGCATCCCACTCCTGACCTGCAATTCTAGAACACACTAAGCCAAACAAACTTCTGGGAACTGTACACAGTCTCCATGTTTCTTTCCCAAGCATTTCCTTTTTCCATTTGACTTTCCTTTAGTAGTTCTCCCAGTGCTATGACACATAACATACAGCCCTGTGCTCCGCCGCTGCTTAGCAAATAGGGAAGGACTCATTACAGGAACGAACACGTGAAGGAGTTCAGTGCAACTAGCATCTCCCTTCTTCCCATCCAGTCCTTTTGCTTCTTACTGGATTTTCATTGTGGAGGTTATAATTTCCCAATGCATATGATTCTTTTCCCTCCCCTGATGCCAACATGGTCCGTGGATTTCTTTACACTTTTCACTTTATTTACTACTTCTATGCTCTGATCCGCTTTAATGTAGTTTCTGGTGAGATTTCAGGAGGCCTATTTGGATTCCCCACTTTTGGTTAAGAGGTACAGTTAAGTTTTCCAAGAATAACTCTTCATATGTGTTGCATACTTCCATTTATCATTTATCAGAAAGGGTGAATATATTTCTATATTTATGAATATAATCATACAATGATTAATGATGATATAATCAGCAAACCAGAGTGTAGACTACTCCATGGGACAAATAAACCTGTTTTCCTCAACAACTACATTGTTAAGATCTTTTTAAGAGAGAGATTGAAGGGTTAATCTCTAATTAATATAAACCAGTGATGGCTATGCATTTCTATTTTCCCCACTTTAGTGTCTATAGCAGTTATCCTATACTTGTATCTATACAAGTATCTATAGCATTTATCTATAGCAGTATCTATAGCTGTTATCCTATACTTGTCCCACCATTGTATTAACACATGCATGCTTAGTCACTTCAGACGTGTCTGACTCTTTGAGACCCTATGAGTGTAGCCTGCCAGGCTCCTCTGTCCTGGGATTCTCCAGGTAAGAATCCTGGAGTGGGTTACCATGCCTTCCTCCAGGGGATCTTCTCAATCCAAGGATCCAACCCGAATCCCTGCATTGGCAGGAAGGTTCTTTACCACTAGTGCTGCCTGGAAAGCCCCAATTATATTAATATGTAAAGTTTATTTGAGGGAGAAGTGACAGAAAACTTGTCTCTAATTCATCAGTTTTCAGATTAAGTGGAACCAAACCCAAAGAAAGAGCTGAAGTCCAACATCCACTGGGACCTGATTTGTATCAGGGGACCCTGTCATCTGAGCCTGAACCCAGTGCCTTAGTAGGAAAGATAAAACTTCAGGAGGAGAGAACTTGCACATGAGGAATGTAAATAGTTTGTGGGCATGGAACTAACTTGAAAATATGACCGCAAATTCTTTGACATTCCTCCCATAGAGAGGTGGATTTATTCTCTTCCTCTTCAATTTGAGAAGTGTGTCAGTGCTTCAACCAATGGATTGAAAATGACACTGTGTGACTTCTGAAAGTGAGTGAGTGCAAGTCGCTCAGTCGTGTCTGACTCTTCGTGACCCCATGGACTATACAGTCCATGGAATTCTCCAGGCCAGAATACTGGAACGGGTAGCCTATCCCTTCTCCAGGGGATCTTCCCAACCCAGGAATCAAACTAGGGTCTCCTGCATTGCAGGTGGATTCTTTACCAGCTGATCCTTTACCAGGGAAGCCCTAAAGTGATTTCTGAAGGTAGCTCATAATATGCCACAGAGCCTCCCTCCTGCTCTCTGGGATCACAAACTTCCAGAGCTCTGCACCACAATGGAAAAAGTGGTTTTTACACATTTTAAGTTTGCTGGGAGGAGGTCCAAGCCACAGGAAGAGGTTAGCCATCCACAGTGATCCCAACTTCTGGCTCCTTTCAGCCTATCCACCAAATAGCTGAATAAAAGAATCTCTAGGGAATTCCCCCGGCAGTCCAGTGGGTTAGGGTTCATTACTTTCACTGCGGTGACCCAGGTTCAATCCCTGGTTGGAGATCTAAGATCCTGCAAGCTGAGTGATGCAACCAAAGAAATAAAAATGTAAAATAAAATTAAAATTAAAAAAAAAGCAACCTCCAGATGATTTCTGTCCCAGCCACTCAAGTCTTCCTGAGGGTCCTGACATTGTGGACTGGACCCAAGCCATTCTTGTGGTACCCCGTGTGGTTCCTGACCCACAGAATCCACGGACATAACAAAGTGCCTGTTGTATGACACTGAATTTCAAGTTGCTTGTGATACAGCAGATGAGACACCACCATGTTAGTTTCCTGTGGCTGCTGTAAGAAATTATCATGTATGTGCTGGCTTAAAACAACAAATTTATCCTTTCTCAGTTCTTCAGGCCAGAGTCCAAAACCGGGCTGAGAGCAAGATGCAGGCAGAGCCGCACTCTGGAGACTAGGGGTGATGGTCTCATCCTCACTTCTTCCAGCTGCTGCTGGCTTATCTTGGCTTGCTTGCAGCTGCATCAGTCCCATCTCCCAGGCCTGCCTCAGATCTCTCACTGCTGCTTCGTATCACCTTCATGTGTGTGTGTGAGAGAGAGAAATCTGCTTTTGCCTCTCTGAAAAGGACACTGACAGTGGCCTTTAGGGCCCATGTGAATAATCCAATGTAATCTCTCCATTTCAAGGTCTTTAATCATATCTGCACCGATTGTTGGGGTGGGATTTCTGGGTTTTGGTGTTTGCTTTGGTTTTGATCTCAGTGTCTATTTTCTTGGCTTGTTTGGTTTTTGCCACACAAGGTAACAGTTACAGTTTCCAGAGCTTGGCCTCTTGATGTCTTTTAGAGGGCCATTTCTCAGCCTAGATACATAAGTACACGGAAGAGCATACTGTATAATTCTTTTGTGCCCTGCCTTTTTTGATGTATGAGACCAAAAAAAAAAAAAAAAATTCCTCAGATCACTAAGTGATGTTGCTCAGTCATGTCCAACTCTTTGCGACCCCCATGGACTGTAGCCTACCAGGCTTCTCCGTCCATGGGATTTTCCAGGCAAGTGTACTGGAGTGGGGTGCCATTTCCTTCTCCAGGAGATCTTCCCGACTCAGGGTGAACCCGGGTCTCCCGAGTTGTAGGCACATGCTTTACCGTCTGAGCCACCAGGGAAGTCGGATCACTAAACACTCTGAAAAATTAAATAGAAAAACATTAAATAATACTGAAAACAGTGGCTTTAATGGTTATACAATATTCTACTGAACAGGTATACCATAATTTAGTTGCTCAAAATATTAATATTGGACACTTGTTTCCAACTCCCTATTTCTGGTTATTTCCCTATATTAGTTCTAGATATGAAATTACTGAACTTGAGTGTATTTTAAGACTTCTAAATGATATTGCCAAATTGCCAAAGATATATCAATTTACAGTTTTATCATTAGTATAGGAAGTGCCTGCATATCTTTCTCTCACCAGCACTATTAGACTTTTTTAAGTTATTTGATGATATTTCATTAGCAGTCTAGAATTTTTCTTATTATTTTGCTTTGAATTCTGTTTATATCAAGGAAAACAATCCACTGACATTTTTGTAGCAAATACTTTTGTCATTTTTAATTTGCTTTTAAATTTTGAAAATATTTCTGATAATTATGTACCATTTTATGATTCTTCCTTTGCCTTCATACTTAGAAAGTGGGCCACATTCAAAGAGCAGACTCAATGGTGGCCTAAATAATACGGTGTTTAACATCAGAAGGGCTTCCCTGGTGGCTCAGAGAGTAAAGAATCTGCTTGCAGTGCTGGAGACCTGAGTTTGATCCCTGGGTTCTTCTATTTCTGGCATCCCACTCCAGTATTCTTGCCTGGGAAATCCCATGGACAGAGAAGTCTGGCGTGCTGTAGTCCGTGGGGTCGCAAAGAGTCAGACACAACTGAGCAACTAACATTTTCACGCACACTTGACATCAGAAAGACCTGGATCATAATCTATCTCATAGGGCTAGATATTGGGTTTTGCAAAGATTTTGTTGTTCAGTCGCTCAGTTGTGTCTGACTCTTTGTGACCCCATGGACTGCAGCACTCCAGGCTTCCCTGTCCTTCACCATCTCCCAGAGCTTGTTATTTCATTTGCAAAGATTAAATGAAATAATTTAAAGGATCAAGCACAAGGCCTGGGATGAGTAAACACTGTTTCTTTTCCATCTGTTTACTAGAAAATAATAGATTCAAGCAGACCACAAAGAAATGCAAAAAAAAAAAAAGAAAATATGCTCAACCTGCTTAGTAAATTATGGAACATAAAATTAGCTACCATTTTCTGTCCATCAGAATTTAAAAATGTAAGCAATAATTTCTAGTGCAAAGAGGCTATGGAGAAAGGCAAATTCACTTATAGGCAGCTGGGAGGTACTGTGATTTGTTAAACCCTTTTGGGAAGCAATGCCTATATTTATTAAAGCTAAAAAATGAAAAAAGTTTAAAATGATAATTTTCTCTGACCTAGGATTTCCAATTTGAGTAATCTAGCCTTTAAAAATATAAATATACAAAAGAATATATGTAAGAAGATGCTTACCCTTGTACCATTTATGATAGAAAATGCTGACAGCAACATGAATATCAGTCAGTAGGAGAGAAGTAGTTTAAAAAATGTTTTCAGTCTCTACTCTCTAGAATGCAAGCTTCCCAAGACCGAAGATTTTTTATCTGTGCTCTTAATGCTGTCTCCCAGCACCTAGAACAAAATAAACATTCAAAGAAATTGGTGAATAAGGAATGAGTCAAGTTTTGGCATCTAAATTTACAATGCAGCAGCCATTTAAAAGAGTCAATTGGATTTACTTATAATGACCTGGGGAAATGCCCTTGATATCTTTATTGTTGTCTAGTCAGTTCCTGCTGTTTTGAAGGGGAGGCAGAAATTAACACAATATTGTAAATCAACTATGTGTGTGTGTGCTCAGTCCTGACTCAATGCGACCCCAGGGACTGCAGCCTGCCAGGCTCCTCTGTCCCTGGGATTTCCCAGGCAAGAATACTGGAGTAGGTTGCCATTTCCTCTTCCAGGGGATCTTGCCCACCCAGGTATCCTCTCCTGCATTGGCAGGCAGATTCTTTACCATCTGCGCCACCAGGGAAGCCCCCAAGATGTATTATTAACTGATAAAAGCAAGTCACAAATAAAAGTATTACTTCAATTTTTTTTAAAGGAGAGACAAAGGAAGAACAAGAAAAGAGAAATAAGTTTGTAAGATGTGATACATGTTTGCCTAAGCACAAAAAATTCTTGGGTTGATGTAGCTCAGGATGTTAACATTGGTACCCCAGAGGGATGGGATTGAAAGAAGTGAAAGTGGCTCAGTCCTGTCTGACTCTTTGCAACCCTATGGACTATACAGTCCATGGAATTCTCCAGGCCAGAAAGGTAGCCTTTTCCTTCTCCAGGGGATCTTCCCAACCCAGGAATCGAACCTAGGTCTCCCGCATTGCAGGCAGATTCTTTACCAAATGAGTCACAAGGAAAGCCCAACGAAAGGAGGGGGAAGGGAGTTTTAACTTTTCCCACCTCTCTGCCTTGTTTAAATTTGTTGGAAGAAAAAAAAAATAAATATAAATAAAAAATAAAATTTTTGGAAGAAGCTGGAAAGCCTCAACTGGCGTTGGTAAAAACTTAAACCCAACTAGGCTTTGCGGTGAGGACAGCCTGATGGCATCCCTTGCCACCGCGCTAGAAAAATGTGTCCGTGGCTAGAAATTCTCTAGTAATTCCTAGAATTACTAGGAATTCTCTCCACAGTTCGGGCTTGTTGCGCCTGTAACTTTCGTGTTCCTCCCCCCAACACACACCCCTCCTGCGAGTTTGCTCAGCCCGTCCCCTTCCTGCCGGGTATCTTTCCCGTCAAACCTGCTGACTCGCTTGCGCGCTTATCTGACCCGGTGCCCTGCAGCCGAACCGGGCGCGCGGGCGCTGCTGCCGCCGGGTGCACGCCTGACCTTTGCCACTTTCCGAGCCCAGGGCGACTGCAAGGAGGATACGATTTACAAAGGCTGCTCACCCCAGAGCCCTTATTTCAGAAAGGGTCCCCCAGGCACAAGGCCCATCTCCAGTTTTAAAAAACCGGCTTGGAGGAGGAGGCAGGACTTGGAAGAGGAGGGGGCGAGAGAGGACGAGGAGGTCTGGAGAAGCACCTGCCGTCGCCTCCACCGCTATTAATATTAACTTTTATGTAGACTTGGCCCTTCTCTCCCCGGGGCTGCACACGGCAGGAAGTCGGGAGCAGGGGTGTAAGGGAGGGAGTTGGCAGGAGGAGAAAACCCTGGGTAAATTATTTAGCCGCGAGTAAATTATTTAGATCCAGAGTGATCCCGCCCTCCCCCAAGCCCCCAAAACGGGCCCGGGTCGGGGATCGGCCCTCACTAGTCGTTAAGTTGGACGCTCTCTGGAGTCCCGTGAGGGCAGACCAGGGACACGTCCGTCTGCGAGAAGAGGTTCGAGGACGGCGGGCACCCACCGGGCCCGCGGCTCCTGGGGACGTAGCCTCTTCGCCCGGCCGGGAAGGGGCCCCAGGGGCAAGAGGCCCGCGCGCAGCCGGGAGAGGCGGGAAGGGTGGGCTCGTCTGCACCCGCGGTGCCGCGCCATCCCGCCGGCCGTGGATCCCGGGCCCGCACCCCTCTGCGGGGAGGCGGAAGAGGCACCGAGGGCCGCCCCGGCCGTGACCCCGCTCCCCGCCCCGCCTGTTCGGGCGCTGGGCACCGCCGGCGCCCCGAGACCCGGCCGTTCCGCTGGGGCAGCAGCGCCGCCTGCCGGGCCCGGGCGCGCCCGCCTTCCACCTCGCCTTCCAGGTCAAGTCCCTCCCGCAAGGGGCGCTCAGGAAGCACCGGGAGGCCGCCGCGCGCGCCCCTTGCCGCCCCGGGCCCGGCACAGCCCCACTCCTAGCGGATGCGCCGTGAAAAATCAGAGTCCGTTTCACCGTGACGACCACGGCGGCGGTGGAGACCGAGCTGCTCCGAAGAAGAAAAGGAACGTGCCTGGAATCTCCCCGCGGGGTCCTCGCTGCGCCTCCACCTCCGGAGGCGCCCGGCCGCCAGCAGACGGCCTTTTCCCCCCGGGCGAGGAGCCGGCGGGGCGTCCGGGGCGGGGAGATGCGACACCTGCGCCCGACGCCCTCTGGGGGTCCGGCTGCCTTGGGCAGGGGTCCGCCACTTTGATCCATGAGCCTGGGCCGCAGAGGGGAGCGGCGAGGCCCCGGCCACCGGAGCGCATCTTTCCTGATGGCTGGGGCCGCGCACCGACGCCTCCATACCTGGCCGAACGCCCCCTACGCCCAAGCCTGTTTCAAACGACTTGTCTATATGGGCATGAGCAAGGTTTGCTTTCTTTCTTTCTTTCTTTCTTTTTCCTGTCTAAAACATTTTGCAAAGACTTGAATCCGGGCAGTCGATTCTCTGAGATAAAGATGGGGGGCGGGGGGCGGACAAACTAAAAGTTCCCATTAAGGGAGGAGTCCTGTGTGGCTTGACATTTGTAAAAGTAGGGCCCAGCTTGATGCGCTAATACATGTCCCTCTAAAAATTTATTCCCTAAACAGCTTCAGACTGCCCGATTGTCTGGTCGTGTTGCCTTCTGGTTCTCTTTTCTGGCCATGTGTCCACCCCCTGTGCAGCCATTATAACCACGTGGGTGCGTTTCAAGACCCTAACCCTAGAAGTGAGGAATAAATGCTGGTTGTTGGCTGAATATCAGGACCAAGAACTGTCACTCTGAATCAACATCTATTGTGTTTAACAATATATCACTCACAGGTATCTGAAAGTATAAAGGCGGTTATATGAAATTCATAGCTATGATGAAAATTGTAATAACAGGAACACATGAAAATAACTAGAGGAATTTGGATTCCTGCAATTTGCATTCTTTTCAGTAAGGTGGTTTGAGCAGGAACGTTATGCTTTTTATTTTTAATACATGTGGATTCCAGATAGCAGTCTTTTCTTTTTTGTCCTGCATGTATGCTTCTATATTGCTATGTATTGGACAATGGTCTCTTTTGTTCTCAATTAACTGTGTCTTTTTTCTGTTAGCCTCGGCAGGGCACATACACCCTACCAGAGTTTTGCCTAGAAAATAGAGGAAAGGCTAAAAATAGAATCTAGAGCCATTGAATTTTGTCCTGGTTGTTGTTTTTAATACACTAGATACACAGAGTGAAAGAACATATACTGTCTTTCATGAGTAAAAGATAGAGCCTGCCCAGGTCAATTTTTACAGCTCCTAATCTGTGGTTTAGGTATTAATACTCAATCTTTGTCATTGATTCTACTAATTGTCAGTAAATTAAAATTATTCAGGTGCCAACCAACAAGCCATTGTTTGCGCATACTACAATGACTTTAGCTCCTACTTTGCTTTTCATTGTTTGCTTTCCTGAGATTGGAGAGGAATTTATCAACTACCCCTTGGATAAAACCTATTATTACCATACTGCAGATACAAAGTGTTATGAGAGCAGACTGTCCTGAAAGTTCTGAGATAACACATGAACAATTAGAAAAGAATTTCTTTCCTAGAAATTAAAACACGGATATAAAAAGGCATGCAATGGAAAAAAAAATGTTCTGGTATTGATCATGAAAAGGTGGGGAGCGGGGGGAATGAAATGCCTAGGTTCCTTCTTACCAGTAAAATTACTTGACCCATAAACCCAGTACATGACCTGAATATTAAGTACATGTGAGTGTGTGTGTAGGGGGACTGTTTGATTATCACTGAATCCCAGGGAACTCTTCTTCATGGATCAAACTGGTGGTGTTCTGGTTTATGGATTAGATTCCAAGCACAGAATCACCAGGACACTGAATAAAGAAGAACAAGTGAAAGCATTATTCGCTCAGTGGTGTCTTGACTCTTTTCAACCCCATGGACTGTAGCCTGGCAGGCTCTTCTGTACATGGGATTCTCCAGGCAAGGATACTGGAGTGGGTTGCCGTTCCCTTCTCGAGTGGATCTTCCTGACCCAGGGATCAAACCCAGGTCTCCTGCATTGCAGGCAGATTCTTTACCATCTGAGCCACCAGGGAAACCCATACCAGTCATTATCTTTGGAGCTCTGGGAACTTAATTGATATTATCTGTATCAACCGAGGTTAGTGACAAATTTCAATTTGAAAAAAACTGTTGTTAAAATAAATGTTTGAGTAGCAGAGACACAAACCCGAAAGGTCACCTATGTATTTGTTCTCACCTTCTCTAAACTGATACCTCCAAGAAGAATGTCAAAGTAAATGTGGCTATAATCTCTAGAATTGACAGATCCTATTTTCTTTATTTGGAATTTGAGGGTATTTTCCTAGATCTAATGTCATAACCTTCAAGAAGTGAATGATAGAAGAAGTGTATGTATTTCCTCTGGTGTATAAGTAAAGAAAATATTTAGTGATTGTTTTGGCCCATCACTTGGCTCATCCCAGTTAGCAATAAAACCTGCTCATTTTCCTAAAATCATAGTAAACTCTTGAAGAAGAGGAGGCAAAAGGAAAAAGCCACCCCCCCCCAGAAAAAAAAAAAACTTTAAATGTGAGAATTATGGTGGTTGGAAGATTGTATAGTCCAAATGGAATTTAAGAAAATAATTTAAATGCTAATTTAAAATACAAGGTAACCTACATTATTTAGATATGAATGTTTTCCTTATCCTCCAAAGCAATACTAATTTAATGCAAAAATCTGCTGCTATGGTTTTTGTGTAAGGGGAAATTATGGGTGTTAGAAGAAAATGCTCATATTAAATTACTTTAATGGAAGGCTTGAAGAATTGAACCCCTGCCAGAAGCAGTTGGCAGGCTGGGGGGGGCGGTGGGGAGGTGGGTGCAACCCAGCTCCTGGCAGAGTACAGAATTGATATTGAGGTATTAGACTAGAAATTATTTCAAAATAACAAAACTTTTAATACTGCCTAGGTAGAGTTGGACTATAAAGAAAGCTGAGCACAGAAGAATGGATGTTTTTGAACTGTGGTGTTGGAAAAGACTCTTGAGAGTCCCTTGGACTGCAAGGAGATCCAACCACTCCATCCTAAAGGAAATCAGTCCTGAATATTCATTGGAAGGACTGATGCTGAAGCTGAAACTCCAATACTTTGGTCACCTGATGGGAAGAACTGACTTATTGGAAAAGACCCTGATGCTGGGAAAGACTGAAGGCGGGAGGAGAAGGGGACGACAGAGGATGAGATGGTTGGATGGCATCACTGACTCAGTGGACATGAGTTTGAGCAAGCTCCAGGAGATGGTGATGGACAGGAAGGCTTGGCATGCTATAGTCCATGGGGTTGCAAAGAGTCAGACACGACTGAGTGACTGAATTGAACTGAACTGAGGAGGAGTATCTGCCTCTGTGCCTCTTCTGGGTTAAAGGATTCTGATTGATATCCTCAACTAATCTGAGTCTCCTAAATACAACTGGAACATCTTTCCTGGTTGACGAAAGGACAGGTAAGCTGGGTAGAGCCGAAACTCATCTTCTCATCTGGAATGTTCGTGCTTTGCCACTTGAGATTTTGTGTAGACACATAGGCAGTGGAAATCAGGAGACAACAGACTTGGGGCTATTTTGGCAAAGTAAGCAGAGCTAAATACAGGAGGAAAACTTCTGGAAGGTAATTATTTTTCAATGATTTGAAAAATGATCCTTGTTCAAACATCCACTGTGAGGACCTTTGAGCACTTCAGAGAAGACGGTTCATGACTAAAAAAAGGAGGAGTTCATGTCATTATTGGGATCTAATCATAAGTGTACCCCATGAGTTGCATCTGCTTACATTGCATTCGATCTCCATTTACAGATGAGGAAGTGGTAGCTGGGAGGTTGTGATCTTCCCAGGGTTCTTAAACTAATTCTAAAGCAAGGTGTGAATAGTGCTCTTAAAAACCTATAATTTCTTCCTAAGATTCTGTAGCTGAGACTTATATCTGCTCCTTTCCTCGTCTTATTTTTCCCAGGTGGTTGTGAATAACAACAGCCAGAATATTGCTGTTTATGTGTTTAGATTTCTATTTAAGATCAGTATTCTTGATCATTGTCAGCCTCCTGCCTATCAGACACCAAGGAAACTCATTGAAACTTCCATGGCTTTCAACTAGCAGCCCATCTTGTTAACTTCATGAGATGAATATGATAAAATTATGAATTGTTTACAGGAAAAATACTTGGCCTGCTTTCCCTACATATATACCTTTTTTTTTTAATGAGTTCCACAATACTGCTGCATCTTCCCCTTTGTTTATCCTAAGTTCTCGCTCTTCCCATATATTAATATCACACCTATATTTCTGTAAATTTTTTTTAAAGAAACGTCCAAAAAGACTTTTGGGGGGAGTAGGGCGCCCTGGGATCTTAGTTCCCCGATCAGGGACCGAACTCGCTCTCTTAATAGTGGAGGCGTGCAGTTTTAACCACTGGATAACCAAGGAAGTCCCCCAAAAAGACCCTTCTAGAAGAGTGGACAGCTCCCCTCCCCTAAATTTGCTTTTCTTAAACATGCACCAGATCCAAGAATTTTCTGCACCTGACCCAGTGTGCACTTAGCTTCCCCGGTCCCGCGGCCGCGGAGGGAAGGCTCTCCACGCGGGTCTGGGAGCCGCGGGGTGGGAGAGAGAGGTCTGGGGCTTGCACCCCCTGGGTCTCAACTGCGTCCCCTTCCTGCAGAGGCGGCGAGCAGCGTGGGCCGGGCCTCGGCTCTTCCCAGGGCGCGCGCGCTCCCTGGCGGCCGGAGCGGGGACAGGGCGCCGCGGGGACCCAGAGGCTCGCGCCCTGAGATCCTCGGCACAGCGCCCGCGCCGCTCGGACCCGCGCGGCCCTCTGCTCACAAATGAACCCTGACGTCCGGACGCCGGCCTCCCCAGGCTTCTCCAGGCCGCGCTGCCGCTCGCGCAGCATCCGCGCGTGGGTTCCCTGGGGGCTGGCTCTCGGGGCGGTGCCTCGGCGTAGGGCCCTCATTCCCGGCCTTGCAGGCGGCGACCGGCGGGCAACGCGCCGCCCCGAGTAGGGGTCCCGGCGGGCCCTCCGGACGCACGGGCGTCGGCGCTAGGGGCCCGCTCCCCGGGAAGGGGAGGCCCGTGTGATCGCTCGCGGCGGGACCACGCCGACTTTTGGACCTCTAACCACTAAGCAAATAACCCTTGTGCTCGCGCTCCACTGTCCAAACAGGCTTTATTGACAGGCGTTTCACGGCAACGCATAGCAACCGCGCCGGGCCCCCGGAGACCACCGGCTGCCCCGCCGCCCCCGCCCCGGGCCCGGCACGCGGCCCCCGTCCACCCCCACCGCTCCCCCCGCCCCGGTCCCAGGCGCCGAGGGGAAGGCTCCTTCCGGAAGCGCCGCGGAATCGGGGCGATACTGCAGGGGGCATTCCTGCCTCGCAGCTCGGCCCGTCCAGCCCAGCCCTCGGGGCACCTCCTCCCTCGGTGGAGGCGCCGATCAGGGCCCTGAGAGGCCGCGTGGAGGGCACAGCCCCTCTTCCCGGGCCCCGCCGCTGCCGAGCGCGCCCGGCTCCGCGGCTTGTAGGACCAGCAACCTCAAGGGCAGCAACCCCGTGCCCAGCCGATCTCCACGAGGGTCTCCCTTTGCTGGGTTCTCCCAGTTTTTATCTGGGAGAAGGGAGAGACCGGGGAGGGAGGGTGGGGAAAATGAAACAGCACGGGGCAAGACAGGCCATTTACAGAACACGGTCGTGGGAACCTGGGCTTCCCAGGTGGCGCTAGTGGTAAAGAACCCGCCTGCGGATGCAGGAGACGCGGGTTCAGTCCCTGGGCCAGGAAGATTCCCCTGGAAGAGGGCATGGCACCCCACTCCAGTCTTCTTGCCTGGCGGGCTATAGTCCATGGGGGCAACTTAGTACGCACGTTAGTGGAAACTTTGCCTTGGGAATAGAATCGAGTGTTTTCACTTGAATGCTGGGCATCCTGGGGAGAAGAGACTCACCAATGAAGGGACTGAGGGTGACGGCTTCCGTGTGGACTTGACTGGACGCTGTGAGGGGCTCTCTCGCGCCCACTGCCCACCATTCCCCTAGCTGAGAAGCAGCTGGGCGTTCAGCTGTGCGTCCTGCCCACAGGCACCCCCAGGAGAACCACGCATTCCAGAAGGCAAGGCTGGGCTGCGGCTTGGGGGCAGGGCAGGTCTCAGAAACCGCTCCCTCGGGCTTCTGGTGCTCTGGGGTAAAATGAGGATGTCCAGATAACCTTCTCCACCCCCCACCCCCACCCTGATTTTCCTAATTCTAGCTTGCAAGGAGAGAGGATATTTCATTTCTTAAAAAAAAAAAAACAAAAATAATAATTTCAGACAAAACCTGATAGGTGATAAAAAACAGAATCTGAAATCTGGAAAGCTCCTTTATCTCTTTTCTTTTTAGAAAAAAAAATTCAACTGTGTTCAAATACCACCCCCACCCCCACCCACCCCCATTTCCCTTCACCATATCACTTCTCTCCCCATGGATCCAGAAAGCTTTTAAAATGCTGGCTTGGATGTTACACAGACCAACAACCCAAACAGCAGCAACAACAACAGAAACTCCCCCTTTTTCATCAGCCCCAAGATTGTGAAAATCACAGGAAGTCCAGGTTGGCTCTGGCATTTATAGCACTGACATACATTCAGCCCAGAGAGGCTCTGGTGACAGGCATTCTAAACAAGGCCCTGTCCCCGCCCCCCCCACCCCCCACTTGTCAGGCCTGGAGTCCAACAGCCACCCTCTCACACTACCATAGACCCCGTGCATACACCAGCCAAGTCTTTCCTGCACTGGGAAGAGAAGAAAGACAAAGACCTGGGGGTTCTGCATGCTTCAGTGGGCCCAGGTCTCCATCTTAGCTGCCACTGGCTTCTGCAGCTTAAATCTTGCCTGCCCTAGAGGTGAGAGGGGCCAGCGGGACCTTGGAGGGCCGTCAGTAGACCTAACCATCTTGGTTCCATCCCTGGCAGTCCCCTGAGCCCCTTTCCTGCCTCAGCTCCAACCAGAGATGTATCCTGCAGATCTGGGAGGCCAAGAGCGGAGGAGCAGGGGGCTGAAAGGCTGGTCTGTTCCGTCAGTCCAGGCAGCATGTCCGCCGGTACTAAAGGAAGCCCCGGTGTCTTTTCCCATCTCCTCACTTGGCAGAAAGTGTCAGAACGGAAAAAGTCAAAATCTAGGAGAATGTCATCCTTGAGGACCCCAACCACACTCATCTTTCCCCCAGGCCCCCGTCTGTTTCTGCTCTGAGGGCTAGGTCAGCTGGTGAACATTTGTGGGTGAGAAGGGAGGGGGGTCTTTCCTGAGGGTTCTAGCAGAGTCCATGCTCCTCATGGCTCAGCCTGAAATTGCTACTGCAGGCCGCTGCGGGTCACTGGGTGACAGTGGGGTTTAACACGCCCCCAGCTGGCCCCAGAACCCCAGGCACCGAGCCTTGCAGGGAAGACACGGGACTCAGGGGCTCCGGGACGCTTCTCAGTGGCCCTGGCTGTGGCTGGGGAGGCTGTGGCCCAGAAGGAGGGGGCGGCTGTTGCTGCTGCTGTTGCAACTTCTTCTTGTTGATTTTCCTTTCCTTTGCTCTGCGGTTCTGAAACCAAATTTTAACCTGGAAATGAAAAAGGTGGAGAAAAACAGAAGGCGGTGAAGAAGATAGTGAAAGCATAAAGGGACAGTATTTGACACTAGATCCAATGCCTCCTTCTCCAGCCAAAGAGGTCTCCTCTGCACCCGCAGGACACCAGCCCTTCACCCAGCTTTTCACAGGACAGCCCATATAACAGCCCAGTGCTGGAGCTTCCCCCAAGCCCAATTCAGCCTCAAGAGGGAAGGGCCTCTCTCCTTCTTTGTTCTTCAGGTTTCTTTCCAGAGCAACCTTTACCTACAACTTCACTGGAAAAGTTCAGAGTCTCAGAACCAAGGAAGACAGAAACTGCCAGGCCCTTTCTACACCAAGCAAGAAGGCTAGGGCTGGATGTACTTCAAAATGACAACCTTTGGCCTCTCAAAGCTAAACGGAAATGTAATAGTCCTTGCCTTGGGGCTGAGAATGAGTTTTAACCAGGGGTTTCCTGGCTGTGAATTTGACAATCTAGAGCATTCAGGAGCTAAGCCTCACCCCTCCATAATTTCTCTGGGCAGAGGCTGGTATCCTACATTAATTGTTCCCCCAATACACAGCTGGGTACAAAGAGAGTAAGTCTTTATTGACCCAAATCGAATTCTGCATTAAACTACACTCATTTGTGTGTGTGTGTGTGTGTGTTTTACCTCCTAGGTCCCCCAAAATAGGAAAGAAAAAAAAAATCAACAATATATATATATATTTTTTTAAAAGACAACTAGACGTGGAAGAAGCCTTTTTAAAAAGCATCTAGAAGGAAAAGTCTCTCGATCCTCTTGCTTTTTAAAAAAATTTTTATTTATTAATTATTTTTTGATCCTCTTGCTTTAATTTAATCTGCCCACAGAATGAGGTGGATCCCCGGGCCTGGCTTCTAACCCTCCCCACTGGATCCTCCCAGGCAGTGATGGGGCCCTGGAGGGTTCCTACCTGCCTCTCCGAGAGCCCCAGCGTGGCGGCCAGTTCGGCTTTCCTCCGGATGGTGATGTAGCGACTGTAGTGAAACTCCTTCTCCAGCTCCAGACGCTGGTGGTCCGTGTACACGACCCGATATTTGTCTTTCGTCCTGGTTTTCACTGTAGAGGAAGGCAAAGTTAGCCCCGAGAACTGCAGGGCAGCCCATCAGTCATGGGTAATGACAAACCTCCCTAACCCAGGAACCATTTCTCTTCCTCCATCGCCCTGGGGGGCCGAGGTTTGGCTGGTTCCTGCTGAGTCTGACAAGATCCCCCCCCCCGGGGGGGGGAGCTATTCAGGACAACTAACCTAGTTTTGGAATTAAGTGGTTTTTGAAAATTAAAGAGAAACTAAAAATTCATACAGGTAGTGAAGAGTCGACACGACTGAGCGACTGAACTGAAAAATTCATACAGGTGATAGCAGAACTCCATCAGGGGTTTTGTAAAGCAAATACAACACCTGAGCTGATGAGGCCCAAAAGGAAAACTGTCCTGGGAATATTCAGATTTTCAGGCCCATCAGAGGTTTTTAAAAAAAAAAAAAAAAAAACACAGCTCACAGTAAAAACAGCTGGGATTGTGGGTATGTGGGTGGGGGGCGGATTCCCTTTCTGTGTTTTATCAGAAGTGGAAAGGGGGTGCAGTAGCTGACAGCTGTCCCCTCAGGTCACTAGAAACCGCACACGCCCCCGGCTCACCAGCCTTATCCGGTGGAATTCTGAGCAGGGGTCTGGCAGGCCGATAATTCTTCTCGCTGGGGAGGCTCTATACCTGGGCGAACCTGGGTTGGCACACTTTTCTTTTTAATCCTCCATTTATTTCTGCTGCAAACCCTGCCAGAGCTATCCTGACCAGTGATCTACTGCTCATTGGATTGAGTCAACATATTAAACCTTGCATTGATTGTTTTACTGAAGGGCCTTGACAAATAGTGCGACTGCAGTCGGAGCAGGCTGGAGCCCCGCGTCTCCACCGGGTCTGTCCCGGGTCGACCCTCGGCAGAACCCCCCAACTCAGGAGCTGTTCTCGCTCGGTCCCAGGTCGGGGTCTTCTCCCCCAAAAGAACAGGTTCAATCGCCCGGTGCCCCGGGGCTGCAGGAAGATCTAAAGGGTCTGGGGAGTTGCTCGGAGGTGTTTAATGCCCCGCAGGCCGACTTTGTTCAGGTAAAACCCTTTGCAAACCACAACAAAAGCGCCCTGGGAAGATACAGGCCGGATCAGAGGGAGCTCCCCGGAGCCGCTGAAAGGAGAACACAGCCTCAAACAATGCAGGACAAGGCGATCTTATCAAAGAAAAGCCCTTTCAATGCCTTAATAACAACCGCGTTCTGTTTGAATTACCACTACTGAGCAAATGGCGGGCCGGCCTTCATCCCCCCTCCCCGCCAGGCGCATTAACATCAACACGGTGGCGGGCGCATTTGAATGCGCGCGGCGGCCCCGACCCTGCGCCCACCGGGAAAGGAAAGGCAACTGCCAAGTCCTGGGAACCTGCTCTACCGCCCCCAGCCCGCCCGCGGTGGTGGCCCCTTCGTACAGAGGGGCAAACTGAGGGTCAGACTAGATCACCACGCAGGTGGTGTACGGGGGCCAGGTGGGAGCCACAGAGGACACCTCCCCGGACCGGAGAGCCGGGCGCAGGGGAGTTCTCCGAGCCGGACTCTCCAGGAGCGGGACTCGCCTTGGGGCCCTCGGGAGAGGCTCTGGCTGGGGGCTGTCCTTTCAGTATCCGGAGAGGCCGGGGCAGCGCGACCAGGCCCCCAGAGTGCTCTGCAGCCCGCGCCCCGAGGACCTTGGAGATGCCCCGCACCCCCTGGGAACCAGGGAGGGGGATGGAGTAGGGGAGAGATGAGAGGGACTTGTCAGAATTCATTATTGACTGCGAAAGTCACCACCCTCTTTCCGGGCCCTAAAAGAGACAATGGCAGGGCTGGGAAGGTGTATATCAAAGCGGACTGGGTCGGGTCCCACCCGCCCTCCACCCCCCCACTCACCCCTTGACGGATGAGGCTCCGCAGAGGAGTCGGGCTCCGGCCGGCGGGCCGCCCCACATTAACATCACAAGGGGGCCCGGCGCCGACTGCGGCCTTGCCACCTTGACGCGGGACTTCACAGCGGCCCTCTCCTCCGCTGACCCCGCGGCCCGGGCTCCTGTGGCACGCCTCCCTCTCCCCCCGCCCGGGCCAGCTCTGCGCGCATTCTCCGGGGACGCACCAAGGGTCTACCTTAGACCGCCCCGGCCCCGCGGGCCGGCGCCCCAGGCAGGCTCAGGATAGCCAAGGGCCTTCCGTGGGCGCGCTCTCTGTCCAGGAGAGCGCGCCTCCTCTCGGGGGAAGGGACCCAGCCGACCCTCCAGGTCGGCCCCGAGGCCTCCTCCCCGGACCGCCGCAGTTCCCCCCGTGGTGGGTCCCGGCTTGTGCGCAGTGACGCAAAAAACCGATCCCCGGAGACAGCCCCCAACGGCTGCTCTGATTTATGCGGCTGTAATCGGCTATAAAACCCGTGCAAAGTGGCCATAACCTGCATGCCGGCCGGGTTGGGCCTGAAAGGAGGGAAGAGGAAAAAGCGGAAGTGCAGAGGGCTGAGAAAGACTTCACGGAGGGAAAGCGGAGCCAGCAGGACTCTCCCACCACACCTACTGGAGCTCCTTCCCCACTGGACACACTCAGACGCTAGACGGGGCAGACCCGGAACCCACGAGCCTGCTCAGTCCCGCCAACCCGGGATCTCTGCAGAGACATCTCTGGGGCAAGCTCGCTAAACGAGTGTGCGCGCACACACACCCACACACACACAACTAACACGCGCGCGCGCGCACACACACCCACACACAACTAACACGCGCGCGCGCACACACACCAGACCCTGGGAAGGAAGGTTCCGGAGAAACGACCTCCGTCTGGAACAGCGGCTGAGCGCGCACTACCCCTTCCTCCCCTTCTCCCTCTGCAGACACGAGGGGACTCCTGGGGCGTCCAGTCCCAGCCCTCTGGCTTTTGATTGAAATGACCCCTGCGCAGATCAAAGGTCTGAAGACCCGGGTGCTCCCCCCACCCCCGCGTCGCACCTCTTCCCCACTTAGATCCCGGGACCAACACCTTCTTTCAGCTTCGGCAGCTTCGCCCGGTTTCCCCAGCTCGGTAGCTCCGATCCCTACCTTTGGCCTCAGTGGCTAAACCTGGTCCCTCGCGCGACCGCGCCGCCCTCCTGGCCTCCCCCGTCCCCTGTTCTTCCCGAGTGGCCCGGACGGGGAAGGACGGCGTGCCCCTAGAGCCCGGCCCTGGGGAGCTGCAGGGGAGCCGCGCACCGAGCGAGGGCGGGGGGCAGCAAGCCGGGAGGACGCGATCACTGCGCTGCAGCCGCGCTGCGCCACGTTCCCGGGAGTCTCCCGAGGGTCCGAGGACTCGACCTTACGAAGGAAGGGCGGTGGGAAGGAGGGAGCCTCCCCTTTGCCTTACACTGAACGCGGTTCGTGAGACCAGGACCTCCAGTCCCGACCCCGCCAGCCCCCACGCAGGGGCCAGAGCAGCAACACCCGGGGGGGAGGGTCCAGAGCCCCCAGACGCGGTCGCCCCGCCCCGTCCCCCTTGCGCGGAGTCCCTGGACGCGCGGGGACCGCGCCTTCCCCCGGCGCCCGCCGGCTCACCTTGGCTGCCCAGCACCGGCTGCGCGGGCTTCCGCATCCACTCGCACAGGTTCCGCCGCTGGCCGCCCGGCGACAGCTGCTCGGCGGCGGCGGTGGCGACCGGCCCGGGGGGGCCGGGGTTGAGCGTCTGCAGCAAGCCGGAGGCGCAGGAGGGCGCGGCGGCCGGGTGGTGCGGGTGGTGGTGCGGGTGGTGGTGCGGATGGTAATCGGCGGGCCCGCTGTAGCCCATGGCGGCGGCCGGGGAGCCCCCGTTGAGGCCGTGAGCTACGGCGTTGGCGGTGGCCGCCGCGCCCCCCGGCGCGTAGCCGTTCCAGTCCTCTCGGAGCGGGGCGCCGTAGGCGGCCGGCCAGGACGGCCCGGGGGACTGCGCGCTGTCCAGGTTGGCGGCGGCGGCGGCCGCGGCCGCCACATGGTAGCCGCCGTAGTCCGGGTACTGCGGGGGGCTGACGAAGTTCTGCGGGGCCAGGTTGAGGCTGCCGGAGTGGCGCACGGAGCTGGGATACATGCTCACGTCCTTGTCCAGGAGGTAGCTCACGTACATGGTGGCGAGGGCCCGACGGCGAACCTCACCATGCTGCCCGGGGACGGACGCTGGAGGCTGCCGGGGGGCGCCGCGCTGGCGCAGGGGATGAGGGGGCGCTGGAACTGCGGGTGGCTGCGCCCCGGCCCGCGGTGCTCCGCCGGCTCCTCGCGGCGCTTCTGCCTCTGAGGCGGTCCCTGCCTCGGGCCTGCCTCCTCCCTCCCTCCCTCCCTCCCGCTCTCTCTTCCTTCTTTCCTCCCACCTCCTTTCCACCAGGCTGCAGAGGCGGGGAAGACCCGCCACCGGCTGGCGTGCGGAGCCCCAGGCCGGCGGCCTTACGTGATTAACGAGTGTTTACAAGACTCTATTAGTAATGACACAGACACCAATGGCTGGAGACGTCGAGGCGCAGCGCGCACCCGGCGCACAACCCCTAGAAACACGATTTGCATTTTAAAAGATTAGGGAGGAGGGGGGGAGCTCTCAAGAGGGCTGCGACCCATCACAGCTAAATATTCAAACCTTTATTGTTAAGAGCTTCCTCCTTCCAACCTTGGTGCACTTTAACCTCCAATCACAGGTTCAAAGAATGAAATCTAGAGACTTGCAAAAGTGGGTGGAGGGGTGGGGAGAGCTATCTTGGTGGGAATCGGGGTTTAGGAACTGAGGAGTCATGTTTTTGCATTTGCAGGGAAAGGAGGGGGTGTCTAGAAGAAGCTCCTTCCATCCCAAAGAGAAAAAGGGAAGCCATTGCTTTGATGACAGAGTTTCTGGCCAGCCCGGGAGGTGACGGGTGGAGCCGGGAGAAACAGGCCTGTTCTTATCCTCTCTGCGCCCCTGGCCAGGCCGACTGCGCCCCTCAAACAACTGTCACCGCTGATCATTTATTTTCTTCCCTAGGGAAACAGCTGGCCCTCCACACGAGATAAATTAAGACCCTAGTTGCAGGTCGCATCTCTGAGTTCATCTCATATTTGGGACTCAAATTAAAGCTCAATTAATTTTTTAAAACTCAAATTAATTTTTTTTGAAAAAGCATTTACAGTACAAACTCAGAAATCTTAACTGCAAACCAAGAAGAGAGGGGTAGTAGTCAGGCTGGTGGGAGGGTGGTAGCGGAGGGGAGCAGGAGGGTTTGTTAGAGTTCTGGTGTTTCTTTTTTTTTCCCCTGGTGTTTCTTGAGCTGGGTCCTGGTGTGTGGGTTGCCTGTGAAAACTAAGCAAGTTACACTTATATGTTTATATACTTAAATACGTGGTTTAGAATCAAGGAAAAGGGACTCTAGGGTTTCTGCTAATGTCTACCCAGGTATGTATATGTCATACAACATACCAATGGCTTAAAACCATTCTCATTTGCAAAGTAAAACATTTCTCCGGAGAAAATAGTTTTTCATCTCTAGGGGATGGAAAGAGACCCCCGAGCCATCACTGATGACTGCTTCTGAAGGGCCCGGGAAGCACTGTGTCCCGGGCTGAAAGTGGCAGCCGTGGGGACCTGTACTGCGTTGCCTGACTCGGGACCCGCCAGGACGGGTCGGAGGACAGGAGCTCAGGACAACCAGATTGGCTCGGGCAGGCGCCCATCTCGGTTCAGCAACCGCGGGGAGTGGGGCCTGCGGCTGCTGTCTACCTCCGCTCCGAGCCCAGACGGCGCTGCCAGACTGGGATCTGAGGATCACAGCACCCGGGCAGCGGGCTGGGCAGGCGGGCTGGGTGGCTTTGAGCACTCTGGGAACCAGCGGGGCGCAGTGGCTCTTCTGCAGATCCACCCCTGTCGGTTCTCGCCGCAGAGCGGTCTCTGGTGTTTGTCACGTCCTCGTGTGATCTCTGTAGCTCCTTCCAGTGTCCTTTATCTCCTAGATCTTCACATCTCCCCAGATCGGGAATAGAGCAGGTCTTGTCATCTTCTCCACTTTACAGAGGACAGCCGGCCAGCCGCGGAGTTCGGAGAGGCCAGGCCTCTGCCAGATCAGGGCTTCGGATCTCCTCCTTGCTGTTCCCTCTTGTCCTCTGTGTTTCCTAAGGAAAGAGGTTAAAATGGTGGGGAGTGGGTGGTAACAAACTGGGCAATCAACTGGTGAAGGCTGTAGCAGATCTTCCTTGTGGATCTCCCCAGGTCTGGCCCAGATAACTGAGGGTCATTGGACCTCTTGAGAAATAAAATAGGAAACAAATTACAAAGCCTGTTACAGAATCCAAGTCACTGAGTTGGGAGGGGGGGGGTCATGGGGTGGCGGGGTAGTCTGTGGACCTGGATGGGGCTGGGATGTGGGAGGTTAAGTGGCGGGAGCATTGCAGACGTTTGATCTAGCAAACATCTTCCTCCTCTTCCTGGGAGACACAATCCCTCTTTCCGCCTCCAACCCCCCCCCCCCACCGCCGGCAGCCCCCTCCCAAGCCTCCAGCTCTGGAAGCCGAGGCCCAGGCTTGCGCCCGAGTCTTCGGAATGTGGGCATTCTTTGGGACAATCACTTTATTGGGGACAGCCAGCCCCCTCCGCCCTGCGGTGGCCGCTTCCTGCGTTTTTATGGCCGCCGGCCGCTGGCTAATTGTCCCAGTTTTCCAGCTGTGTCTCCGCTCTGCCCTGGAGAAAGGGCCCTGGCCTGCCTGCCCAAATGCTTTGGGAGCGGCCTGGGTTGATCTGGCCCCAGGGGTCACGCCAGATCTCAGAGAGACCCATGCTCACTTGGGGTGTGTGGTGTGATGGCAGGAGAGAGGACACTGGCTGGTGTCCTTCATGAAGAAATGGGCACTCATGGCAGTAGCATGGCCCCTGCTTGGTTCTGGGCCCTGGGCTGGGGGTGAGGGGAAAGGAGGCAATAATGATGTCCTTGGACAAGCTCCTTGGAGTGGAAATATCTCCTCATGTCTGGGTTGCTCCCTCAGCCAAGAGGGGGCCCATCTGGGTTCCTGCAGGGGCAGGCTGTAGGGAGCAATCAGAGAGGGGTGCAAGGTGGCTGATGGGAAAAGAGCCTGGTGTCTTTTCATCACCATGGCTTAGCCTCTGAGAGCCCTTTGTCGGGTTCCTGACCCCAGGAAACCTGCTCTGGGTGGGGGAGGGGAGGCAGCTCCTCCGGCCTCAGGGTGCAGGTGTGTGGCCCTGGGGGAGTGCAGGTGCCACGTGGGACAGGCCTCCAGCAGAGACCAAGGTACCTGGTGGCTTTCTTAGAGCCTCCTGGCTTGAGCTGAGAACCACCCTCAATAGTCGTCCCAAGCCTTCACTCTTCAAGACTCTGGCTCAGCCTACCAGTACCTGGGTCTCCAAGTCATAGGGAAGTTTGGGGCTGGGGTGGGGCTGGGCCTGAGGCTGTGACCCCACAGAGCTTGACTAGGCTGCTTAGGGCAGGACAGGGTGGGAAGAAAGAGACCCAGGTAAATAAAAGGGTCTGTAAGACTCCGGGGGCAGGCTCCACTCAGGTTATCAAAGGGACGTCTCATTGTTACTGACAGTGTCGGGGCCACTCCACATTCCTCGGAGAGGGTCTGGGCTTCCAGGATCCCGGCTGCTGGCAAGAGCTGGGGCACAGAGCCGTGTGGGGAGCAGGAGGCACCGGAAGGGGCGGGCAGCTCTTCCAGGGAGATGAGACACTCCTTGAATCCACAGATCATTGACAGGGCTGCCTCTCTGCTCAAAGGTCCCCAGTGTTTGCTCCAGCCTGGGGGGGGGACCCTGCTTTTCCCCGAATTTGTGACTCCTGGAACTGGGGCATCTGTGACCCTTGACATCTAGGTAGGGCAGGCTGTCTGTTCCACCTTAGCAAGCAAACCTACTTTCTGAAACCCTTTCAGATCAAGGAAATGATCCAAAGAGCACTGCCCTTGCAAACTCCCTCTCTTGCCCTGCACAGGAAGCCTTCATTCACCCTGCACTGACCTGAATTCCCAGGAGAAATAAGGAAGAGCAACAAGGAAGAAAGTGTTGTCTGATAAAACCATTCAGCTTGGCAGTCTACACTGCTGTGGGAAAACCACTTGGCTGCTGTGTAGTTTGGAGCTGGAGAGTTTTGGGGCCAACAACGGCGGCATGAAGTCAGCAATCCCCTCACACAAAGGAAACCTCTATAAGTGGTGGTTTGAGCCCCCACCCCCGCCCAAGAAACCCTGCCCTGCCACTCGGCTAACATCTCTGGGAGGGAGATCAATCAGTGTCCTCTCTGTAGGGTCTCCCTAGAGTCCGCTGCTCGCTCAGTTCCATCAGGTCACAAAGGAGTACAACGTGTTCATCCTGAACGGCAGGGAGGGGCCGCAGCTGCCCACAGCTGCCCGGCTCCATTCACAGGCACGTCCCCACCCAAGGGAGTCAAGAATGTTCCCCCCAAGCAAACTGAGTCTCTGGTCTTGCCCACCTGAGGGAGAGTTCCTGAAATTGTGGGAGGTCATCGGTGGGCTAGACGTTTAACACTCAGGGTGCAGGAGAGTGGAGAAAACAGTGAGCTTTTTCATCCAGGAGCAAGAAATAATTTTTTTTTTTCCCTTCTGCTCAAGGAGAGCTAGGAAAAGAAAAAGCCTCAGACGAAGGGCTGATATTTGGGTGCAGCAATCTGGTTTTGCCCACTGGCTGCAAATTATGGGAATAAACGGTGGTTGCCCCCATTTCTTCCCCCCGCCCTGCCCACCCACCCTGCTAGAATCAGTCTGTGGATGCCGTACGACTTGCTTAATTCTGTGTGATGCGTGAGCACAGAGCAAGAATTAAAAGCCTGAGAGGGAGCGCTCACTGTGGGGAAGACCCGGCCCCCAGGCCAGCAACACCTAAATGCTATCACATGGCTTTGGCGTGGAGTTACCGCTTGTTCCCTCACCAATGTCTCGTGCCTAAAGTGATGACCTTTGTTTGTCATATGAAAATATGTTCCCGGGAAGCCCTACACAGCAGGCTCTATGTGGCGGAGGGAAGGGGCAGGTAAAGGTGCAGCTCTCCTTCGGTCAGTGGGCCCATTGGAAGCTACTCTCGGAGGAAAGTCGAAAGTGAAGTTGCTCAGTCGTGTCCAACTCTTTGCGACTCCATGGATCCCTACTAGACTCCTCTGTCCATGGAATTTTCCAGGCAAGAATACTGGCTGCCATTTCCTTCTCCAGGAGATCTTCCCAACCCAGGGATTGAACCCAGGTCTCCCGCATTGTAGGCAGACACTTTACCGTCTGAGCCACCAGGGAACTCTGGTGGAGGGGTGGGAGGGACAAAGGACTTCGTGTCTGTAGCCTTTGCATTTTACAAAGGAACACTCTGAGGCCCAGAGAGATTGGGTGACGTTCCCAAGGTCACACAGCTAGCTGTTCTGGTCACTAACATTAAATGAGCTATATACAGGTGCATTCTTTGTAACCAGGAGCACTCTGTGCAAATGTTAATAATTACTAAGGCTTCAGGTGCCACCCTGGAAACCGCCTCCCCAACCCCAAACCGACTGGCGTCACGGGGTGGGGGGAGGAAGCCAAACTTCCCACCCCCACCCCATGCACCAAATAGTTTCAAAACAATCAGGTTGAGCTGTTGTGACAATTCTGCTTTCCAAGTCCTATTTATTATATTTCTCCCTTTCAGGGGCACCTGCCAATTGTGGTGTATTAGTTTATTGAACTCCATCCAGATGTTTCTTCAATTGCCAGGAAAAGCATCCATCTATCCCACAGTAAATTACTTTCTGCAAAACAGCTCATCTTTATTTTTTGAACGGGAACCCACATCCTGTGGCTGACCCCTAGAAATGTGTCAAATTCAAAATGAGTAAAGGGAATGCAAAGAAATTGGCTTGTCTTTCTCCTCGTCCTCTATTTCCCCAGCAGTGTCCCTGCACCTTTTTGGACACATGACCCCAAAGGGTCGTACCTGTATGGGTGGCGGAAAGAGACCTCCCATCCAGTTTCCCATCACATAGGTGAGTGGGACCTGGGCTCCTCATTTCCCAGCAGGAGCATTCTCCTGGGGCCTCTGCTTGCCAGCTGGTCTTGAACATTTCAAGGGGGAGTGACAGTGGGCGAAGCAGCACCCCTATCTCGGAAGGCAGTGTGTGTGGAGGAGTTGAACAGTTACTGAAACTGAAATCAGCTCTTTGCTCTCCGACTTTTCTTAGAGTTGCCATTGTGCTTTTTTTTTTTTTTTTTTTAATGAATTAGTAAGTACGGATGTTAACGGTTCACCCGGGAAACTGTACCACCACTTCTGGACCCCCTCCCCCGACATCTCCGGGCCACCCAGCGGTCCTGGCTGGTGCCTCTGCTGAGGCCCGAGTCCGAGTCCACGGTCTCTGCTGTCCGGTTGGTTCATTTCCCGTGTCCTGCGCACCGGAGCACAGAAACCAGAAAACATGCCCAAGCCCAGGACATCACTGTCTGAGCCAAGATGTGGCAGAAGAAAACTGCCCTGCCAGACCTTGGCAGCCTCAGGAGAGCCGCCGGCAGGAGGACGGGAGGTGGGTGTGGGGCGTCCAGGGTCTTCCCCGCGCCCCCACCCCCACCCCCTGGGTCCGCTGCCAGCACTCAGGGCTTAGGTAGAGGCTCTCCCCTTTCTCCCCCAGCTCCTTTGAAGGGGAGGGTCCAGCGCCTTCTCCCACCCTGCATCCCCTCCTGAAGAAACAAACAATTTTGCGGACAAGCTTTGAGTCCTCGAAATGTTCACTGTGTAATAGTAGACACCAGATGGTGCCTGAGCCGTGCAAAATGCAGCTCCTCACCTCTAAAAATAGGGCTTCGGATCTGGCCCTGGGGATTCCCGCTTGTCTTAGCCTGAGCATATTTATGTGCGGGTCCCTCTATCCAAGAGGTGGGCTCACCCTAGGGTTGGGCAGGATGCCTTCAGTACAGTTTATTAGTCTCAGTCTCAGGCCCAGCCCTTGGTCCTTGTGTCGGGGCCAGAAATCCTTCTTTGCCAAACAGCAGGTTTCTCGCTTGTGTCAGGAAAGCCCCCAGGTTACCCCGGCTAGAGGGAGGCAGGCGTCTAGCCCCAGGCCCGGGGGCCCCACCTTTGCACCCAGGTCCTTTGTGATAGACTTCTGATGCTCCCACATCCAGAGAAGGCTCTGGGGACTCCCCTGGCCCCACTGCCCACCCATGGCAGGGGAGACCTTGGTCTGCAGCCACGGTGGGGCCTCAGCTCACCTCCTGGCTTCCCCACTCACGCCATCCCCAGCCTCCAGCCTCCGGCCTTGGGCCTTCACCCTCTCCACTAGCAGGCAACACCTGTGAGTCGGCAAAGGGGAGCGGGGTTCCTGGATTAAAACTCCCGTGCTACCACAGTGGCTTCTCTCCGTGGAATTCGGCCCCCAACCAAGGGTGCTGCTGCAGTGCTTTTTATGGAAAGGTTTTATTGCTCCTGTTGCCCTGCAGACCCCGGCTGGTCACTAATGGAGGTTCGTGTCTTCAGAAGGGCCAGTTCTGCCTTCATGTCTTACTCCCTCTGAGGTGAGGAGGATGGCATGGCTTGTTTCTCCCCTGCCAACAGAAGCCTAAGGAGCGCTTGTTGGGGTTTGTTGGACCTTCTGGTGGGTATGACTGAGAGAGAGAGAAAGGTAGTGGGCTGCTCCTGTGTGAGCGGACACACTAGACCCCAGTTCTCTGGGGCTCTGGAAGCCCAGGTCAGGCCTCCTCTGGCCAGAAAGCTTGCTATGGGAACCGATTTTCCTCCGTTCCCCGCTTGATCAGTGCTATAGGGCCCCGGACCTTCAGGCCCATCCAGCTTGGAGAAGCCCCACTCCTAGCATTTTCTGCCGGCCCCCACCGGGTACCTCCCCAACGCCGACCCCCGCGGGCTCTCTCCCGCCCTCCATCCCCGCAGGCGGCTTCGCCAGTCCCAGCTCAAGCTTCTGCGTTTCTCCAAGTTCCAGAGAGACTCCTTCCACTCTCCTGTAAGTGTCGGCGCAGCAACTAAGGTGGGAGAATAATAATAAAAGAACAGACAAACCACTGGAGAATAAAAGATTCCTTTTCTGTCCGTTTTGTTTTGCCGCTGGGAGTATAACAGGAGAGGGTGCGGAGCCAAAACGAGCTGGATAAGCGCTTTGGAATCCGCATGGGCTGGTGGTGTCAACGGGCCGCAATGGGAGTGAAGAGTTGGAGCAGTAAGCTGGATATATCGGTGGCAAAGCCCAAAACTATCAACAGACATTTTGGCAAAGGGTGCGCGTGTGGGGAGGGGGACAGAAGGGTTCGTTAGTCGTGCGACTGTCTTGATTCGCCCCGGCCTCCGTGCGCGGGGGTGGACTCCGTTCCAAGAGCATCGCGCACGCCCGCGGCCCTGGCGCGCGTCCCGACGTGCGTCCCGGGGGTCCCCGGCTGGCGCGGACGCTATGGCTGCTCTCCCAGCAGGTCGGCGAGACGCAGGTGGCAGATCTTCTTCACCTCGCCCAAGGCGGTGCGCAGCTCCTGCGCTGGTGGGCACCGCAGCCGTCGCGCCAGCTCGCGGGGCGCCGCCGCCGGGTCGCTGAGGCGCACGGCGAGCACGAAGGGGAAGCCGAAGCGCGCGCGGTACTGCGCGGTGAGCTCGCTGAGCCGGAGCCGCTCGGCCGCGCCCAGGTTCTGCAGGCCCGCGGCACTCTGCTCCCGCTGCGACTCGGCGGTGAGCCGGCCCCACTGCAGCTCGCGGCCCGCCAGCTCCGGGTGGCAGCGCAGGACGCCCTCCTGGCCTGCGGAGAAGCACAGACACACGGCGGCGGGAGCGCGTTATCGCGCCCGAAGGGCTTCCGAGAAAAGCAGGGACCCGGGACTTGATGAGGGGCAGCTCGGGGCGCCCAGCGCACCCGCCCCCCTCCAGTTCGTCCCGAGCCCTGCGTCCCTCCAACCCCGCTTCACTCGGCCTCGGCCGGAGCCCCGGGGGCGGGGCGGGAAGTGACAAGTCTGTCCTTTGAGACCTTGGGGCCAGCAGAGCGGCGGGGAGCGGCCGCGGAGGCTCGGAATTTACGACTTGCTCGGGAGGGAGCGGGGACGCGATAAGGGAACCCGAGCGTTTCGTATCTTTTCAAAGTCCTTTGCTCTCAGGGGGGCTTTGATGTCGGAGAGGGCCGGACACAAGGGCCTGAAGACTTCCTGCAAAAGCCACGGAATGGGTTTCGCTCTGGAAAGGAGAAGGGCGGGGAGGGTCCACAGGGATAACATCCTTGGAGGTTGGCAAATAAATGCCCAGGGTTTTGTGACCCTAAGTGTGAGTTCTGGGCTTCTGGAATCAGGCGTGCAAAGAGCTTTGCAGATGATTAACTGCAAAGAAACCCATTTCCAGCCGAATCCTACGGCCCTTTGAACGAAAGTGGCTTCCTCCTTTTAGGAAAACAGCACCACTCACCACCCACCGTGTCTGAGGCTCGTTTCCCTTCTCCCACGGTAGATCTCAAAACAATTCTTGGAGAACAACCTTTCCTGGGAAGGCAGCTTCTCCTCATCTCCGAACACTGGCCTGAAATTGGCCACCCGTGGTGTGAGTCCTGCGATTTCAAGTCCTAATCCAGGCGGGTTTTCCAGAGCCCTAGCCAATCATTTTACTTAGCTCGCTAAAGGGAGATTTAGAATCCTGGGGCTGGGCAAGCTTTCAGATATGCTAAACAGGGAACCCAATGCGAACAATGGGGCTGATGACACCTAGCTTGGTGAGGGGTGGCAAGGATTGGAGACCATTCATTTACCCAAACAGCACCTGATGCTAGCAGTTTTTCAATAAATAGCCGTATTACCTGTCCTAGTAAACTCAGTGTAACTGGGCTGCCCTGCAGCTGGAAGCTTCTGTCCCTGGGGCTGAGGACCAGCGTGGGGCTCCTCTGGGAAGGGGGGATCACTGACTGACTCTTCCTTTAATTAGAGTATAAACTCCCCCTGCTTAAATCTTATAGCTTCTGCCCAGTTAAAGGATGACTGGGATTGTTGACTTGTGGACCTGTGTCCTGAAAGGTGGGAGAACTGCGGTGGGGGGCACTTCTGCACTGAAGACAGGCTTCATCAGAGGCTCAGAAACGAGAGGGTGACCTGCCCAAGGTCGCTGAGCCAGGAAGCTGGCTTTGGGGCACTGGCTGCCCCTTCAAGATTAAAGGTAGTTTAAAACGAAACTCAGGTCACCAGTAATCCCATTTCGGCAATATCTCCCATTTTAGAATACCTCTCCTGGGCTTTGCAAAGCTGGGGCGCTCGGTCCCCGCATCTAGCACATCCGGGTGGTGCGAAAACGTAGGTGATAAAGTCCCTACCTGGGCGCCCCCAGCCCTGGGCTGGAGGACGGCTGTGCTGCAGAGGCTGCCCAAGCCTGAGGCTGGGCGCCCCCTGAATCCACTCCACACCCATCCAGTCGGACCCCCCCAGATGGGCGTGGGCGGCGGGGGCCTGGGAGGCTCCCAGGCTCTGACCGCAGGCCAGCCCTGCGCACCCTCCTTGTTTATTCAGACTTTCAAAGGGGTAAGGAGGTGAGGGGCCGAGACCCCACCTTCTCACTGAACTCCTCAGCGTCCCCCCGCCCCCCATTTCTTACTCTGCAGAGGCCTGGCTCCAGCGCAGAGGACAAGGTTATTGCTAGGAGGACCTAGCCAGGGGTTGGGTCTGTCCCCTGGTGTCCCCAAGCAGAAGCCCGGTCCTGTGGGTGGCTGCCCACATCCCCGACCTGCCTCTTCTTTCTGGCCCTGACACCTGGCTTCTCACTCCGTTGGGCTCTTCCCTCTCTTGAAAACATCACCTGGGGTTAATGTTTGCCCAGAACTGAGCATGTTTTCCGCTGGCGGCGGGAAACAAGGGGGATGAGGGAAGCACACAGCAAAGAGAAGAAAAGAGATCAGAAAAGAGGATTTAAACACACACACACACACAGCCCTTAAATGTAGGTAAAAGAAGATGGTGCAAGGAGGCAGGCAGGGAATGGTAGCTCTGGAGAAATAGAACCTGAGCCCGTTGAGCCAACAAGTCCATCTTTATTGCCCCAAACCACTGATATGCCCTTTCCAATCCTTCCTGCCGGACAGCTCTGTCCCCCCTCCAGCGCTTCATCCCCAGTGGCCTTAAGCCCCAATAGGAGGCTGGAGACCACACCTGGGTACTCCCCACCTCAGCCCTGCAGTCCCCCTACCTGGAGTGACCAAACCTGCCTGGATGTCTCACTTCAGGCCTTTCAGTACTGTCTGTCCTTCAGTCTGTCTTAAAACCTGAAACAGCACCTCCTCTGCCATTGGCATGGCACGGTCTGGAGATGCAGGTGTGGACAGGCATTGTTTGCTGAGACCACAGATCAGGAATCTCTGCCCCTTGAAGAGTTCCTGGCACGGAGCCGACAGTCCTCATTGTATTAGCAGACAGTGGCGGCCGCTGAAGAGCAGGCAGTTGGCCTGGGAGCCCATGTCCTCCAGTGTCCCCACACTGCCCCAGCTGGTGTGCCCTCCCTCCTGTCCCGCGCATGGCCTGGGCCACCCTCTCTCTCCACTTGTGTTCTGGGAGCCAGCGCCTCCATCCATGTCAAAGGCTATGATTTCAACCATCAATCCCCGCCCCCAACATCATTGCCACTTCATCAACACACAAACCAGGCCTAGAAGCACTCAACCCCTAAACAAAAGGAGCACCCTCTCTTGATTGCCTGTGATCCTCTAGTTCCTCCTTGCATCTCTGCTCCTCCGCACAGCACAGCTGCTTGAGGGGATTGTCTCCTCGGCATCTCCACCTCCTCTCCTCACCTCCCAGGTTCACCCCATCACACCTCCAGCCCCACCGACCTGCCAGGCTGCGCTCCTCGGGTCACAGATGACAGACAGCTTGCTCAAGCCAATGGCCAGTGCTCTGGCCTCTTCTCTCTCAGCCTCTTGGCAGCATGTCATGTTGTTGGCCCTCTCTCCTTGGAAGATTCCCATCATCGGCTTAATTCTCATCACTGGTCCAGATCAGCCACACAAACGCTCCCGGACTCAGTCCTCATACCTCCTCCCTTCTGATTCACATGGATGCCCTAAGTGTTCTCATCTAGTCCCTAGCTTCATATGCCATTGATTATTTCAGGACACCCAGGTCTAGTCTAGTCCTCAGCTTTCCCCTGAGTCCCTTTGTTATGAGCCAACTGAACACTCAGTATTGTCCTCTGGATGGTTATTCAGCATCTCGGCCTTGCCAGGCTCCCATTCTCCATCCTGTCCTCTCAATGTCGAACTCTCCCTCATTGCAGAAAACAGACCACCAGCCACTCAGTTGGTCATATAAAAAACACAGGTGTTACCCTTCATTTTGGGCTTCCCAGTGGTAAAGATCCGCCTGCCAATGCTGGAGCCACAGGAGATGCAGGTTTGATCCCTAGATTGGAAAGATCCCCCAGAGAAGGAAATAGCAACCTACTCCAGTCTTCTTGGCTGGAGAATCCCATGGACAGAGGAGCCTTGCGGGCTACAGTCCATCGGGTCACAGAGTCAGACACGACTTAAACAACAATACAACAATCCTTCATTTCTCTTTGTTTCTGACCTGCCTTCCTGCCACAAATCTATCAAAAACACCTGTTGTCTCTAACTCTGAAATTCATCCTGAAAATCCAGCCATGTCTCTTCATCTCTCCTGCTCCAACCCTAGTCCACCTGACCATCACCTCTCAATTTTACTGCTACTGCAGGCCCTCCACCTGACCCCTTTCCTCACATCCCTCCACTCTACACCATTCTCCAACCGCCTTGGTCTTTCTTATCACTTCTTAAGAAAGACCTCTTTTATTACACATGTTCTATCCTAGTACAAATGTTCTTCTCATAGTTTCTAGAATTGAAACAATCCTTTTGTATGTATGCTAATCCTGCATCTCTTCACTGGAATGTCAGCTCATTGAAGGCAGGGACTTGTCTTGTTCATGGCTCTATCTCCAGGGCCAGGGACAATTCCCCAGGGGAGAGTAGGCGCTTAGTAAGTGTTTACTGACTGACACTCTGGGGAGAAAGTGATGTATATTTTTTGACTGAACAAACACATCTTAATAGCCTCATATAAATACCTTATAGCCTGTACTGAAGGAAGTTATCGGTATCCAACTCTTTGATGCTTTCAACAACTATCTTCTGAAATAAGTATTAGGTAATGAATCATGGCATTATTGCTATTCTGAAATGCCACAGAAAGATGCATGATTAACTGTTATGACATTTTTATTGCTCTTTGATGTTTAATACAAATCACTATTGAATTTGTTCATTATTGGCCATGTGTGTGTGTGTGTGTGTGTGTGTGTGTGAACCTTCTTCCCTATATTGTTGCCATTCCTCTGGCTTGGGAATCAGGAACTGATTGGCTTGAAAAGGTATTTTGCCAATTAGTTTTGGAGCTAAATATTAGTCCTATACTGCCACCTACTGGTCAGTAATCACCATAGTGTCTCCGGAATGAATTGTCAACCTTGGCTTACTCTTGAAACAGAATTTTCAGTTCTTTAAATGGCAGAGAGTTTTCTTAGATCATCTAAGACAAATCCTTGACCAGATAGATCATCATAACCTGAATATCTCTATAAGAGCCCTTTTAGTTTTAGGATTCAAAGACTCTGTTACACCCAGGTTGTTGTTTACGCTCTAAAGAGTAAGGCGTCCCCAAAGGCTCAGTGGAGAGAATCTGCCTGCAATGCAGGAAGAAGTGGGTTCAATCTCTGGGTCAGGAATATCCCCTGGAGCAGGGAATGGCAACCCACTCTAGTATTCTTGCCTGGGAAATTTCACGGACGGAGGAGCTTGGGGGGCTACAGTCTATGGGGTTGTGAGCACACATCCAAGAAGAAAAGCTAGATTTTTACTTGATTATTTTAAAAACTAGGGACGTGACTTCCCTGGCAGTCAATGGTGGGGACTTCACCTTCCAACGCATGGGGTGTGGGTTTGATCCCTGGTTGGGAAACTAGGATCCCGTATGCCTCTTGGCCAAAAAGCCAGAACACAAACAACAGAGGCAATATAGTAACAAATTCAATAAAGACTTTTAAAATGGCCCACATTAAAAAAAAAAAAAAAACCTTAAAAAAATAAAAACCAGCAAGTTCCCTGGTGGGATTCTGGATTTTCACTGCTGCTAGCCGGGGTTCAATCCCTGGTCTGGGAATTGAGATCCTGCAAGTCAAGAAATGTAGCCAAGGGAAAAAAAATAATAATAATAAAAATAAAACCCTAAATATCTGGTACATCAAACATTAACATTATTGAATAAATCAGTGAATGAATAGGTGAAGTCCCTAGAAACTGTTTCTAGATTTTGCCTTTGAATTTCCAGAAAATTCTTCAAAAGCTGTTGGGTTGATTATCAGGGTTTGTCAGTTTTCTTATTTGTAAAATGGGGATAATAGTGATAATCCTTATTTTATAGGATTATTATAAGGATTAAGGGGGTTAGTAAATGCCAAGTGTTGGGAAAGGTGCTTGAAAGACAGCAATAGTAAGGGGAAAATGCATTTTAGGGGTTGTCATCATTATTTCCACCACTAACTCTGCTTGCCTAATGCCATGAAGATGATTAGATAGGAGGAGGTGATTAGAGAGGACTGCGCTCCCAGCTGCCCCAGGCAAGTGTGGCCACCAGCACAGGGCTGAGAAGCAAGCTCTACCAGCAGGGAGGTCCCTCAAAGAACTGCCTGGAGTGCAGAAGCCAGCAAACGCCCAGCTGGCTCCAACTCCCTCCAGTGGTCTTGTCCCACTGACCTGCTGCGAAAGTCACCCCAGTTAAAGTGTGTGGGGAAGGGTAATGCCAGGTTCCACCATCTTTCAACATCCCCTTAGAAACGATTTCATTCATTCCCTTAGCAAACCTTGATCATGTTCTGTCCACGGGGTGGGATGGGATTCTGACACTGGCCCGGGTACAGTGGGTCCCTCGTGTTTGCAGCCAGCTGGGCTGCGGGTGCTGCGGGTCCAGCTTTGGACAGGCTGTGGGTGAGGGTCAACAGGGCCCCTACACTCTTACTTGTGGCAGGTGTGGGATCTAGTTCCCTGACCAGGGATCAAACCCGGGGCCCCCCTGCACTGGGAGCTCGGAGTCTTCACCACTGGACCACAGGGAAGTCAGGGCCTCCACATTCCTGTCAGTTTGGTTTAATCCCCCAGCCTCCCGTCTTCCTGAATGTACCTAAAATGAAATAAAGGAGCCCCTTGTTTGGGAGCCTCCTTCTGACCTCTGGAAACCTCGCCGGAGCCCTGGGCTCACAGGCCAGGACTGTGGTGCAAAAGAGCGCCGCGCCCACAGCCCAGCTCCCTGTGGAAGCCCCTCTGTGAAGACAGCCTGTCCCCTCGAGGTCCCTTCAGCCAATCCAGGCTTCTCCAGGGACCTTGAGGACAGCCCGGGAGGCAGCCTCGGCCGCTGACCTTTGGCCTGTGAACCCCTGGGAGGCTGTGTGTCCTTCTGACTCACCTGGGATTGGCCTGACCCCAAACTTCCCTCCTCTCCCCACCCCACACCCACCCAAGGGCCTCCTTTTCTCTCTCCACCCAAAGGAGATTTTCTACCCCTTTCTCCAGACTTTTGTCTCCCCCACCCACCCCCCACCCCCACACCTCACACCCACAGGGAGCTGCTGGCCTGAGGGACTTTACTTGCCTAGTCCAAACCAGCCCTTTCTGGTAAAACTTCAGCCATTCTCTCTTTCCCCCCAGGCTCCTCAGATAGTCTGATACGGAGCAGTCTCCTCTCTTGCATAAGGGACATTCCCAAAGCCAACGCAGGGCTGAGGTGGGTGGGTGGGGGGGGGCACCAGCCTGACCTTTGGTCCCTGAGCAGCTTTGAGGCCAGAGGAGGCAGCTGCCGGTTCCTCTTTCCTGGTAACCCCGGAGCTTTAATATTTAACAGCCAGTTTACCGGAGCCAAGGAACCTTCTTTCACTCTACTGCCCACTGAACATTGCAAGAGTTTGACTCTCATTTGCAAAAGTCTGAAGAAACCCACCAAGCCTCACAGCAAAAACAAGGAAATGTGTATACCAGGGATAAGCAATTAGACTCAAATATCTCAAAACAGTTTGATAACAAAGTAGACTCACAAATGAGAAAACTAGAGGCTACCAGTGGCGGGGGAGGGGGGGGTGGGCGGGGGGGGTGGTGAGAGGGGCATTATGGATGGGGGAGAGGAGGCTGAGACCACTGGGTCTAAGATAGGCTCGGGAATATATATCTTACAAGACAGAGAATACAGCCAATATTTTGTAATAACTAAATGGAAAGCAACCTTTAAAAATTGTGTTTAAAAATAAAAAACAGCCACAAGACCTCCCCTCCCCCCATTTTAAAAGAAATCTTTTTTAGCCACACTATGGCTTGTGGGACATGAGTTTGAGCAAGCTCCAGGAGTTGGTGATGGACAGAGAAGCCTGGTGTGCTGCATGCAGTCCATGGGGTCACAAAGAGTCGGACAGGACTGAGTGACTGAACTGAACTGAAGGCTTGTGGGATCTTAGCTCCCAATCAGGGTTTGAACCCAGGCCCTTGGCAGCGAAACCTCAGAGTCTTAACCACTGGACCATCAGGGAATTCCCTCCCCCATCTTTTTGATAAGCACACCTGAAATCCCTCTGCGGAGACTCTCAGTGTCCAACCCCAAAGCCTTACCTGACAGTGGAAGACCATCAATAAAGGCAAAAAAGTGCTTCTCTAAATCTCCCAAATCAGAGAATGGGCGTTTGGACCAAACCGCGGCTGCAATCAGAGGACATCTCTCGATGACATTTCCAAACACATCCATAAATTCTCCAAAGTCCATGGAGTTGACCTTCTCAATGTCCATGGCTTGTGCTCCACTGGCAGTGGCAGGACTGGGCTCCCCTCTGGGTGAGTGACTGACACGTCTCTGCTCGCTGAGTTATATTTGCTGAATGCACAGGCTTGGTGTGTGTGTTTTTTTTTTGTTTTTTTTTTTTGCAACACCAGCTTGGCATGTTTTAACTGCCTCTGGGAAAAGCAGAGATCCAGAATTCTTGTGCAATCAACAAACACAGGCTTAAGGTCTAATCCAGGGAGCAGATATCTTGCAGAGGGGGAAACATGTCCAGCCAAACTCTTCCCGCCATCCAAGCAGGCAGAGGCCATATTCAGCCTCAGCATTCAAGCCAGTTAGCCTTCTGGTGCCATTAACATTTTCCTACCTGCTTACTGTATTTACTTCATGACTGAAGGACTGATAGCAAAGAAGTCAAGGAACTTTACTTTTCAAAGGGGGTAAATCTGGTCCAGAAGTGCCATCATTACAGGCCATGTCTTCAAATATGGAGGAAGATAAATTTGTGTAGGCATACACACACACAGGGCTTCCCTGCTAGCTCAGTTGGTAAAGAATCAACGCAAAACGATACAGGAGATCACCTGCAATGGAAGAGACCCAGGTTCGATCCCTGGGTTGGGAAGCTCCCCTGGTTATGGAAATGGCAACCCACTCCAGTATTCGTGCCTGGAGAATCCCATGGACAGAGGAGGCTGACAGGCTACAGTCCACGGGGTCACAAAGAGTCAGAAGTGACTTAGTGACTGAACAACAATCATATGCATGTGTGTGTGTGTGGTGAGGGGTGGCTAAGTTGTGTCCAACTCTTTGTGACCCCATGGACTGTAGCCTGCCAGGCTCCTCTGTCCATGAGATTTCCCTTGCTTGAGTGAGCTTCCAGTTCCTTCTCAAGGATCTTCCTCACCCAGGGATCGAACCCATGTCTCCTGCGTTGGCAGGCAGGTTCTTTACCACTGAACCACCAGGGAAGCCGATGTATATCATATGTATTGCCTATCATATACATTGCATAGATATGTGAACACACACTGGATCCTGTATCGTGTGTAAAGTTTCAGGCAAGCAGCCCAGTGTGGAGGGCCTGGTCCCAGAAGAGCTTGGATCCACGCTCTGCCCCCTACTAGCTGGCATTCGTCAAGTTATTAAACTTTTCTGAACCTCAGTTTCTTTGTCTGTGAAGTGGGGATAATATAAGTATTTGCCTGATGGGATTTTTGCAAAGATAAAGCAAGTTAATGGAGCAGAGTGCTCCTGTTAGCATCGCACGGCAGAGGTGTCGGCTGATACAATGTTGTCTGTGCACGAAGCCTGCAGAGGACCAGCCACAGAACGTCCTCTGCAGTCCCTTCTGCCACCAGAGCCAACACAGCCCTTTCCTGTCCCCTCAGGTTCCCTGCAGACAGGCTAACAGCCAGTGTGAATTTCTTTCCGATCTCCCTCCCTGGGTGCCCTCAAAGCTGACTGTCAGGAAAGGAGGGTGAGGTCTGTCCAGCAATACCCCCCCTCACCCCGGGACCCCGCAATCCTCACAAGTCTTATTCCCTTCCTGGTCCCAGGAGTGAGCACAGGAGTGGGGAACTGAAGACAGAGCAGAAGGCAAGGGAGAAAGGGTTCCCCTCCCCACGCATGACCCCTACCTTCCTCCTCCCGTTATTCTGCACACAGAGGGTCCTTCCTCCCCACCAAGCCCCAGGCACTGGCAGCCTGGGCCTGGAGACTGGCGGCTCTCAGCTCCTCTGAAGCAGTGAGAGAGATAGACATCTGAATTTGCAAGTGGAAACTTCTTAGCTCATGGAAATGCTGATATGCACGGTGGGAAGGGCCTTGCATTTGGGGCAGAGACCAGGAGCCTAACCTTTTATTCAGTGTTATCTGTTGTATAACAATGGAACTCCAAACAGCCTACTAACATAGGAAGCCTTAAGGTTAAGGTATTAAACAGTCCTGGACACAGAAGCAACGGACCACCCTCCACCTGCCAATGCAAGAGATATAGGAGACACGAGATCCTCTGGAGGAGGACATGGCAACCCACTCCAGTATTCTCGCCTGGAGAATCCCATGGACAGAGGAGCCTGGCAGGCTACAGTCCATGGGGTCATAAAGAGCTGGGCACGACTGAGCACAACACCCACAAAAATCCAACCAAATTCCTAGTATGGAACCTGGACAGCCAGGCCACTCAAGGACCCTGGGCTCAGTTAATCCTGTCTGACTCCTCCAGTCAAAGTGAAGAAATGTAAAGTGGTCAGAGGTCAGGCCATTCTCACCCTAGCAAAAAGTTAAGTTACAGAACTGTACAGTATATGTAAGGAAATTGTGTGGTATTTGAATTATATATCGATAAAGCAGTTATTTTCTTTTTAAATTTTACTTTTTGATTTATTTTTCAAGATTTTTTTTTTTAATATGGACCATTTTTAAACACTTTATTAAATTTGTCACAGTATTTCTTCTGTTTTAAGATTTGGTTCTTTTGGCCTCAAGACATGTAGGATCTTAGCTCCCCAACCAGGGATTAAACCCGCAACCTCTGCATTGGCAGGCGAAGTCTTAACCACTGGACCATCAGGAACATTCCAAAGCTGCTATTTTCTAAAGTTAACTTATAGAGAGCTGTGGCTTCATAATTTCCATTTAACCTGTAAGATATGATTCTTATGTCCTGGGCTGAATGTATTATTGTATCTGACTTCATTATAATTTCTGTTAAGGTAAGAGACTTTTAGCAATCCATGGAGAAAATCCTTAAACAGTCAAATTTTTATTTCATTTTCCTTTAGTTGAACTGTTTCAAGCATCTGTTCCCTTCAGTGATAGCCCTTATGTTTTCTTGAGCAGAGCTTAGGGAGATTTTTGGGAGTTGGAGCTCCTGTGATCCTCCTCTTACCAGACTCCTTCCATTGGCTGAGCCGAAGCAACATGAAGTTCTGGCCGAAGGAGCCCAGAGTGGTCGGTGAGGCCGGGAGGAGGCGGCAGGCATGGGGGATGGGTCAGGTCTGCAGTTAGTATCTCGGTGGAGCTGACTAAGGGACTTAACCCTCTTAAGCTTAAGCTTTGGCTTCACTGTCTGTTAAACTGTCGCAGGACAAGCTCCTACCACCCAGTTTGTTAAATGAGAAAAATGCACGTGACGCCTTCAGCACAGCTCTGGAATAGTGTTATGGACAAATCAATATAATATACAGAATTTATCAGAGTGGACCTTGACGACGTTATGTTACGAAAAGACATATACTGCATGATGCCGCTTATATGAAGTTCCCAGAGTAGCCAAATTCAGAAGAGCAGAAGGGAGGACGCGCTGCCAGGGCCTGGGGGTGGGGGTGAGGGACACAGGGAATGGGCAGTCAGTGTCTAAAGGGGGCGCTCTGGTCTGAGAAGATGAAAAGGTTCCGGAAATGATCGTGAGAGTGGCTGCTCATCAATGTGAACGTAATTTTTGTGTGTGTGAATGTAACTGATACCACTCAGCTGTACACTGGAAGATGGCTAAAAGGTACACACACTGCTACATATAAAATAAAGAGATCCGGACCTACTCACAGCACTGGGAACTATATTTAATATTTTGTAATAACCTATGAGAGAAAAGAATCTGAAGAATATATATACATATCTGTAGCTAAGTCACTTTGCTGTACACCTCAAATTAATACAACATTGCTAATCAACCGTACCCTAATATAAAATAAAAAAATAAATTGAAAAAAGAATATATATACGTATACGTATGTATGTAACTGAATCACTTTCTTGCACATCTGAAACTAAGGCACTGTAAATCAACTATACGTCAGTTTAAAAAGTGGCTCAAGTGGTAAATTTTATATTATGTATATTTTACTGCAGAAAAAGATCATCAGAGTCTTTCCTGCCTCTTTAAGATAATGGGAATTTTAATACATGTTGGGTCTCCAGGAGCTAAAAAAAAAATGTTTTTCCAGGTGGTAACTGCCCCTCCTCTTTTTTTTTTCCCTGTTGCTGAGGGTGAGGGTGGTACAGACAGTTGTTGCCTAGTTGCTAAGACGTGTGTGCCTCTTTGTGACCAGCCAGGCTTCTCTGTCCATGGGACACTCCAGGCGAGAATACTGGAGTGGGCTGCCATTTCCTCCTCCAGTGTATCTTCCCGACCCAGGGATTGAACCCGTGTCTTCTATGTCTCCTGCTTTGACAGGTGGGTTCTTTACCACTGAGCCATCTGGGAAAACAAATGTTAATTCTGACAAGTCACTTATTTTGATGTAAAGGATAGTGGGCATGGCAGGTGAGTTCAGACAAATGCTATGGAGCTGGTGGTCCTTCATGAAGAGCTGAAGAGTGAGAAGCAAGATCAGGAAGGAACACAAGCGGTGGGAGGACGGCTGAGGTGGTGGTAATGAGGTCACCCAGGCATCTTCCTGCTACAGACCAGCCCCACAGGGTGTTTTTCTTCCTCCTGGAGATCTCTAAGAAACAGAGCCTTTGTTTTCAGGATAGGAAACCAGTCCAGGTTCAGACAACATGAAGCAGAGCAGGTGCTCCAAGAATATGGTCAGAAGTCCATCCCGCAGCAGATGAACACAAGGTGTAGAAGCCAGTGGTAAATTCCAGGTCCCAGGAGACAGTCTGACCCCAGGCTGCTCCACTACTGGTGTAAATAATGCACATAAAAGGGACCGTCATTCCCACAGTAGGTGAATAAACGAAGTCTTCTGCAGAGAGGGTTATTCTTCCCTCTAATCAACGGGTTAGCTTTGTCTTTAATTCTGCTTCTTAAAATTCGCTCTTCCGGAGGCAGGCTGGAGACCTGGCGGCCAGGCTGGGGTGATGAAAACAGCAGTGCCAGGGCGCCACCTACTGGCAAGACTCCCACAGGGGCCGGGAGGCAGGGGCTGACCGTAAGGAGCCACAGCCCGGCCCCACGCTCCGGGGATCATCAACTGTGTTCCGACACTTTTTAAAATGTGTAGTCATGTCCGGGAAAAAACTTGACCCAAAGGAAAACTGACTTTGTGCTGAGCTGGGTTTTTAAAAGAATCTAATTTCATTTTCCCTTAAGAGGTTATTTTTAAAATTTTATTGAAGTCTACTTGTTTTAAAATATTGTGTTAATTTCTGTTGTAGAGCCAAGTGAAAAGTCATACATATATATTCTTTTTCATATTCTTTTCTGTTATGGTTTATCGAGGGATGTTGAATATAGTGCCCTGTGCTATGCAGCAGGATCTTAGCTGCTTATCCATCCTGTTATACTAGTTTGCATCTGCTAATCACAAGCTCCCAGTCCTTCTCTCCCCCACCCCCTCTCCTAAGAGGTTTTGAAATGCCATCCTTCCTTGGATTAGGAGTTTGGGATTAGCAGATGCAAACTATTACGTAGACAATATGGATAAACAAGGTCCAGCTGTAGAACACGGGAAACTGTGATAAACCACAATGAAAAAGAATAAGTAGATAAATAACTGAATCACTTTGCTGAACGGCAGAAATTAACACTGCATTGTAAATCAACTATACTTCAACAAAATAAGTTTAAAAGATAAAATAAATGCCACCCTCCCTAAGAAAAGATTGCCTTTTCAATATCATAGTTGGAAAAAAAATATCATAGTTGGTACATACAAAAGTTATGTTCTTAAGGATAATACCATGAGGAATTATGGTATTATCTGTGAAGCCATGACCTCACCCAACCCCTAAAAACTTCAAATGCCATCATGTGAAAATGAGTAAAGAGTGGTAATTGTACATTCACAGCTTCATGCAACATCATGAGTGAATCTCTGCATAACGTTGTTTTGTGTTGTTTCTAAAAGGAAGTAGGCTCTGGAAGTCTACAGTGTATGACACCTTTTTTTGTAAAGCTTATGACCATCAGCTGTTCTTCACCCAGTCTAGGGGCAGGAGTCATGGAGCCTTTCAAAAATTTGATGAAAGAATTAGTCTTCTTCAAAGGAAAAAAACACACAGGCACAAGCAACATATCTCACAGGGTTTCAGGAAGTTCATGACTCCCATTAAGTCTCACCCTAAATCTGCCATGTAAACAACTCAATAATGAACATTTCTATAGTAGAAACTTTATTTCCATTCATAAAATATATCACTAAATAGCTGAAAAAGTTACATATTATTTTAAAACAGATTTAAAAAATCATATTAGCTTTTCCTTAGCAAAATGCTTTTGTCTTCTGTATTTACAAGAGTATACTATACTTCAGGTAGACAATTTTCACTCAAGCCAGCCTGGGAAGGCCTTTGGATGAAGGTAGATGCTTCGGTAATGTTATCAGCTCTTCTTGCCTTGTGCAAAGGATGACTGGATTTTACAAAAGTCCCCTTGGAAACAAGAGTAAATACAGAGAGCTTCTAGAGAAAAGTCCAGCAAAGCAGCAGTTGAGAATATATTTTCACTTAGTGATGAAATTAATCTTATTTTGGTAATCTACACAGCCTGTTTAAGGTAGGCAGGGGGGATGAGGTCCTTAAGACTAAGTCGTTTCTCTAGGAATCTTCAGTGTGAGCCTGAGGAGAGGGTAGCCCCAAGTCCACCTCTCTGCTGTAAGGTCGCCTGTTTTGGTAAACAGAAGGACGCTCTGAAACACGGCCATCCATGTTCTGATACATCTGTGTGTGAGAAAGAGATGGACACAGATCACCACCACCTAAGACTGACGAGTCACATGCCTACACTGCAAATTGTTACTTGCTTTTATTACGTATAGATCACAGAGGATAGTCTACGTATTAATTGACAAAGCAAATGTGGTCTTTTTATTTAGGGTGAAATCAAGTCATAGTCAAATATTTTATTTCATTATTATTTCTTCTCTTAGATATAGAATCTCAATCTAGAAATGCTAACGCCGAGCAGAAAAACCATAAAAGAGAGAGGTCATTTGTATAAAGAATGGATAAACAACAAGGTCCTACTGTATAGCACAGGGCACTATATTCAATATCCTGTGATTAAACCATAATGGAAAAGAATATGAAAAAGAATGTATTTATATGTATACCTCAATCACCTTGCTCTACAGCAGAAATTAACCCAGCATTGTAAATCAGCTATATTTCAAATAAAATAAATTTTTTTAAAAATGAGAAAGTCCCCCCAAAGAGATCTGGTCTTTATACAATAAATACAGAGAACAGATTTCTTGGTTTTCACTTGGGAGTTTTGACTTTAAAATTTTTGTCCAAATGAAAACAGCTCTACTCTTTTGTCTCACTATAAAGTTAATACACATTCATATAGATAAACTAAGCAATTGTTGGTCAGTCACTAAATTGTATCCAACTCTTTGCGACCCCATGGACTGCAGCACACCAGGATTCCCTGTCCTTCACTATCTCCTGGAGTTTGCTTAGACTCATGTCCATTGAGTCAGTAAGGCTATCTAACCATCTCATCCTCTGCCACCCCCTTCTCCTTTTGCCTCCTAAGCAACATAAACAGATACATGGACCAAAAAAAGCTGAAATCACTGTTACAGTAGATTGCTGTTCACACACAATTTTGTCTCAGGAGGCTCGGACAGCAGATTCTGTTGCAGATCCTTGTTGAGAATTACTAATATGTTGTTCCTATGTTACATGTGTTACATCTTTTCACTATTTACTACACATGGTCACTTCTCATCATTTTAAAGGCAGCCTAGGGTTTCATGGTACTCATGGACCATAGTTAACCTTTTGATGGATTGGTCATAGCTGACAAACTGCAAAGTGCACACATGACCTTGTCTGTCTTTGGGATAAACTGTTGTTTAGTTGCTAAGTCGTGTCTGACCCTCTTGCAACCCCATGGACTGTAGCCTGCCAGGCTCCTCTGTCCATGGGATTTCCTAGGCAAGAATACTACAGTGGGTTGCCATTTCCTACTCTAGGTGATCTTCCCAACTCAGGGCTGGAACCTGTGTCTCCTGCACTGGCAGGCGGATTCTTTACCACTGAGCCTCCTAGGAGGCCTAGACTCCCAGAACTCCAGGCCTGTGCTCTTTATTACCTGATTGAGTTGTACAATTATTCCATATGAAGCCTTGCTGTTGAGTTAGGAAAACTCAGTGCCTTCTGGAGATAGGGATTACGTCTTATTTTCTGGTTTTGTCCTCTGCACTGGTCACTTAAAAGCATTTAACTTCTTAATCAATTGATTGAAATTTTCGGGGAAAGCGTTTTTAAAATTTTTTCCCCTTAAAACACTTGTCTGTAAGTATATCTAACCCCATAAAACTTCTAAGGAGTGATCAAGACCAGTTGTGATGAGGAAGGCAACTTGGTAACTAGATTTAGTGCTTAGCGAATCAGCCATGAGAGTTCTGAGTGATGGAGTTCTTTCCTTCCTAAGGATGTTTTATGAAATACTGTACTGCTACCTACCGCTGCTTCTGCATCTGCCAGCTGACACCCTAAAAATGAAGTCAGGTTAGGGAAGGATGGTCGTTTCCTGGAGTCAAAAGCCCAGCAGGATTGCATTATAAAGTATCTGCAAAGACAACAGAACAGGAGCAAGACAGGAAATCTGAATGAAGCAAAATGGGTGACTTTCCACTTCACAAAGCACCATTCATTACTGCGGAGTGACTTATTTACGGCGTGTTTGTCCTGAGGCAAGTACTGTCCTAGACTTAGAATTCATATCAGAAAGGACAAATTAGATGATGCCTTTGGACAAATACAATCTGGACCAGAATTCAGGAGAAGGGTCCCTCAAGTGAAAACTGAAACCCAGAAAAAGGTTCAGTTGTGTTCAGAAATTCCTGAAACCAAAAGGAAGAATTTCTTTTTCTTTTCTTTTTCTTTTCTTAAGAGAAGCCATGGGAACTTCATGCTAAGGAGTTTTACTTTTTTCTCATGTGTTGGGAACTAGATAGACGGTACATTTATGATTTCAGCCACTTTTCGGTCCATCCTGTACTTACATTTCTTCCGTGGCATAAAACGGCTGGTCCATCTTGAAACCACTCTGGATGAGTTTGTAGAAGTTAGCATCAGCCGGAATCCCAGGGTAAGGATTGACACCTGGAAAAACAGGAGGGCGTATGACCATCCGCTCACCCTTCATTTCTTTATCATTTATTCAATTAGCAAACACTTGGATCCTCAATTCCTGGACCAGCACTGTGAGGTGCCGGGCTCCTGGCAGAAGCCTTGTTCCTGCTTGAGAGCAGGTTTTAGGACAGACAGACAGACACCATCAAATAAACATAAAGGGGCTCAGGCTGCAACAGAAGTAAGACTGGGGGAGCTCTGGGAAGGGGCGTTTAGTCCACCCTTTGAAATAGGAGTGGAGGAGGGGTGCAGAGCGCATGGAATGCAGAAGTCCAGGGAACTTCAAGTCTTACCAAGCGAAAATATTTCCCAGAGTAATATTCCGTACGACCAGACATCGCTCTTAATTGTGTAGATGCCCTCAAACAAGCTTTCAGGGGCCATCCACTTCACAGGCAGACGGGCCTGCATAAAACCCAAGCAGAGGTTGATGGTGAATTTTCCACGAATAAACATCCCTTCTTTCCTCCAGTTAGTGAGATGATCACCTTTTTTTTCTCCCTAGTGTTAGTTGCTCCGGCCTGTCTGACTCTTTGCAGCCCCATGGACTGTAACCCGCCAGGCTCCTCTGTCCATGGGACTCTCCAGGCAAGAATACTGGAATGGATTTTGCCATACCTGCCTCCAGGGGATCTTCCCGTTCCAGGGATCGAACCTACATCTCTGGCATTGCAGGTGGATTCTTTACCATCTGCGCCACCAGGGAAGTCCATTCTCTCCCTAAGGGCACTCTTACTGCTTCCCTGAGAAAATCTTACTTCCCAAGGGAACATTTCTCACTGTCAAATTAATACTGTAACACATTAGCCTTAGACAAACAAACTTTTTATTTCTTTAAAACTCGAGCTTGCATTTGGCGTTAGTAAGTTTACAGTAGACTTTCCCTCCCCCATCCCCGCCTCCCTTCCCTCCCTCCCCACAGTGAGGAGCAGCCAGTCACTTCCCCATAGGTAAGAGGACGCTGGTGAATTAGTGGAATATTTTGTCAAAGCATTTCTTGGAAGAATTTTAGTGGAAATCTCATCCACAGGAATGCGGTGAGGGAGCACACGACATGGCTTCCAGAAATGACGCTGGTGGTGTCTGTGGCTTTAGTCACCCCCAGTAGCTTGAAAGAGGAGTTTCAAATGGGTGTAGCCTCAGATTAGAATCAAGACACAGGGACAGATAGGTTCCTGGGGCTGAGAGTTTTGAAGCATTCTCCATTTCATGGGTTGAGAACCCTTCACTGAGCACATTTAATCTACCAAGTAAAATCAAACCTCGAGAAAGAAACTCTTTTAAATTCTTTTCAAAAGGATGAGCTGGGAGAATCAAGCTGGCCAGTCTGGTTCTTTTGATTAATTAAAGGAATTAATTGTGGTTCCAAATGGAATTGGCTTTCCTGCTTAAGAAACCACCAGCTAGGAGGTGAGGACTTCAAAGCCATTAGTTCGTCCTATTTATGACTGCAGCTACAATAAGGGAGGCACAGATCCAAACTCAGCTGAGTGTCTGATTCTAGTGGGAACACAGTTTAATTTTATTTGTAACCTTTATTGTATGTTTACCCTCCACAGACCCTTTCTTCCCTGTTGGTTTTGTTAGTTTATTCCCACAGTGCTACGAGGTAGATGAGTAATCCTCATGGGAAACACTGAATCATTGTAGTTGTGCACAGACAGTGTGGCTTAGACCATTCACTCTCTAACGCGTGTGCTGTGCAATATTCAGCAAGGGATGTTTCTGTGCCCGTTTCCTCAACCACAAACGGGTACTTTGACCACTGAGTCAATACCTGGAATACTTACAATAGCAGTTAGCACCCGGTAACCACAATACCTGCATTCGTTGTTATTATTCTTACTTCAAGAGTAGGGACAATAATGCAGATAGAAATCATAAAAGTGAATAGCCAGAAAGAAGAGGAGCTGAAATCCAGGTATTGTAATTCTTAAAAACCATATTCGTTCAGCTATACACAATTTTATCATCTACTACTTTTAGAAGTTCTCTTATAAGGAACACACCTGTCCTCAGTTTTTTTTTAATGAGGAGATTCAGTGATGTTTTGGCTTCCCAGGTGAGTCGGTGGTAAAGAACCTGCCTGCTGGAGAATTGAACTGCCTGAGGGTTCAGTCCCTGGGTTGGGAAGATCCCCTGGAAGAGGAAATGGGAACCCACTCCAGTATCCTTGCCTGGAAAATCCCATGGACAGAAGAGCCTGGTGGGCCTCAGTTCATGGGGGTTGCAAAAACAGTCAGACATGAGTGAGCACACAAACGCAAACATCAGTGATGTTTTAGGTCTCCTTGCATCATAACAGTAATAGGATGATAAATATCCGGCAACTAACATTTGATTTAAATACTTTGCCTTTTTAAAATGTATATTTAATGTTTAATTTATATGTTGTATTTTGTAAATGCTGTCTTGTAATGATTACCTATTCCCATGATCGAAAGTATAACACAGTAGTCACTTTATAGCTAAAGGAAATGAAATGAGTACAAGTAACAAGATTTTTTTTTTAAGTGTGGACTGCACTCAAGGCCCCAGTTGATAGGTGTGATGCTATTTTGTTCAACTTTTGTTATAGATGGACTAGTCCCTGATGCTGCAGAAAAACCTTCGAAGCATAAGGAAGTAGACTGCTGGAAGTTTTCTGAAATTATCATAAATCACAAATGCACTACTGTGAGTGCAGATATTTAGATTAGCAATGACAAAGCACAAAATGTAGAGCACAGGGAACTATACTTGTGATAAACCATGATGGAAAATAACATGAAAAAGAACGTGTGTGTATATATATACATATATATGCATAACTGAGTCACTTTTCTCTACAGCAGTAACAACATTATAATTCTACTATACTTCAATAAAAAAGAATAAAATGATATTAAATAAAATAAAACTCCCCCCAAAACAGGATAAAACTACATGAGAAACAGGAGTCTCACATTCCCCCTGATGACGTAGTTGGAATCACTCATGATATCTCGAGCCAGCCCAAAGTCGCCGATCTTCACCACTTTCCCGTGGGTCACTAGGACGTTCCTGGCAGCCAGGTCCCTGTGAACACACTAGAAAGAAAGAGATGGGAGTGTGAGTTACCAGGCTGTGTGTGTTACCACAGAAGACAATCTCTCCTATTGTTTCAAGTTCAGTAGGAGTTACAAAGGGCTTCCCATCTGGCTCAGATGGTAAAGAATCTGCCTGCAATGCAAGAGCTGCAGGAGACGTGGGTTTGATCCCTGGGTTGGGAAGATAGCTCGGAGGAGGAAATGGCAACCCACTCCAGTATTCTTGCCTGGAGAATCCCATGGACAGAGGAGCCTGGTGGGCTGCAGTCCGTGGGGTGGCAAAGAGTCGGACACGACTGAGCGACTGAGCCCACAGGAGTTACAGATGACGGAAGGGCAGGTCATAGAGGCATCTTATCTTTACTGAGTCCTGGGCAATCATCACGGTGGGTAACCCGGTGTTTGCACAAGTCAGCTGCTGTGGCGGCAGCCACCGGTGCTCCCTGGGGAACATTCCCAGAGGCCAGGGGGCCGGGTTCTGAGAAAGCAGGTCAAGCAAACCAGAGGCGCGTCTGGCTATAAATGAGACACAGCAGCCCGGCCTCTGCTGGGCTCCCAGAGGGGTGTGGGAGCTTCTGGCAGGGACAAGTGTGTTTTTCCTGACTGGAATGGAAAATAGCTTTGAGAATAAAATGGCATAACATATTTTTTTAAAATTCGGGAAAAATACTAGAAGTTTGGAAAGATTGACTGAAGTGGAATGAAAAGCAGCCCTGGGCTTCCCTGATGGCTCAGTGGTAAAGAATCTGCCTGCCGGGACTTTCCTGGCTGTCCAGTGGCTAAACTCCATGCTCCCAATGCAGGGGGCCCAATGGTCAGGGAACTAGATCACACATGTTGCAACTAAATATCTTACATGCTGCAACTAAATATCTTGCATCAAAGATGCCGCTTGTCACAACCAAGACCTGGCAGACCCAAATAAGTAAAATAAAAAAATACTAAAAAAAAAAAAAAAGAATCACCTGCCAATGCAGGGGACACGGGTTCGATCCCTGATCTGGGAGCAACTAAGCCCCAGTGTCACAACTACTGAGCCTGTACTCTAGAGCCTGGGAGCCACAACTACTAAAAAATTAATTTTTTTTTCTCCAAAATATTACAAAATAAAATCTTTGCCAGCCCCAGCATGAACTCTGTTCAGAAAATCTTTTCTGCACGGCCTCTCCGCCCTTGGGTCTGACATGCCTGTTTCTCCCCTGGGTTCCCAGACCTTAACTGAACATAGTGTTTATCTCAGTCTAGTAGCATCTCTGCTTTCTTTTTCTCCCCATCAGAGATAAGACCTGCCTCTGTATCTTGGCACCTGTCATGGTGCATGGCACCAGTCAGCAGGCAATGCAGGATGGATTCACGGAGCCACGGAGGAAACCCAGGGGCAGCCAGAGAAGTAGGGAGGAAACCGAGGGGAGACTGACAGGGTGACCCAGAGGGACCTGCCTGGAGGGAAAACAGGGGAGAGAGTTCCAAAAAGCCAGAGATTCTGCAAACGTTCTTATTAAAACAAGCCCAGGGGGGTAAAAGGCAGTGCCCCTTGACCTCCAGTTGTGAGTGGTTTGAATATTTACCTAACAACAGGCAACCGGGTCCCACAACAGGTCCAGCAACAGGGCTGGACCATCTAGGGAGATGCCATCAGCGTGTGTAAAGAAACTGGTGAAAGCGCTACTGCAGATGCAGAGGTGAGACAGGGGCTGACTCAGCAGCACGCTGCGAAGACAGGAGAGGAGTGTATCCTGGGATGAGGGCTGGGGAAGGATTAGGAGACTGCGATTCTTTTAACTACAGAGCAGCGATGCCCAGCTTTGGAAAAGCAAAGCAGAGACGTCAACATATATTGACTGAGTTGGCCAAAAAGTCCATTTGGATTTTTCCTTCACGTCCTATGGAAAACACCCGAACGAACCTTTTAGCCAACCCAATACTTTCAACATCCACAAAAGAAAAAAAAAAAAAAACCAAAACCTTGGGATTCTAACTGGGGTTAACTAGAATTAATCTGGACAGAACTGACTTTTAAACATAGAATCTCTCCTCTATGAACAAAATAGAACTCATTATTCAGGTCTCCTGTTTTGCCCTTTAACCAAGTTTCACAGGTTTCTTCATGTAGATCTTACATGTTTCTTGTTTTATCTCAACCTGTTTCATAGTTTGGTTGTTCTTGTGAATAGATATTTTTCCTGTCCTTCAAAGCTACTGATTTATTCCAGGTTCATCTTTTTCTTAAACCTGGGATATAGCTGACGTAATACATTATATTAGAGATAGCACATTTTTAAAATTTTCATTTATTTATTTATTAAATTTTTTGGCCACTCCACCTGGCAAGTGGGATTAGTTCCCCGACCAGGGATTGAACCTGAATCCCCTGTGGTGGAAGTGTGGAGTCTTAACCACTGGACCACCAGGGAAGTCCCTGAGATAGCACATTATTAAAGAAAGGAAAAAAAAAACAACTTGAAATTATTCTCTTCAAATTCAGGGAGAAAAGAGGAGAGTGCAAAGGGGCGTGGAGGAGAGGGAGGGAGGGACTAGAAGACACAAAAGGAAAAGGTAGTGGGGGAGGAAGAAGTTGGGGAAATAAGGAGAAAGTAAGAAGGTAAGAAAACAGGAGAGGAAGTAGCCAGACAAGGGGCTGAAGTCGGCTTACAGGCAGCAGCAGACAGTTGACGCGTCAGAGAACAGGCAGGGCTGAAAGACTATTTTAGAAAGAATGCAAAATTAGGGTAGAGTCCCTGGAATGAGGAGGCTCTGAGGTGTCTGTGTGGCAGCCCCAGTGGATCGGGGATTAGCAGGCTCTCATAGCAGACACAGCTGGCCAGGGTGGCCGGCCTGGCCAACAAGGCACCCAGGATCTGAACACCTCCATTCATCTTCTGGGTCAAATGCAGGGCACAGGCTGAACAACCTGAAGTGACTGTCTTGGCCAAGACTATACATGGCATTGAGGTGGGATTCCTGAGGACCTCCTGTCTGGAAGTTTCGGGAACTTTGGGCAGCCTGAGAGGGCTGGGATAGCCTTCATGGAATAAGGGATCCCGGACCTTTATACTACAATTAGCCAAGAGCTTAGGTGACTCCAGCAGTGAACAGGAGGGAAAGACAGACTTGAAGGGCTGCAAGTTAAAATAAACAAGGAAAAAAAAAACCAACCAGCACCTCTTCTTCCAAATTATCTTTTTGTTGTTGTTGTGAGTTTTGCCTTTAAAAAGGAGCTTACCGACTTAAATTCCAGAAATTCCATTCCTTTGGCCACTTGATATGCAAAGCAAAGGAGATCTTCAAAGGTCAGTACATTCAGGTCTTCTTCTTCCTCCAGCCTTTTTTGGTTTTCGTATTCAATTTCATCTGTAAAATAGAACTGGTCCTCATTTTTGCCAAAATGCAAAGAAGCTGCCTTATGGAAGAGGGGAAGGGCATGATAGGGGGAGGGGATTTAGAATGACAAACTATTATGTATAAAATAAGCTACAAGAATAAATTGCACAACACAAGAAATAGAGCTGATATTCTATAATGAGTATAAACGGAGCAGAACCTTTAAAAATTGTGAGGCACCATATTGTACATCTGTGCAATATATATTGTAACTTATATAATATTGTACGTCAGCCATACTTAAAAAAAAGTTACTTTATAAATCTCTGTGAGCACCTCGTGTACAAATGGAGCTGTTACATCATCTTTCTGGTGGCACCAGGGTTAACCTATTTATGCAGAGTACTGTGAAGCCTAGGAGGCTTCCCAGGCAGCTCAGTGGTAAAGAATCCTCCTGCCAATAGAGGAGACATCGGTTTGATCCCCACTTTTTGGCTGAATGACTTTGAATAGCTGAGCCACAATTTTCTCATGTGTAAAAGGGGGCTAATCAAACTTTCCTCATTGGACTCTTAGAAGGATTGACTGGAAGAACATTAAGTGCACAAACAGTTCATAAAATGTAGTAGATAATTGGTCTTTCTTTTCCCAACGTGGCAAAAATACCTAGTGCAAAAGAAAAGCATCTGGGACTTCCAGATCCCCTGGAAGATGAAGTGGCAACCCATTCCAGTATTCTTGGTGGGATAATTCCATGGACAGAAGAGCCTGGGGGGCTAGAGTCCACGGGGTCGCAAAGAGTCGGACACGACTGGGCATGCACACATCCGCATACATGCTGCCTAGGCAGAGTCACCTAAAGAGTCTCTTTGATTAGAGGAGTGAATTCTCCAGCTCTTGGTGATGAATCAGAGGTCTCAGATGTTCTTCTTTTTTTTTTTTTGGCGGTGCCACATGGCTTAGGAGATCTTAGTTCTCCGACCGGGGATCGAACTCAGGCCCCCTGCATTGGAAGCACAAAGTCGTAACCTCTGGACCGCCAGGGAAGTCCTAGATGCCCTTCTGTTGCACTAGGTAGTTTTGCCACATTGGGAAAAGAATGACCAATTATCTACCACATATTATGAACTGTTTGTGGTTTAATGTTCTTCCAGTCAATCCTTCTAAGAGTCCAATGAGGAAAGTTTGATTAGCTCCCTTTTATAAATGAGATAACTGTGGCTCAGCTGTTCAAAGTCATCCAGCCAGAAAGTGGGGGAACCTGGGGGTTAACCCGACTTCCATCTGACTCCAGAACTCATCATTGCTTCCACTTACTAGGTAATAAGTGGCTCTAATTAATTTATGACTTTTTAAAAAATTTATGACTTTTAAAAAGAATAACCTGACAGATCAAATAAAACCGCGCTTCATGTTTATTAGTTGAAACATTGACATAAAATTCATCATACATACATTGACGGTTTTTCACTACCTTTAAGGCAAATATCCATTAATGAAGTCTTTGGATATAAGCAAAGAAAAACATGCTTTTGCATTTACGCACCTTTAAAAAATATAATAGTAAACACAGAACTTTTGCATCTGTTTCTATTTGGAAGCGCTGTTTAGAATAAAATATTACCTTCAGACTGAAATGAATTCCCATTGAACCCTGAGATAGGATCTGAGTCTGGGTGTATTTGAACTTCTCTTGAACCCGGCATACTATTTAAGAAAAGAAAAGTTATATCATTATTTATGTTCTTCTGAGTAGAGATTTTATTTTAAAATATACAATTCATCAAAGAAATGAATTCCAATTACAAACGGGGTTTTAAATTAAAAGCATAGCATCAACTTATCCTTTTCTTGTGTGTGGACATTAAAAACATCTGTGTAATTGAGCTTGTCCATCAAACTAGGTTAAGAGTGATTCCCATTCTCTGTTTGGAACCTGCTGGTTCAAAGAGGACCTCACTCAGTTCTTCCCACAAGCCTACAAGCTGGGTGTCAAAGTCACATTTCATAAAAGAGAAATTAGGCTGGATGAGATAAATATGATCTGCCGAAATCACGAAGCTAATAAGGAGTGTGACTTTCCCTATAAAAGTCCATGTCATGCAAATCTTCTATAGAGAACTTTAAGTGTTTCATCATCATTTTTTTCCCCAAGTTGGCCTTTGTAAAGCTCATTTCCTTTCCCTGTGAAATTAACAAGGAGTAACACTGAGAATCTCTTTTATGTATAAAGTAAAACTCTTTACTGAGGAATTTTGTATGCATGATATACAATGATTCCATTTTTTCTAGCATAAGAGTTTACTCTAATTACAATGTCCATATCTTTACAAAATGGCTTAATGATTTCAGACCACAAATATTCCAAAAGTAATTGCTTCGTGTTTTTAATATCCAGTGACTGGAATGAATCGAAGGTGCTGAGTTGATCAACACAGTTGTCACTAACCAAGGAGTGCTGGTCACACACGACTCCGTTCTAAAACACAGATGACATTACAGAATCCTCTTGGTCTGAGAGTATGAACTGAGAAATGAGCACGAAAGGAAAGACTGGCGTGAATTGTTAAGGGCAGCTGCACAGAGACATGCCCGGGGTCTTCACGGGGTCCCCGGCTTCAGGATGTTAGTCTGTCTCAGCACTAGAAGGCCAGAGGCATGTGCTGAAACATACATGCCAAGAAAACAAGGACTCTCAAACGCACCCTCCATACATCCCCCCATAAAGTTAAAAGTCTCTAACAAATCCACCTCTAGAAAAAGGGACAGCTTTCATGTAGGAAGGAAATAGAAATGCACTAGGGATTGAGGACCATTCTATCAGAGCACCTGTGAATTCACTCGGAGAAGGCTGTTACTGAGCTACTATGTTCAAGTGATCAGCCAGAAATGTCCAAGGAGGAGGACGAGCATTCCGCCAAACCTACAGCCTGTGGGGACCACGAACCACTCAGGAGTCCACGGATGGCAGAGCACAGAGATGAACATCACCCCGACTTTATTTTACTCCCATCGTTATGCCAATCAATCTATCCTAATTTTTCAAAATCCATTTTATGAATTTAGAGCTCTTTTGTGCAATACTCCCAGGACCTGCACTACTTTCTAGGAATATAACAGGGGCTTTGGGAAAGGCACTCTTTCTTCCTACCAATACCCATGTGTCAACCAGGAGGCCTGACAGATTGAATCACGCACCTTTCCTAAAAGGTCCTGTGTCTAGGATGCAATTAGGTACAAGTGGGCTGAAATCACTGGTTCAGCTACAGTGCCTGTACTGCAGGACAGGGAAAACCTCATTGTTCAAATCAGCAGGGAAACTATGGCAAAGATAAATGACCTTCCTAGGTCTTAAAACACACAGACCACAGTGTGCTGGACAGTGGTCCTTAGAAACTGGCTGGTGGGATGCATTTGACCATCATACTTTGTCTGTTCTGCAATGTGTTATTATAAACTGTGACAAGTCGCTTACCTGGAATTAGGGTGTGATTGGAAAGTGGGATAAAAACTGAAATTATGTTCCTTGAAAATCTCTGTCCACGTCCTGTGAAATTTTTCTCTTTTACTTCTTAGATAGTTGAGAAGGTCGCCGTAGCAACAGTATTCAAAAATCAAGTAAATTGGTCCTGAAATAGTGATGGTTTTAATTCCAGGTATACAGACACCGAATAGTTTTTTTCAGACATCTATGTAGCAAAAACCCCAATCTATGAGAACTTTGGTGGGGAGAGGTGGGAGGACAATTCCCTCTGAACCTATCTCATCTTGGACTTTAAAGTCAATTTCAGTTTTTTGTCCAGACTCTTTGGAAAGCTGTCTCTTCTTGCCTTTCACTTGGGCTCAGCCAACAACCACTGGCCCCCGGGATTCTCCAGTTTACAATGGATAATAATATGCTGCCTATACTGGGACCACTTGGTAAATATATGCTGATTTGTGGTTTGCCTGAGGAGGCAGAAATATATCCCTAGTCACCTCTTAAAGGGCTTCTGAGGTGCTGCTAGTGGTAAAGAAGGCTGTCTTTACCACCATGGCTGTCTGCCTGCCAATGCAGGAGACAGCAAGAGATGCGGGTTTGATCCCTGGGTCGGGAAGATCCCCTGGAGGAGGTCACAGCAACCCACTCCAGTATTCTTGCCTGGAGATCCCATGAACAGAGGAGCCTGGCAGGCTACAGTGCATGGGGTTGCAAAGAGTCAGACCTGACTAAAGCGACTTAGCACACACGCACCTCTTAAATCCACTTTCTCCTTATTTCTGCCTGGCTGACCCCAAAGGAGTGACGCTTGGGCACAGGGTTCGGGCACTTCCAGGCAGAAGGGAGAGAATCAGGGCATGGGCTCCACTGGATTCTGGGACAATAGAGTTTGAAAGCCCTCCGTGGCTGCGTCTTATTTGAAACAGCCCAACTGGGGCAGTGGCCAAGCTCTGCAGCCAGGGAGAAGCACCTCCTGGGCAGGTAGAGAGAGACACATAAAATGTGCTTGCGATGCTGTTATTATTATTTTTTTTAATTTAACTTTTTTGCCATTGTCACACCACGAGGCTTGCAGGGTCTTAGTTTCCTGACCAGGAATTGAACCCTGGACACAGCAGTGAAAATGCCACGTCCTAACTACTGGTGGTGGTGGTGGTTCAGTGCCTAAGTCGTATCCAACTCTTTGTGACCCTATGGACTGTAGCCCACCAGGCTCCTCTGTCCATGGGATTCTCCAGGCAGGAATACTGGAGTGGGTTGCCATTTCCTGCTCCAGGGGATCTTCTTGACCCAGGGACAGAACCGGTGTCTCCTACACTGCAGGCAGATTCTTTACCACTGAGCCACCAGGGAAGCCCCCTAATCACTGGATAGCCAGGGAATTCCTTTTAAGTGACTTAGAATTCCATGACATTTCCCAGTGAAGACAGGCACTATCTACACGAATGCATCTAACCCTGAAGCACTGTATGTCTAATCCCACTTGGGTTTGGGGGCTCACACTGTAACTACGAAAAGGAGAGAAACAGGAGAACAAACACCATCTTTGTCTCCAGGCTAAAATGTTTTCTTCTAGGTGATCTGAGTGGGAACTGGTTACCTGACAGGGTGCACGCCCCCAGCAGATTCACGATATTCTCATGGCTGCCCAGGTGGGTCATCATTTTGAGTTCAGACATGAGAGCCTCTCTCTCCGAGTTGTCTGCTTTTTCTGTCAATGGCAGGGCATCACAAATGAAAAACAGAAGTAAAATAGGTACTTTACATTATTTGATAAATTAAAATCTTCCTCTGTTCGGAGAAGATTTGCATAAAAGTTTTAAAATACATTCAATAATACATACATTTTGAATAGTAATACACTATGTTTTAAGGCAGAATTTCAAAGATTGCAGCATGAAAGTTGAATCAAATAATGTGCTTTTCTACTGGACTTTCCTCTACCTGCAACATAAAAATCTTTAGAATTGACCCTTAAACAAGAAAAGAAAAAAATAATAACACATGACTTTCCTCCACAGTAGAAGTTAATGGATATGCTGAAGGGAGAAGCATGCATTTTTTTTTTTTTTTTTGACTTTTGGTTTGTTGAAGTCATAGAGTGACAAGATGGGAATGTTAGTGAGGGTTCCAATCTGTGATCCTCAGATTTAGAACCTTAAATTTGTCAGGAATCCAATGGTCAGGAGGTTGTGCAGGCTGCCTGAGTGCTCATTGCTAAGTTGGCTCTGACTCTTTGTGACCCTAAGGATTGTAGCCCTCCAGGTTACTCTGTCCATGGGATTTTCCAGCCAAGAATACTGGAGTGGGTTGCCATTTCCTTCTTTGCCGGGGTCTTTCCCACCCAGGGATTGAACCCACCAACCCATGTCTCCTGCATTGGCAGGCAGAGTCTTTACTGCTGAACCACCTGGGAAGCTTGGTAAGAAGGTCAAAGAGGACCAATTCTCACCGACCAAGTTCTCAAGAAACTCCGTAATTGATAATGAGGACGATCACTGCTGACTAGGCTAGAATTTATCTACTACTTCCCCTGGAGTAAGGCTAGATGGTTTAGCAAATTTTACTTGGCATCTTGCTTAGAAATGTGGCACGGAGGTACTTATTGGTGAATTTAAAGATCTCCTGTCATCGAGGCCAACGTGCGCAGGTAGTCAGGCCACCTGCCACTGCCAGGAGGGTGCTGGAGCCCTAGAGGCCAGGGCAGGGTCTCAGGATCTTGCCCTCCAGGCACCCACTCCTGCATTTCTTACATTCAATGGAGATTTGATTGGCTATTTCTGGGTGTCATTGTTTCCTCCTGGAAGATGCTAGCCTTCATGCGGCTTTTCCAGAGCGTCAGTACTTCTATTTTGACTTGTGTGAGCTCTCAGGAGCATCCAGATTTCCAACCTCTTGGCCTAGGAGTGACATCCTTCTCTGAGTGGGTCGGGACCCACTCTGCGTCACATCTCCCACTGCCTCACGTTGCACAGGGATTCGTGCCTTTCAGGTGTCCATGTCTTGTTCCTCATGACCCAAAGGACATACTTTACAATGACCCTAACTTTTTCAAAGCACTTTCATATACCACTCCCTGACTTTCATTCATTCATTCAACAAGTATTTATTGAATGCCTACTGGATAGGAGGCAATGTGCCGGAACCTGGGGGGGAATAAATAGTAGAAAGACACAGCTCCTGTCTTCCTGGAGCTTACAGCCTCCTTGAAAGGGGAGACAAGTAAATAAACTACAATATAGTATCGTAACTGCCACAGGACACAAGCGAATCTATCTGTGAAACAGAAGAGGACTCACAGACATAAAGAACAGCCTTGTGGTTGCCAAGGAGGAAGGGCATGGGGGGAGGTGGGGACTGGGAGTTTGAGGTGAGCAGATGCAAATGATCATCTATAGGATGGATAAGCAACAAGGATAAGCTACTGTATAGCACAGGGAACTAAATTCAATATCCTGTGATAAATCATCACGGAAAAAAATATAAAAAATAATGTAACATATGTATAACGGAGTCACTTTGTCATATAGCAGAAACTAATACAACATTATAAATCAGTTACACTTCAATAAAAATAAAAAATAAATGCCACATGGAAAATGAATGTAGGATGCTGTCCTACACAAGAGGGACACCTAACCCAGACTTGGGGAGAGTGGGGAAGGGGATACTAAATGTTTATGCTGAGACCTGAGGGAAAACAGGAGTTAACCAAGTGAACTCAGAGTGGGAAGGATGAGGAAGAAGTCCTGAAGTCACTGGATGGGCCAAGATCAAGAAAGAGGACCACATGGAAGCAACCTAAATGTCCATCAACAGAGGAATGGATAAAGAAGATGAGGTACAATGGAATATTACTCGGCCATAAAAAGGCATGAGATGGCGTCATTTGCAGAGACATGGATAGACCTAGAGACAGTCAAACAGTGAAGTAAGTCACAAAGAGAAAAACAAATATCATATAATATCACTTATATGTGAAACCTCGCAAAACGGTACAGGTGAATTTATTTGCAAAGCAGACACAGAGAACAAACTTATAGATACCAAGGGGGTGGCAGAGTAGGATGAACTGAGAGATTGGGATTGAAATATACACACTGTTGATACTGTGTATGAAATAGATAACTAATGAGAAGCTATTGTAGAGCACAGGGAACTTGACAAAATGCTCTGTGGTGATCTAAATGGGAAGGAAATCCAAAAAAGGGGAAATAGATGTATCCATGTCACTGACTCACTCTGCCGTGCAGCAGAAGCTAAAACAACATGGCGAAGCAGCTACGTGTGTGTGCGCCCAGTTGGGTCTGACTCTTTTGCAACCTCATGGACTGTAGCCCACCAGCTCCTCTGTCCAGGAAATTCTCCAGGTAAGAATACTGGAGCAGGTTGCCATTTCCTACTCCAGGGGCTCTTCCTGACCCAGGGATCAAACCCCTGTCTCTTGCGTCTCCTGCATTGGCAAATGGACTTTTTACCCCTGGGAAACCCCAAAGCAACTATACTCCAATGAAATTTAAAAAAAGAAAAAGAAAGAGAAAGAGGACAGCATCCAAAATATACAGATCTGCCCTTATGAGGCTTGCAGACTACTGGGGCAGCTAACACACTAGTTAAATAAATAAACAACCATGTAATTATAGTTGTGATCAATTTTATGGGTGGGGGGAAGCCCACAGGGAGCTGGGCTACAGCATCTAGCCAGGAACTTGAGCTTATCTGGGGCGTAAGAGATGGCTTCCCAGAGGAAGTGGTATCTGAGCTGAGATCTACGGGAAGAGCAGGCAGTGATGCCGTGAAAGGGGAAGGGGAAGGATGGATGTGCAAAGGCCCTGAGGCGGGAAAAGCACGGCACTCCAGAGGAACTGAGAGCTGGCCATGTGCCGTGCTGGAGTGCGAGGGCAGAGGAGAGCTGCAGCCACATCGTGCTGGGCTGTGTGGACTGTTCAAGATGGAAGCAACTGGGAAGGTTAAGTAGGGAAAGTATGTGATCAGCTTTGCATTTCAGAAGCATCACTTGGGCTTCAGAATTCAGAAGGAGGTAAGAGTGCACATAGAGTAGCTTCTTAGAAGGCTGGTGCATCCATTCGGAAGAGACAGGCAGTAACGGGTTAAGAGAAAAGAGGAGGGACTCAAGAGGCACCTGCAGGAAGCCTGATAGGAATAGTTACAATGAGGATGGTTTCTAGGATAAGTCAGTCCTAGGTTCCTGGTTGGCCCAATTGGGTGGCCCATGGCCAATCACTGGTACTTATAACCAATCGGTGAGAGAGGGAGTATCAACCAAGGGCCAGAGTTGGAGGAGTCCACTTTGGATAGGCTGTCTTTGAGGAACCCTGGAACTCCAGTACTCTTGCCTGGAAAATTCTATGGACGGAGGAGCCTGGTGGGCTGCAGTCCATGGGGTTGCAAAGAGTCGGACACGACTGAGTGACTTCACTTTCACTTTTCACTTTCATGCATTGGAGAAGGAAATGGCAACCCACTCCAGTGTTCTTGCCTGGAGAATCCCAGGGACGGCGGAGCCTAGTGGGCTGCTGTCTATGGGGTCGCACAGAGTCGGACACGACTGATGCGACTTAGCAGCAGCAGCAGCAGGAGACATTCAGGCATTTGGACATAACCTGAAGCTTAGCAGGGAGATGCAATCGTGAGAACCATTCGTACGCGGGATGAGGTCATGGGCGAGCTGAGACAGCCCTTGAGTGTGAGGAGTGGACAGGAAAGCGGGACCCGAGCAAGCCTTCAGGAACTCCACGTGAGAGATGGATGAGAAGATGAGGGAGCAGCCAAGGACAGTGCAGCAGTCAGAGGGTGGGAGGAAACCAGAAGGATATGGTGCCATGGAAACTGAAGGAAGAAAGCACAAAAAGGTGGAGGGAACCGTCGATCGTGCCAACTTGTGCTGAAAATTCAAGTAATGTGAGGACAGAAAAGTGCCCATTAGACTTAGTTCATGGTGGGGGCAGTGGAGGGCGGGGGTCACTGATCACTTAGAGCCAGCTGGGGGCGCTCTTGCTAAGTGAGTGATGCTCAGGCTGGATGTTGGGGAGGGCGGATAAGAAATGAGTGTGGAGTGATACAGAAGGCACCGATTGCCTCTTCTACCCAGAGTCCGCGTCACCATGTAAGACACACAGTTGCCTGTAGCAATGGTAACCCCAACACTGAAAAAAACCTAAAGCAGACAGAGAGGAAGAAGAGGTGGACTTGCATTTTATATTCATCATTTAGTGGACACCAACCCCAACTCACTCCCTTTTAAGCTTTGAAGCCGGGCAAGCAGTACCCAAAACCGTGATGGAAAAGAGGAGGCGGCAGGCGGCACCTCCCCCCTCGGCGCGTCTCTGTACCTTTCAGCATCTTGACTGCGACCTGGATGGAGACCCCTGTCTTACTAATTCCGTAGGCGGTCGCATTCATCACTTTTCCAAAAGCACCTGACCCGAGGACCTTCCCTGCAAGATACGTGGTGAGTGAGTGAGCGTTCGCTGAGGATTTTCCCACAGGAAGGAAACAGGGGAAACATCCGATTCTTACCAAATTCCAAGTTTTCTCTTGGAAACTCCCATTTGAGGTCATACTCATATTCTCTGAAGTCAATGTAGAAGTACTCGTTATCCAGAGAGCCGGTCACCTGCACCATCTGCAGCTGACTTTCGTACCGAAATTGCTTCCGAGAGGAAATAATGAGTCAATTAGCCACAGAGCGTTCTTCAGATATGGGACACAGTGACGGCTTTTTTTTTTTTTTTAACCTTTGCTTTTACCTTTTTGTACTTGTGACAAATCAGCATGGTTAAAACGGCAATGAAGGGAAGACAGAGGCCAATTGTTGCATAGAATGAGATGTTGTCCTGGATGGAAGGGAAGGGCCCTGCAACGGAAGAGCATCCCAGAGCAGTAGGTGAGAATCCGGAGATCGCAGGCTCGCTACAACCTCTCTTGTCCCATCTGAGGGGCTGTTATTTGTGACGCTTACAAGCCCTCTATGCACAGAAGCCCACAGAAAAATCAGGCCATGTTCATATAAAGGACACTTCCCTCCCAGAAAATTTTAGATGATTCTGAACCCATTTTATTTATTTATGGGTCATGACCAGGGATGGAACCCATGCCCCCTGCATTGATGCAGAGTCTTAACCACTGGGTGGCCAGGGAAGTCCCTCTGAGCTCAATTTAAAAAATCATTTACTTGCAGGAAAAAAATAAAAAATCATTTACTAGGGGTTTTAAGGATTACATCTATTTAAACCCACAGGATAGTCAGGCCAGATTTTTTTAAAAAAAGAATTCTGTATACCATATATAAAACAGATCAACAATACAGTCCTAGTATATAGCACAGGGGACTATATTTAATATCTTGTAATAAACTATAATGGAAAACAATCTGAAAAGTCACACATGTGACTGAATCAAGAATGTTTGTCTACTATACACAAAGTAGACAAGCACCAAGGTCCCACTGTACAGCAAAGGGAACTATCAGCATATTCTATATTTTGTAATAAACTATAGTGGAAAAGAATCTGAAAAAGAAGACATACAAAACTGCATCACTAAAAAAAAAAACAAACCTGCATCACTTTGCTGTACACCCAAGACTAACAGAACATTGTAAATCAACTATAGCTCAATTTGAAAAAAAAAAAGAAACTTGTGTTCCCACAATGAAGCTGTCATATGAATGTGGGGAAGTTAGTTTGGGGATGCTGGTGATTCTAAACCATTAGTGTAGGCGGCCAGGTTTCAGAATTGCTTAATTTCAGAGGGCTCTAAATATCAAACCAAAAATGATAAAACAGCAGGCTAAAAGGCAAATAAGGAGATGAACTGAAAGGAAAAGTGGCAGAGGCTCCAAATTACTCAACTCTCTCCCTGGCTCTGGGTCTCTGTGTTGCTGCTGTTCAGTCGCTAAGTTGCGTCCGACTCTTTGCGACCTCAGGGACTGTAACCCACCAGCCTCCTCTGTCCATGGGATTCTCCAGGTTGCCATTTCCTTCTCCAGGGGATCTTCCTGATCCAGGGATCAAACTTGAGTCTCCTGCTTGGCAGGCCGATTCCTTGCCACTGAGCTACCAGGGTCGTCGGGGTAGATGCCCACTATACCAGGAGTCTGAGGTTCTACCCACAATGAATTCATGAGTTACAATAACATCAGTAGAAGTCACTCTGCCCTTAAACTACAGAACATGTATATTCAGTGGGGATTCCTGCCTGACTCAAAAAGCCTTCTCATCTCACACACTGAACCTACACCCCCAGATAAAAGCCAAAGACAGGGCCTAACTTCCAGTGGGGAATTCCTGAAGGTGGCGAGTTTCAACAGTGACTGCTGCGTACCTGGTGAGCTCAGAAGGATTGTCTCACAGGATGTGCCGAGGGCATTGTAGGCACAACACTTCACCAGGAACCCTTTGACGGCCTCGCTCATGTTCAGCGTGCTGCTCGATATCCACTGTCCAAATACTTTCCTGTTGGCCTTTTTATTCCATATTCCTTCTGTGATTTCTTCTGTGCAGCTGAAAAGAAATGGCAGAGAAGTCAGAGGGGTGTGGCTGTCATCAGACTGGAAGTGAGGGTTTCTCTAATGGGGTCTGTAAGAGACACATCTATTATACGTTATCAGAAACAATCTATGATCATTGAGAATTATGGTCGACTAGGAAGGTAAGCATTTGAAATGCTCTAGCGTTTCTTCTTAAACTGAATTCACGAGAAAGCGTCAGTATGTCAGAGAGAGTTTCATGTTCTTCTAACACAAGAGAGGCCAAGGTCCGCATTACTTGGGGGACTTGTCTGAGCACTTCTTCCAGATCCAAGATGGTATCGGGTACCCATCAGAGGAGCAAGAAGCCTGGCTTGCAGATGCCTCGGCAAGCACTTGAGGTTTCCCTGCAGAAAACAAGAGGACAGACAAGCTCGTGGAGTAATGCACTTTTCAGAAAGGGTTTCAAAGTCAGGTTTATATAGGCTGCCCATGCACTGTAAGCAGTTTTGCTTCTTGGAGGGTGTCTCAGGCAGGACTCAGAGCGGGGGGTCCTTTCCCCTTGTCATGTCACCGTCGGTGCGGGCAGCCCTACCACCTCTCTGGGGAGCACCCCCTGTCCATCACTAGACCCTTCCTGGAGAGGTTGCAGGTGTAGACTCTATCTACTTGCTCACCCTAAAATGAGTATTAGCTTCAGGAGAAGCATCTGCAGAAAAAGTCCAACAAAAGGTACTCGCCTCTTTTCATAGACCAAAGAAACAAAAATTATTGAAACAACTAAATGGCAGGTAGTATGACTTTTGGCCTTTTCTTAACATGATCTTTCAAAGTACTAAAGCCAATAAAGTGACGCACTAAAGCACCTTCAGAGAGGACCTGGACTCAGCATCTTAACTTAAACGGATGAGCCCAGAAAGAGGTCTGTGTATCAGCAGAGCCAGGAGATGTGAAAGTACAATTTCAGAACACTTCCACAGGTCAAAACAGTTTCATCACACTCCTTCCCGAAGCCATTGCTTAGCTCTTTCTGGTCCGAGTTAATGCATCATTAAGGAGTCACAAGAGTGAAATAAAATTTCTTGACTACTTCACTTCTGTTTTGTTTTGTTTTTTTAAATTTCGATTTATTTATTTTTAACTGGAGGATAATTACTCCACAATATTGCGTTGGTTTCTGCCATACATCAACATGAATCAGCCATGGGTATGAGCACGTCCCCTCCCTCTTGAACCTCCTCGCACCTCCCACCCCGTCCCACCCCTGTAGGTGTCACAGAGCCCTGGTTTGCGCTCCCTGCCTTGTACAGCAAATCCCCCTGGCTGTCTAATTTAATATGGTAATATATGTCTCCATGCTACTCTCTCCATTCATCCCATCCTCTTCACTTACTTCTTATATTCAGCGTGAACTCTTTTGTGAACTGGGCGTCATCATTTTCTGCATGGAAGATATACTGTCCTGGCTGGTGTTTATGATTGCAAAACTTAGATATGCTGTTGGGAAAAGAGTTAAAGACAGACTTAGCCAGATTCTTTGAGGAGATGCTGAAATGAGTGATGGTGTGCTTGGGGGGAGTCTCCCTGGAGACACTTCAGTCTCTCAAGCTCAGTGGACAGGAGGTGTCTTCACTTGCTACTCAAAGTGTGGTCCACAAACAGGCAGCGTCAGCCTCAATATTATCTGGGAATTTGTTAGAAACACGAAGCCCCAGCCCCCGCCCCCGCCCCCGCCCAACACCTACAGACTGAGAGTCTGCATTTTAAGATCATTTCCTTGTGATTCACACGCACATCACAGGTTGAGAAGCACTGATCCAGGCTGGGGCTCCTAAGAGAGACAAGAAGGTTCCAGCCCCTATGGTTACATCCATTCCAGACTAGTCTGACTTCCCAGAAACATGGAAAAACCTTGGCGGGTGGCAGAGCCCATGACCCCCCAACCTCCTGAAGGGACAGCTCTCTGATGTTGGTCCAAGGCAGGACCTATGACCAGCCCTTGACTCCCATAGCAATTAACAGCGACGAGGGCTCAAATCCACTGAGTTTGTCCAGAAATCTCCGGGTGGTCTCAGCAGGCTCTACTATCTACTTGGAGTGCTCATCCGTCATACCTACCAGGTATCTGGTATTGGGGATTACCCGTCATACCTACCAGGTACCTCGTACAGGGGATCAAGTGGAGCCAACTGATCAGGGACCCTGGAAAACAACCTAATTATTTAGACCTGATGGAGAAAGCAGGGAGGGGATGCTGTGGACTCCTAAGCAGGAGAGGAAAGTTACGAACAGGATTTCAGTTTAGAGTGAAATGCAGCAGCAAAGTGTATGGAAGGGAAGTCTGGAAGTAGTTGTTCAAGTAACCCAGCAAGTCCTTCATTCATTCATGGATTCACTCATTCATTCTCCCATCAATGGCACAGGCTGTTTGTGGGAGGAATTCGGAATACAACAGTCAGTCAGAAAAATCAGGTTTCTGTTCTCACAGAACGTAGAGTTTGAAGGCAGACAAATAAATATGCAGCTACGGTACGATGTGGGACGTCGTAGGGGAGGAGAAGTAAAAGGTCAGATTTGAGAGCTCAGAGTGGGAAAAGATGAGTGTTGTCGAAGGCAGGGAAAACAGGGAGGGAGTGGAAACAGCCAACCCAAGAGGCACCAGGACCATCAGAGGCAGCAGGTGCAGAACCAGATGTGAAGATGAAGAAGAGAACAGAATCCCAGCTGATTCCTGAGTCAAACCACCCGCCTAGCAACTGACAGAGCAGCTTCTGAGTACCGGTTTACCTGGCGCCAACGTTCTGCAACCTTAACTTAGAAGCTCAAAGGTAATTCTGACTGTGGACAGTGATGGGAGATTCCATTTCCTACCAAGTGAGCATCTAACAAGATTTTTGTTTGCCTCGTTGATAAGAAGGCTGAAGAGGCAGAAAGGGGACTTTCTTACCTTGACCTACTTCTGGACAACAAGAAGGAAATGGTTGCTGCAGTGGAAAATGACAGAAAGATGGGGGGAAAGCCAAATTATAACTTTAGGGAGAAAAGTAAGCAACACTACATGCAACCCCCAGACTTTACAAAGGCAGGGTTTAAGTGGTCTGAGAAAAGAAAGATGTGAGCTTCCACAAGCGAAAATGTAATTCTCACTGGACAATAGCCAAAGACTCTGAAAAGGAACAACAGATTAAAAATGAAGCCAGTCTGGCTGGCCAGGTACCATGCTTAAAAGCATCATTCAATTTGATAAAGAAATGACCAATACAACAATTGATAATTGTGTAGACCAAAGCTATCTGGTTTGTCTTTTTTTTTTTTAAAGTGGAGACTGCATTGTTTTTATTTTTTTTTCGGCTGCACCACTGGCATGTAGGATCCTAGTTCCCCAACCAGGGATCGAACATTGGAAGTCCAGAGTCTTAACCACTGGACTGCCAGGGAAGTCCCAGAAATCTTTTCTTGAACGGTTTCCCTCCTAAGTCCCTTGTGCTATCTGAATGGAGCCTGACTTGCCATGGATAGATGAGATAGTATCTGAAACATTCTCGCTCTTCCAGGTAGGAAACTGGTCACAGAAACAGCCCGGACAAAGAAATTGAATATTCAGGTCCTCTTCAACCACTTGTCTGCTTATCCTATTTATGGCAGTTGACCCCTGCAAGGGCAACGACTGCAGTGCTGACCCTCCCCTGGAAACTCCAGGAGGACTAACCAGTTAGAACCAGGGAGTTTCAAAACTTCCTCTTTCCCTGGGACTTTTCTGAAAATGGCCAGCAGGCAGGAGATGGGAGATCAGGAAATGAATTCACGGTGAAATACCTTTGGTGACTAAGATGTATTTTCAGTACAACTATGAGAAGGGATTTCTCCTCTGTTATGAGCAAAATGTAGGTGATTTTCAGTTTTTATTTGGCGGCCAGAGGGGAGGAGTTGAGAAGGCACAGGTCTTTCCCACAGCGCAGGGAGTAATTTCACTAGAAAGAAGGCTTTGTTCAAAGAGCAAGGGATGATGAAAGACAAACCAGAGGACCGGGAATAATAAAGTGCAGGTTGGGGAAGCTGAGAGCTTCTGAAACTGGAGAGTCAGGGGCTGGCAAGACTGGGGGACTCCACGTGGCACTGGGAGGCCCCATCAGGAGACCCTGCCCATTCAGATGGCGGGGTGTGGAGCAGGCACAGTCCGGCTAAAGTTGAACCCGGTCCACACATGTTTCTGTCCAGGGTCAGACACAGGGGCGGGAGAGCTGCTGCTGATTTTATGTCACTCTACATAATACTAAGCTCACTTTTATTTTATTTCAGGGCAGCCCAGAATCCTGGAGAAATATAATCATTAAAAACCCAATAGTGGGCACTTCCCTGGCAGTCAAGTGGTGAAAACTCCATGCTTCCAATGCAGGGGGCATGGGCTCGATCCCTGGGTGGGGAACCTAAGATGACACATGCCTTGCAGCCAAAATATAAGAAAAGAAAAATTTCAAGACATTTTAAACCAAGAAAAATCCCCAATAGTGAAGCATGGCACATTTCAAAAGGAGGCACACTTTTATTTCTAATAAGCAAAGCGCACATGTGGATGTTTGTTCTCTCACACACAGGGTGTGAGAATCTTGAACATTTGAAATGAGCTGGTGTCCAGAGGCTGTACCAGAGTGATGGTTACAAACACAGGCTTTGACTCTGCTATCACCCGGGCTTCCCTGGCGGCTCAGCCTGCCAAGGATCTGCCTGCAATGCGGGAGACCCAGCTTCCATCCCTGGGTCGGGAAGGTCCTCTAGAGAAGGGAATGGCAACCCCACTCCAGTATTCTTGCCTGGAGAATCCCACGGACAGAGGAGCCTGGTGGGCTACAGTCTGTGGGGTCACAAAGAGTTGGGCATGACTGAGTGACTAATGCACACCGCTATCATCCAGTGGTGTGACCTTGGACAAGTCATCAAACCTCTCTGTTCTGGTTTCCTTATCTGCAAAATGAAGATAGTATCTACCTTATGTGGTTGTTAGGGTAGTTTTTGTTAAATTTTTATTAAAGCAGTTTTGCATAAACTGTTTATAATAGTGCCTAGCTGTTGTTCGGTTGCTAAGTTGTGCCCGACTCTTTGCAACCCCAAGGACTGTAGCCCGTCAGGCTCCTCTGTCCGTGGGATTTTCCAGGCAAGAATACTGGAGTGGGTTACCATTTCTTTCTCCAGTAATTGTGCCTAGAACATAGTAAACATGATAAACTTGTTAGATCATCATTACTATGAGGCTTATTAAGTCTGGGAATCATTTTGAATAAAAAAGACATTTAGAAGCTTTACTCTGGGGTATACCTTGTGAGGAAGTCACATTAAAACAAAGACGCAAAGAAAAAAAAAAACTTAAGTAAATGCCCATCAAGGAGTTAGTCAAAATCTTCTGAAAAGTGGAATATCATATAGCCATAAAAGTAATCATGTAAATAATAATACACTTATTAACATAGCAAGAGATGATATTTTAAAGGGAAAAATCAGGTGATAAATGGCACAATTAATTTCATGTTTATACAAAAACCTATACTTCTGTTTCTATCATGGCAGTTACATAGGCAAAGTCTGAAATATAAACCCTGGTAGTGGAACTGCGGGTGTTATATCTTTTTTCTTTTTAAGGCAATTTCAGAAAATAAGAGTGAATGAAAGGGACTGACTTTGCCCTATGTCTGGGGTAAGTAACATAACCTGTTTCCATATTTCATAAAATGGGATGATGGGATCAAATGAGATGATCTGTATAAAACTGGCACATTGCAAGGGATCAAAGAAGTTTCTTTTGTTCTCAGTGAGGCTTCATGACCTGGTCAATACCTTACAACTGAGTGGACAGGATTTGGAAACTCCCACTGTTCACTACAAGCAAACATCTTCCCCTCGTGTTTATTACACTCAAGGCTCATCTCCTTCGGGGAACCAAAACAGTCCTTCCAAAGAATCTCAATGCAATCCTTCAATCACATATCGTGTATTGACTTGAGAGCTGGCCTTTCTGTTTGTCCTGAGAAGGACCATGGCTCATCACCCGGAACCTACACTCCACCATACCGCTGGTACCAGGAAGCGCTCAGTTAATGCCTGTTGTGGGCAGAACTCAGACTGGTAGAGTTGGAAAATTATATATTTCAGGAAAAAAGAAAATACAGAAATCTGGCATGCCTAAGGAGAGTCTCTCAGAAGAGACTATTTAAATAATTATAACATCCTAATAAGTTGTTTTGGGGATGGGTGTGTGTGTGTTTAATCATGAAATTAGGAAAAGCTAAGGCAGATTTGTTTGTAAGTCTACAGAGATATGAAATTAAGCAAACGAACAGACGAAATATCCTAGAACCTTTTCCCAAGACCTGGTTATCAGGGCTGCTGGAAAGTTACAATTCATAAAACGTAAACATAAAGGCAAACCCTAATAAACTCTGTGCAATATTTAAGGAAGTAAATTGGAGAAACGAAGCTGTGAAGGTGGGGGAAGCTGCTAGATTTCTGGCGCACACACGACCACACCAAAGCTTTTTCAGGAGTACTGTTATTACGAGACCTTTCGGTTACACAGAAAAACTGGTGGCACTTTGCTTCTAAAGTCCTCTCCTGCCACATGATGAAAATTCTGTACTTCATCAACAAAATTCAGTTTGACTAAATAGTTGAAATTGAGTGGTGGGTAAAGGATGCTCACTGTACTATCCCCTGAGTTCATTCATAAATTGGGAACTTTTTATAATAAAAAAATGGAAAAGAACTCAGAATTTATTCTGCATCCCCAGTTACAACATAGAGCCTCATGTAGACAGCAGAAGACATTGAAAGCACTCGTACTCAATTTTTTTGGTCGTTCATCTTTTATTCAATATTTTGAGTGTCTTTCATGATGGAGGAGGCTCTATCTCACCTGGCATTGTGAGTCAAGTGGGCCATCACACTCACTGCATCATTTTCATCAATTAATATTGTAGCTCTTCAAGAACTTTTTAAATAAAGTAAGCACTGAGTGTTAGGTGTTGTGGTGAGTGCACATTTTGAATTGATTTCTGGGAGGTGATGATGAATTCATTCATTTACTAAATAGCTGTTGACTATTTACTAAATAGCTGTTGCCTTGTACAATAGCACAAGGCATTGTACAACACCTTTCTAAAAAGACAGAAAAATGACAATGCCTATCCCCACAGTGGGATTCAACACACAAGAGGCTAACTGTATCACCCGGTAACTAGGGGTGAGAGGTACACATCACTATAGGCGTCAAGATCTTCCCTAATTTATCCATTTAGTGCCTCTTGAAGATAACTACTTGGGGTCAGGGGTGCAGGTTGTGGTCATGGAATGAAACCATCTAGATTAACTAGATTGGCCCGAGACCCACATATGTCAGAGACACGGTCCTCTCATCAGTGAGTCTGTCAGATCTTAAGAATGGTGCCAGGTGTCACCAGCACACATAGCAACGACCTCCCAGGTGGGCCCTGGCACTGAAATGTGCCTGCATAACTTGAGGGAGTTGAGGGGGAGACATCACCTTGTTCACGCTTGCAGCCCCTGACGGCACTGAGCCCACTGGGAAGGCATTAAAGGAATATTTGTTGAACTAAATTGAACTGATCATCTATCTCTTTGAATCAATTTTGCAAGAGAATCCTGTAGAAGTGAGAGCTTCTCTGACGCTGGGTGACACCACAAAGAACAGGGAAAGGGGTGGCACGGGCATCCTACACACAAGTAGTCAACTCAACCAGCAGGAGGAGGACTGAGCCCCTACCTTCTACTTTCAGAAGTTTGATGGTTCAGAATAAGGGCTTATGACAATGGGGTGACGCCCCCCCTCCAAGGCAGTGGTTCTCCACCACAGGAACTTTTTCCCACCAGGGGACATCCAGCAATGTCCGCAGATATTTTAAGTTGTCACAAGTGGGGTGAGTGGTGCTACTGACATCCACGGGGTGGAGAGCTGGGACTCGGCAGAATATCCTACCACACAGAAGAAAGAGTCCACCACCACCCCCAGCACCCTGAGTGGAGAATTACCCAGCCCAGGATGTCAACAGTCTGTTGTTGAGAAGCCCTGAGTTAGGGGACTGTGAGTCCATCCAAAGGCTGCCTTCTTAATTTAAAAATGAATGCTTTGAACGTTAGGAGGTTTGGGCAAGAGAGGACAGACAGTTCCACGCAAACTCTGCATTATAGTGTGTTTTTTAAAATGCACACAAGGGAATTTCCTGGTGGTCCAGTGGCTAAGACGCCACACTCCCAATACAGGGGGACAGGGTTCAATCCTAGTCATGGAACTAGATCCCACATGCCTCAGCTAACATCTGGCACAGCTGGATAAATAAATAAAATAAATATTTCAAAAATTAACTGACTTCTAAACTAAAAGGTCTTTTTAAAAAATAAAAAAGCAAACAAAGATCAGCTACAAATCACTTTGGGGTATAGAACAGCATGGTCATCAGGAAACAGAGAAGAATCAAGATGAAAAGAGCTTGAATTTCCCTGGTGGTTAAGAATCCGCCTGCCAATGAAGGGGACATGGGTTCAATCCCTGGTCTGGGAAAGATTCCACATGCCGTGGGGCAACTGATCCAACATGCCCTGAAGCCCACGGCTCTTCAACAAGAGACGCCACCTCAATAGGAAGCCTGAGCACCAGAGCCAAGAGAAGCCACCACTCTCTGCAACTAGAGAAAGCCCGGGCACAGCAACAAAGACCCAGTGCAGTCAAAATTAAATAAATAAAACATTTTTTAAAAAGATGCTGCTGCTGCTGCTAAGTCGCTTCAGTTGTGTCCCACAAGGCTACCACATCCCTGGGATTCTCCAGGCAAGAACACTGGAGTGGGTTGCCATTTCCTTCTCCAATGCATGAAAGTGAAAAGTGAAAGTGAAGACAAGAGCTTAACTCTGACTCGTCTCCTAGACCTGTGCCATCCAACAGGAATATAATGCAAGCCACATAACGTAATTTTAAAGTTTCCAGTTAACCACCTAAAAAAGTGAAAAGGAGTAAACAGTAATGGTAGATTTATTGAACTTAATATATCTAAAATACTATCATCTTAACATATAATCAAGATAAAAATTATTGAGATATTTCACATCCTATTTCTCATACTAAGTCCTAAAAACTTGGTGTGCATGTTACAGCCACAGTGCATCTCCACTGGGACCAGCCAAATGTCAAGCTCTCAACAGCCGTGTGTGGCTGGTGGATCCGTACCGCACAGCCCAGGACGAGACCTGTGACAGGAATCACCAGAGTTTCTCATTAAACACACAGACTCTGGATGCAGTACGCATCCGAAATTACTCAAGTGTGGTTATTAAAGGGCAAAGTAACAGGTGCACCCCAGAGAACCAACTCTTGACCGTAGTTTCTTTTGTGACTGAACTTTAGCATCTAAACTCAACAGCCAGCGACTAGCAAAGGAGATTAATCCAAGCCCTGACATGGCACCTTGGAACAACGTTCAGCTGTGCTCCACATGTTCTGCAAGTCAGCTGTAATGTCAAGAAAAATATATTTTGATGGTGAAAACCACTGCAGAATCAGTATATTGTGATAAAAATTGGAACAAGAATCAACTGTGCAGTATTCTTTTAAAAAATGTAGCCTTTGGGGGTTGTGCCCCGATTTTGGTTCATCGTGTCTAAAATGGGAGCAAGGAATCCACATTTTTAATATCCACCCAGATGATTCCTATACAGTTGGTTTATGGACTCACATTGAGAATCAGTGGTTTACCATAAACCCATCGACTTGTTTAAGACATGACAGGTGCCTCTCCACTCATAGTCTATCCTGAAACCATTGTTACCAGGGATTAGTTTTAAGAGATAGGAAGCATCAGAGCCATAGGATATACAAGGAAGAGCTGTTCTTTTGAGGGAAAAAGAGAGATAAATTCGGAGTTTGGGATTAATATATACCCACTACTATATGTAAAATAGGATAACAACAGGACCTACTGGTTAGCACAGGGAACTGCACTCAATATCTTGTAATAATCTATAATGGGAAAGGAGCTGAAAAAGAATATATGTATGTATAAGAGGCTTCCCTGATGCCTTCCCAGTGGTAAAGAATCCGCCTGCTAATGAAGGAGATTCAGGTTCAGTCCCCCAGTCGGGAAGATCCCCTGGAGAAGGAAATGGCAACCCACTCCAGTATTCTTGCCTGGAAATTCCCATGGGCAGATGAGCCTGGCAGGTTACAGCCTATGGGGTTGCAACAGAATCAGACATGACTTAGCAACTACACAACAACAAAAAATATGTGTATAAATGAATCACTGTTCTGTACACCTGAAACTAACATAACATTGCAAATTAACTATCCTTCAACTTTAAAAACATGTTGATTTTTATTTTCCAAAGAGGGACTGAAGAATTTCTCCCATAAGAGAAACTTGAGTGCGGTTGGACAAACCCCCAGGAAAATGAGATTTTCCTTCAGCATTTATCCTTGGGCTATGTCTGTGTTTGTTTTTTGAAAACTCAAATCAATATACCTATAGGTAGTGTTTTCTGGTTTTCAGGGGTTTTACTTCCTCAGTTATCTGCCAAGGGGCTGAGAGAGACTTCATGTACCAGTAGCACATACCCTCAAATAGGAAGTAACTATCGGGTGACTCAGAAAATGCCGGACTCAAACTGACAATGGTTCTTTCTGTTTTTCATGAGTAGGTTACACTCTCTGAACTGATTAAAGAGTTGTCATTATGCCCTCAAGTCTGCTGCTTGCTTCCTCGTCTTCCATATCAACATGATAGCACATTAGCTCAAAGGTAACCAGAAGGGTCTGGCCGAGAATGATGATGCCTCCTGGACTCACCTGTACCCATCGTCCAGGCCACTTTGCTCACAAGGAAATGATTTTCGAGAGAAGGTCCATGTACATCTGATTTGTGGGTATGCTTTAAACCTGACAGAAAAACAAAACTCTTCATACTGGTCAATTTCATAGTCTTCATTTGATTTGGAAACGTTTATAAATCCCTTTTCTGTAAAAAAAAAAAAAAAGAATGCATTTCTAAATTAGATAATGAGATTCATATGGAAATATACTGAGATGATAAATTTTTATTCATCAGTTTTACGCAAGAAAACTGAGATTTGATAGCCTATCAAGAAACACATGAGTCCTGTCCCCAGTTAGAAGCCTGAGCATATCACCTTCTGATTACACTCAGAATTAGATGTGAGTAATTGATGCTCTTCCCAGAGAAATGTATAAAGACATCTACTGATTTTGCATACAATTTCAAGGGGTTGGAGGACTCCCCAAGCCTGGTGAACCGTGGACACAGAGGGACCCACCGACAATCCCTCAGTCAGAATGGCCTCCTCGTGACTTATCCCACATAAAATAATCTCAGGGCACAAATGAAAGAACAGCCTAGCCAGTAATACTCACAAGGTTTCCCTGGGGAATACTTCCTTGTTAGTTTGATAAGAGAATCTCTTTATTTCTCAGCATTTTCAAAGTAGATGGCTAAAGGCTGCCACCTACTCTGAGATCACTTTAAAAAAAAAAAATTATTGGAGTCTCTGAGATTACTTAAAGCAGGGTTATTGTCAGATCCTACACAGCCCACCCAAATTTCCATTTCCTCAAGGCTCAGTGGTAAAGAATCCACCTGCCAATGCAGGAGACACGGGTTCAATCCCTGGGTCGGGAATATCCCCTGGAAAAGGAAGTGGCTGCCCACTCCAGTATTCTTGCCTGGAGAATCCCATGGACAGAAGAGCCTGGTGGACTACAATCCATGGGGTCCCAAAAGAGTCGGACACAACCGAGTGACTAAACAACAAGTGTGTGTTGGGCTTTCTCAGCCTCTGCTCTCTGCCCTTAAGGGGCAGTTCTCAGGTAGTTCTTAGAACAAGTGCTTCTTAATGGTGCATTTTGCATCTGGCTCTCTGCCACGTCCGGGACTACAAGGATAGAAGGGATTATTCCTGTCCTTAGGAACCTTCCAGCCTACTGGAAGACAAAAATCCACAAACAGAGGGTCACATTACAATGTGATGAGTGCAAAAACAGTGGCGTTCAAGTGGGCTCAGGCTCGGTTTAACCAGAAAAGGAAGGGAGGGGGCAGCTTGTATTGATTTCACAAAGTTATCCTAATTCAATTTCTCTCTCAACTTTTTGATACTAACCTTATACTGAAGGCAGAATGTGCAGCACCTACGTTACACTCCACACTAAAACAACTAAAAACACGAGTACAGATTATGTGCGCAGCTGCATTACCTAGGATGGTGACCAAAGCTGATTTACTGGGATGCTCTGAAGAGGAACAAGTGTAATAGCCAGTGTCGTTTCTTCCCACTGATGATACAAAAGCAAACAGAATCCGTATCATAGTTCTGTTTGTGGAATAGGTACTCATCTCAAAGTAGCTGCCCTAGATTTTAATATAAAACAGAGTTTGAATGGAGTGATTTCCACTTGGATTCTTGGTTCATTTTTCTGCATTTCAGAATACAAGCTCATCCTCTCACCTCTTCCAGAGCTTTATTCTCTAATTCCCAGCTGAGCCCGAATCCGTGGTTTACGTGAATGGCTTTGCACCTTATCCATAAGGGTTCCCCTACTTTAAGAAATAATTGTGGCGGTGTGGTCTGAGGAGTCTGGTTTAGATCTAGAAGATGAAAAAATCCCGGGTAAGAAAAAAAAGTGATTCCCCCCTGCACCACACAATATATCCTGAACATTCTGCAGAATAAAGGTTTTAATGGTATCTCAGGGCTTCCCTGGGGGCTCAGTGGTAGAGAATCCGCCTGAGACACAGGTTCCATCCCTGGTCCACGAAAATCCCACATGCCGTGGAGCAACTAAGTCCATGGGTCACAACTACTGAGCTTCTGCTCTAGAGCCTGGGAGCCGCAACTACTGAAGCCCACACGCCCTAGAGCCTGTGCTACATAACAAGAGAAGCTACCACAATGAGAGGTCCATGCACCACAACTACAGAGTAGCCCCCCATTTGCCGCAGCTAGAGAAAAGCCGGTGCACCAACAAAGACCCAGCACAGCCAAAAAGAAATAAATACATTTTTTAAAAAAGATTTTAATGGCATCTTAAATGTTACCAACTATCCCAAAATAAAAAGATCTTTCAGAGATTAAGTTGTCTTTTATGAAGAAATGAGCACAGAAAGAATCCATAATATTACACTGAAAATGGCCTGAAGGAACTACAGCATTTTTGAAACTGAGTGAGGACCTAAGGGGTGATGATTAGTCCCAGACTGTCTCCGAGGAACTATCACAGAAAACAGACGGACACAATGTCATGGTCTTACCTATAGTGAAGAGCTTGGTACATTCCCTGCCCAGCTCATTTCTTGCACAGCACCTGATATCTGTTCCAAATAACTCATGGAGGACGCTCTCCTCCTTTGTGACGACAGCTGGACTCTCTCCTCTACAGCTGCAATTAAAAAAGACATGTCAGTTGACTAAACACCTTTTAAAATGACAAGTGAGTATTCAGGAGAAGAACCAGATAAAAGGTTGTAGAGTTTAACAGCCTGATAAGAAAATAAAGATAGGAGCAGGTCATAGGCAAACCAATTCATACTGATGGTACCCGCACCACCCACGGAGTTCTTAAGGGAACTAGTTAGTTATTCATCACCTCACCTAATTAGAATAACGCTGGAGAGAATCACATAATAAGAGTTCAAAAAGTTTTGAGAAAAGTATGGATACTAAAGGGGAAAGGGGGGTGGGAGGAACTGGAAGATTGGGACTGACATATATACACTATTGATGGTCTGTATAAAATAGAAAACAGCATGTGTAAAATAGGTAACAGTATGTATAAAACAGATAACTAATGAGAACATGGGCTTTCCTGGTGGCTCAGAGGTAAAGAATCCGCCTGAAAATGCAGGAGACAAGGGTTCAGTCTCTGGCTCGGGAAGACCCCTGGAGAAGGGAATGGCTTGACCTACTCCAGTGTTCTTGCCTGGGAAACCCCGTGGACAGAGGAGCCGGGCGGGCTACAGTCCATGGGGTCACAAAAGAGTTGAACACAACTTAGCGACTAAACAACAAATGAGAACATACTGTATAGCTCAGGGAACTCTACCTAATGCTCTGAGGTGACCTGATCGGTGAGGAAATCCAAAAGTGAGGGGATACTTGTACGCGTATGTCAGATTCGCTTTGCAGCACACTAGACACAACATGGTGAAGCAACTATGCTACAATAAAAATTAATTAAAAAAAAGATTTCGTGTCTGGTGACCTCTTGGTTGTTGTTAAACAGAGAAAACGAATGGAAGAACTGAGAAGAGACAGAAAAGCGGGGGCGGGGGTGGAGAAAATGGAGAAAAGGAAAAGCACAATTAGGTTTTAATACGGCAACAAGGTGTAGGTATCTCTGAAGCTCTGAAGAGGACCGGCAGTGAGACGGAGAGGGGCCAGGGTTGCAGAAGTGCCCAGGGTCCCCACAGGTCACAGCAGAGAGGGTGGTGTCCCCGGAGAGGGGCCAGCCACACCTGGGGATTTGGGCTTCCCAGTGGCTCAGTGCTAAAGAATCTGCCTGCAGTGCAGGAGACTCAGGTTTGATAACATCCCCTGGAGGGCACGGGAACCCACTCCAGTATCCGTGCCTGGAGAATCCCCAAGGACAGAGGAGCCTGTTGGGCTACCGTCCCTGGGGTCGCAACTTAGCACACACCACACGCACGGGGATTTGAGGGACTTCTCCCTGCCCTCTCCCCCCTCCCTAACTATAACCTTCCCCAAAGCAGGTACAGCTTTTGAAATAGTCACAGCTTTCTGTGACTACATACAGCTTCTGTGTATAGTCACTTTTCCCCTCTTTATCACTGTAGTCAAATATATTCATTTGTTTACACATTATTCCTTGAATTTTAAAAATGACAACAATAATTCTTTTTAAATCACAATAATAATTTTTTTTTTTTTTTGGCCAAGTGGTAAGGGAAATCTTAGTCCCCTGACCAGGATGGAACCTGAGTCCCCTGCATTGGAAGATCAGAGTCTAAACCACTGGACTATCAGGGAAGTCCCAATAATAATTAATCTTTAAGACAACAATAATTGCTTATTGTAGAAATGTTGGAAAATCCAGGAAAACCCAAAGAAAAGAATTTTAATTTGCCCATATTCCTACCACCATGAGATGACAAATGTTACTATTTTGCTGTGTGTAGCTTTCTAATCTTTTTCTTCTCTGTTCACACATTGCATTTATATCTATAGGTAATCTCTTTTTCCTTCAAAATGTAGGATCCCAGTTTTATCATTGGGCAACCTAATTTTTTTCCCCTCCTTCTCTTTAGTCCCATTTTTCTTTTCTTTTTTTTTTTTTAGTCCCATTTTTCAATGAAAGTTGTTTAGTACATTTTAATTGGTTCAAACAGCATGAATCCTTACTTTGTGGACACCTAGGTATAACACATTTATAAGGTACTTGCTATCTACTTACTATCATTGTTCTGTGTGTTTCACGTGTACTGATTCACTTCCTCATCAGAGCGCTCCTAATAAAGTTCAGACCGCTACTAGCCCCACACTTCTAATGAGGTGGGAAGGGATTAAATAACCCGTTCAAGGCCACACAGGTATAAGCACAGAAGGGTTCAGACCCAGGCAGATTCTGCATCTTCTAACAATCATACCTGCTATTCCAGAATACATGGAATAAGCACAAATTAAACATTCATTCACAGGGGATTTTTTTTCCTATAGGGGATTATACACTAAAACCTGGACCTGGGACTTCCCTGGGGGCCCAGCGACTAAGACTCCATGCATCCAATGCAGGGGGCCAGGGATCCATCCCTGGTCAGGGAACTAGATCCCGAACGCTGCAACTAAGACCCAGTGCAGCCAAATAAGATAAAATTAAAAAGTAAAAAATTTAAAAGCCTGGACCTTTTTTTAAAAAAACAAAAGTTAAACAACCGTTTATGACTTTATTTATTTGGCTGTGCTGGATCTGTGCTGTGTGTGGCCTTTCTCTGTAGCATGGTGACTGGGGGCTGCTCTCTAGCTGGGGTACGCCAGCTTCTCAGCACCGTGGATTCTCTTGCTGCGGAGCACGGGCTCTGGGGCGTGCAGGCTTCTGCCGTTGCTGCGCGTGGGCTCAGTACTTGTGGCTCCCAAGCTCTGGAGCACAGGTTCAATATCGTGACACCTGGGCTTAAGTGCTTGATCAGGGATCGAACCCATTTCTTCCGCATTGGCAGATGGTCCTTTACTACTGAGCCACCAGGGAAGCCCTGGACCTTTCTTTTTCCCCCAATAGAGTCAACAACCCTGTAACTTAAAGGGCGTTTATTCACGTCCTGTGATATGCAGGGAGGGTCCTATAGGTCAGTGACATGACCAATGGGGGGCTCCAAAGGCCCCCTCACTAAGATACCCCCCACTTTCCCCCTGGGAAGTCCACACCAATCATACTTTAAAAGGCGAAGTTTCTTGTTAGCATGGTGACAACTTGTACATACAGTATGATGTCAACTATATTAGAAAAAGACCACAACAGTGAAGTCATAAGCCGTTCTCACATCATACCTGTCACTCTGTGAATCGCAGAACACCCATTCCACCATCGGTTCTGGAACACTCTCTGAGATGCAGACCAAGGCGTCCTGATTTTCCATTTTTCTAAAGTAAGGTTTTCTTAATGTGTAAAGCACTGTATCTAAAGCATTATAAATTATTCATGTTTTAATATTAAAAATGTTTCATATGAAAAACATTTAAAAAAACTGTCTTAGTCTCCTCAAAAGAAGAATTCTACATCAAGAAAAGTTAATCTCTTATGTTATCGCAGTATCTTCCACTCCACTCCAAATATATACAATAACATAGCCCCTCCTCACCAATATATTAAACTCAACTCAGGCTGAAATGCTGACTGGCATTTATTCTCTTAGCTAATGTCTTTGGCTATTTCATGAATCCAAAGACAACTAAAGTTTAGTGGAGGGAAGCCAGGTAAAAACACAAATATCAATACACATGGGAAAAAGAAGAGCAGAAATAACATAAAGTCTATAACACTTACTTATCTAGTTTTGAGGCTCAGCTTTCTGCCCACATGGAGAAGGGAATGGCAACCCACTCCAGTATTCTTGCCCAGAGAATCCCCATGGACAGAGGAATCTGGTGGGCTACAGTTCATGGGGTTGCAAAGAGTTGGACACGACTGAGCAACTAACACTTTCTGCCCACAATTTTATCTAGAACTAGGCAGAAGTATAGTCAAATGGAGATAGAATTGAAACAGAATTAAGAGGTTTATTTTAACCTCTTATTCACATTGAACCTCCCCGCCCCCTTCCTCCTATCTTCCCCTCCCCCTCCCCACGGTGCTTATCATATCAACTCTACTTCTGCTTGGAACCCTTAGCGACAGAAGTTCATGACCTCCCAGAGTAGATCCTTCCAGTTTGGAACCTTTTTTTTTAAAAGAAAAAATGCTAAATTTCAATCTTCTTCCTTATAATCAATTGTTCTAAAATACCATAATACTTTATATATATATGCATATATGCATATATATACACCAAAGATAGACAAAGAGTAAATTCTGAAGCATAATAAATAAAAATGAAGATCCATGGACCCATGCTCTACTTAATAACTGGAATAATCATAAATACCTTTGAATCTACTTTCGTGTTTCTCTCCATGTCTCAACCCTAGGTTAACTTTATCCTGAATTTTGTGTTTGTCATTCTCAAACTTTAAAAAATGTCTGTACCACATAGATGGGTGGCCCCAAACAATATATTGGTTTGTTTGCTTGTTTCTGGGCTTCAACATGTGCAGTCACTCAATATGCAGTCCTTCACAATTTTAGTTATTCATCCAACCTTAAGACTCATCCATGGTTTTGCATGCATGTAGCTATGCTTAATTCAAAACTCTTGATGAAAGGGAAAGAGGAGAGTGAAAAAGTTGGCTTAAAACTCAACATTCAGAAAACTAAGATCATGGAATCTGGTCCCATCACTTCATGGCAAATGAATGGGGAAACAGTGGAAATAGTGACACACTTTATTTTGGGAGGCTCCAAAATCACTGCAGATGGTGACTGCAACCATGAAATTCAAAGACGCTTACTCCTTGGAAGAAAGTTATGACCAACCTAGACAGCATGTTAAAAAGCAGAGATATTTACTTTGCCAACAAAGGTCCATCTAGTCAAAGCTTTGGTTTTTCCAGTGGTCATGTATGGATGTGAGAGCTGGACTACAAAGAATGCTGAGAGCTGAAGAATTGATGCTTTTGAGCTGTGGTGTTGGAGAAGACTCTTGAGAGTCCCTTGGAGTGCAAGGAGATCCAACCAATCCATCCTAAAGGAAATCAGTCCTGAATATTCATTGGAAGGACTGATGCTGAAGCTGAAACTCCAAAACTTTGGCCACGTGATGCGAAGAGCTGACTCATTCGAAAAGACCCTGATGCTGGGAAAGACTGAAGGCGGGAGGAGAAGGGGACAACAGAGGATGAGATGGTTGGATGGCATCATGGACTCAATGGACATGAGTTTGAGTAAGCTCCAGGAGTTGGTGATGGACAGGGAGGCCTGGTGTGCTGCAGTCCATGGGGTCAGAGTCAGACACGACTGAGCAACTGAACTGAACCGATGCTTAATTCATTTTGCTACCACTACCTTGTGTTCCACTGGTGGATATATCACAGTCTACTGTTCCATCTTCTTGCAGGGGACATTTGGGTGTTTCTTGTAGTTTGAATCACCAACAGTGGTGCTATGAACATCCTATGCATTTCTACCAAGTCAGGTGTGTACATTCCTTTAACAATAGACCTTGGAGTGCAACTTCTGATTCCTACGGTGTGGATCCATGCACAGTGACAATTTGTTTCCAACCATCCGGTGGGTATAAAATCATATGTCATTGTGGTCTTTTTTAAGATAATTTAAAATATATTTATTTTTTATTTATTTTTGACCGTGCTGGATCTTTGTTGCTGAGCAGGCTTTTCTCTAGTTTCAGCGAGCAGGGCCTTCTGTCCCGTAGCGGTGCACGGGCTTCTTCTTGCGGTGGCTTCCCTTGTTGCAGAGCACGGACTCTAGAACATACAGGCTTCAGTTGTTGTGGCTCTGTGGCTCTAGGGCACAGGCTCATTAGTTGCGGTGCTCAGGCTTAGCTGCTCCAAGGCGTGTGGCATCATCTCATGGCATCAGGGACCGAACCTATGTCTCCTGCCTTGGCTAGCGGATTCTTATCCCCTGAGCCACCAGGGAAGCCCTTCACTGTGGTCTTAATTTGCATGTCTCAGCTATTAATTTAATATTTTTACTATACAGTGAAATACCTACTCATATCTTTTACTTTTCTACTAGTTTTTTTTCTTATTGATTTATAGAAGTTCTTTACCTATTATGACTATTCAATCCTTGTTGATTATGTGAATTACAAACATCTTTTCCCATTGTATCGTAGTTTTTACCATCTCTTCCTGTAGCTTCTGACCAGTGGTCCCAAGTCTACCTTCTAGAGCAATTTTTTTTTTTTAAGTGAAGCTTTGCTTCCATGGGAAAATCTTTCCAATATTTAAAATCATCCTGAGGTTAAGGAAGACCACGGCCATCGAAGATGTTTTTAACTAGTTAGCCCAGGTTTCCTGACTCACATCAGAAGAATTTCCTTTACGTTACACTGCAATCAATCTTCTGCTTTCCTCAAAATATTTCCTTTTCTTTGCTAAACATTCTTAATTCACTTAGCTTCTCCTAACTTAAGGAATTCCAAGATCTTCCCTATCCTGGTGGCTCTGTTTTGTCAATATTCATCTGCCAAAAATGTAGAACTGTAAATAGTAATTTTCCATGAATTTTCTTAACCCAGACATTACATTTTTGTGAATGCTGCCAAGGTTCAGATTTCCTTTTTTAGCAACCATAACATACTGTTGGTTAATACTGAACTTGTGGTTCACTAAACCCTTTCCTCTTTTTCATGTTGACTGCTGCCAAGTCTAACCCACCTGATTTTTTTGAATCCCACCACCCAGCAGCACCGTTAAAAGCAGTTGCAACTTACTTGAATGATTGTTGTGCTATTTTTACATTGTAAATCTTTTTCATTTGTACATTGTAGATCTTAAGTGAAAAAAAGTTGCCCTAAGTATAATAAAGACAGCAGAGGCACATTTACTTTATACAAATTCAACACTTGGCAAAAAACAGAGGGAAAGAAAGAGAGCAAAAAATCTCCCATTCTCTTCCAACCTGAGCGCTTCCTGTCTCAGAGGGGAGTGGAGGACTGGGGAGGGGTCAGGAACAAGACTAAAATCAAAGAGCAGTGAGAGGTACCTCTTGACTTTTGACCTTCTAGGGCTCCGGTTCTTTACATATCAGAGTAACTGGTGGGCTTTTCAAAACAAATGTTGACCGATTTTGACTTTGCCTGGCTTTTGCCAGACAGGCTGACTTTGGAGCCTAACACCGTGTCCCCAGCCCCATTCAGATGAGCCTTGTGGGAATCTAAATGGCTCTGCTGCTTGCAGCTCTGACTGCAAGACCCAGGGCAGGGAGGCCGTGAGTGCAGACCTGGCCAAGCTCAGCCTCCTGTCGTTGGGCCCTGCACCGCTATGGGCCGGGACACGCAGGTACTGCACCCGCCGCCCGCAAGTCACACCAAGGTGCAGCCAGGGAGCTTGATTTACCGTGGATGAACCAGAGGTTCTGGAGTGCTGCCCTGGCCCCTAAAGGCAGCGGGACCCATGTGGACATACACCTCTAGTCCCCGTTTGTCATGTGGGGTAAAGCAGTTGGGGGGAGGGGGTACAGGGCTGAGTCTGCACAACCTCGAGGCCTGGCAGAACTCGGTGGAGACAAGGAGAAGCCAGAAGACATGCCGGAGGTGGTTTTGCCAACTGCACAGCGTGTCCCCGTCCTCCCCTGGCCCCCCAAAACCCCGGGTGAGAACCTCTGCCTTGCTCCTGATGGTCTGCATAGCGATGGGGGCGTTGCGATGAACACAGCAGCCACCAGCTCCATATGGTTATCTAAATTCAACTTTCAATCAATTAAAATTAAAGAAAGTGACAACTTTGGTGCCCAGTCACACTGGCTATATTTCAAGTGTTCACCAGCCACCTGTGGCCAGTGGCTACCTTGCCGGACAGTGCAGACACAGACATTCTTGTTGCCTAAGCTCATGCGATCCTGTGAGATATGTCTGTGTATCCCCATTGGCTCAGAGAAGATGCCATGACCCACCCAAAGCGGTCACATCAGATCCAGAAAAAGGACTCAGGTCTTCTGACTCAAAGGTCAAAATGCTTTCCACTTCTTTGTCATCCGTCTGACAGTGAAAAAAAAATGGGGATCCCTAAAATAGAGGTTCTGAAGAGCACTCACTCTCAGTCTGTGGGTCACAGCAGAGTCTCAACAGGTGATGGGGGAGGTTGAAGTGAGTTCAATTAATTCAGCCACATGTCGAGGGAAACCTGGTTAAACTGTCTGGGGCACCTGGTAAGAGCTCTTGGATTCCAACCACCCCTTTAGAATATTGAGGAAACCTAGGAGCAAATGGCACTTACTTCTTATACTCACTGTAAACAATACTGTGTAATTGTTAGCTGCACTCTGAATCAAAAGGCGGTATTCTCCAGCTTGGGTTTCTGTCATTTTCAAAATGACCATGGAAAAAACTCCTCTGAAACACGAGAAAGAGAACTGGTTAATCTGGAAAACGTGTGAAACAAAAACCATCAAATTTCATACTGAGTCAGAAGGCAGTTGGGCAGCTCTGGTTCATCTCCGTGGAGAACAAAGCTCCTGTCCTGCGCCTGACACTCAGCTTGGGCCTTGTTAGTTTGACCGCGACCTTGATCCGGTCCCTCCCTGGGGAGTGTGTGCCTTCACCTCATGCTGCCTGAGTCCCTTGGAGGGAAAACTCCCGCCAAAACCACATAGACTTGGTGGGATGCCTTCCTTGGTAGCAGGGCATCATTCCTGCCAATGACAAAGCATCCAGGTGCCAGTCACCTGGTCACATGCCTTGGGGCCCCATTTGCAGAACCACACGACGGAACAAGCAAGATGTGCTGAGACTAAGAACAGTCCGTTTTGTACCCCATCCCTCCAGAGGGAAGAATTCGAGTAAAATCAGACACAAAGCATTTTCCTATGAGATAATAATTACACTGATACATCACATGGATGTAAGGAGAGAGATGTCTCAATGTGAGTATTTCTAAGTTTTCAGATACTTGGTAAAGATCAATCTGGCTAGGGGCCTTCGTTTCCCAGGTGGCACTAGTGGTAAAGAACCTGCCTGCCAATGCAGAAGATGTAAGAGATGTGGGTTCAATCCCTGGGTCAGGAAGATCCCCTGGAGGACGGCATGGCAACCCACTCCAGTATTCTTGCCTGGAGAATCCCCATGGACAGAGGAGACTGGCGGGTTACAGTCCATGGGGTCACAAAGAGTCGGACATGACTTAACAACCAAAAAACAACAACAAATATGTATTTTTTGCTCATGCAGGCATTTTGACGTGCTTTCTTTCTCTGAACTCTTCACATTCCTAGTATCATGTGTGAACTCTTGGGTATCTCATACAAAACTCTGAGATGGTTATCAGATCTGTCTGGTTATGAGTCTGAGAGCAGATTTAATTTCTGTGTGAGTGTGTGTGCATGCACAGGTGTGTGCTCAGTTGTGTCTTGACTCTTTGCGACCCCATGGACTGTAGCTCACCAGGCTCCTTTGTCCATGGGATTCTCCAGGTAAGAATACTGGAGTGGGTTGCCATTGCCTTCTCCAGGGGCTCTTCCCAACCCAGGGGTCGAACCCTTGTCTCTTGTGTCTCCTGTATTGGCAGGCCGATTCTTTACCACTGCACCACCTGGGAAGCCCTTAAATTCTATAACTCTTTGCTATGGAGAAGTTTCTAAAAATGTCTTGGTACTAGGTTAACTAACCCACAAAAGACCTATGACTTTGGCTGCCTGACCTACAACAAAAAAGGGCAATCTTTCAGCAGAGTAAAAAGAACCCTTATTTTTTACTTTTCTTTTTGGTCTCACTCCAGGAGCTGCTGTGGCATTTCATATATGCATATCTATATGTCTATATACCTATCTATCTATATAAATAATATATATGTATATATATGAGTCTCTAAGAAGAGATTTCATTTTGTTTTGCTGGAATTCTGTGGTGTGCAGAAAAAATGATCATTTACCTGCTTTTTAGCATACACAGAGTGGTAAAATCGTGTGGTATTAGATTTTAATAAAATTACTGGAACGTTTCTTTAAGGCAAAATTCTTAATGCTTTGCTTTAACCCCAAGGTAAACGTAAGCAAAAAAAGAGAAGTGAGTAATACGGCCTCAAAAGAGGAAAGGAAAATGAATGTGCTCTAAGGTTTAGAACCAGACTTCAGAATTATAGCTACTGGCCTGAAAACTACTTCAATGTTGGTCTGACCTTATAGAAACAAATTCGAATCCTTGGTACAACCCAGTCATGGGTGTTCTCCCATGTTCCAGGTAGGCGGCATGGAGCACTCTTTGGGTCATTGAGGGGCTGTTTTCTGCATTGCTTCTAGAAAGACAATGCCTCTGCTACAGTTTTGGGATGCCAGAGCAACCCAAGAATTAGAGAATAAAGCAGTGTAGAATTAGTAAGTGGGCATTCAAATGGCCCGTGCCCCCTGCTTCCTACCCTCCCTGGACGTGGACAGCAGGGGCTGCAGTCAGCACAGGGTTAGATTCAGGGCTTTGCTGTCAATCTTAAGACATGTTTCTGGATCCTGACACTAATGCTCGCCACACAGAGGTCAGTTTCTAATGTTTCATGGTATCACACACATTGCAATTCTGCTCATCATTCTGGGAAACAAAACAGGCCAGCAATTCCCAGAAAGAAGTTTCTCACTACTTTAACTAGTAAGCTCTTTGCTACTTTAACCAGAATGGAAGAGAAATTTTCTAATTTTTTATCTTTAAGACAAAATAAAATGAAAACACACAAGCCATTGGAATTCCCTGGTGGTCCAGTGGTTTATAATCTGCCTGCCGATGCAAGGGATTTGGGTTTGATCCCTGGTCTGGGAAGAATACACATCCTGTAAGGCAACCGAGCCCATGTGCCACAACCACTGAGCCCGCACTCTGGAGCCTGTGTGATCCAGCAAGAGAAGCCACTGCAATGAGAGGCCCTTGCACTACAGTGAGAGAGAAGCCGCCACCCGCATCAACTAGAGAAAATCCACGCATAGCCATGAAGATCCAGTGGAGCCAAAAATAAAATAAATAAATAAAATTTTTGAAAAACAAGCCACCTTTAAAATCCCGCACAATCTGTTCACTACTTGTTTTACATTTTGTCAGCTATCACTACGTTCTTAGGCCCTGGCTGCTCAGTCTCTCAGTCATGTCCAACTCCATGGACTGTGGCCTGCCAGGTTCCTCTGTCCATGGGATTTCCCAGGGAAGAATACTGGAGTGGGTTGCCATTTCCTCCTCCAAGGGATCTTTCCGACCCAGGGATCGAACCTGCATCTCCTATGTCTCCTGCATTGGCAGGTGGATTCTTTACCACTAGCATCACCTGGGAAGCCCTTCTTAGGCCCAAAATACACCATATATGTCTATATAACTTTTTAAATTAATAGACTTTATTTTTTAGTACAATTTTACATTTATGGGAAAACACAGATATCCCGAACACATCCCTTCCCATTCCCCCCACCAACCCAGTTTTCCTATTACTAACATCTTGCATATGTGTGGTGTATTTGCTACAAGTGATGAACCGATACTGATATTAACTACAGTCCGTAGTTTACATTAGGACTCACTTTTTGTGTTGCTTACCCTGTGCATTTTGACTGCTATAAAATGTCATGAATCCATGCCCTAATTTTTTGGTTCACTTTATTTCACTGGAGATAAGAGTTACAATGGATGTCTACAGAAGTTTGAAAAGAAACTGCAAATGAAGCAAGAATGTCTTTTTTTATGGGAAGAAAGTATTCCTCCAAAAATTCCTGTGGTTACACATTGCTGCCCTGGCTCCCGCTTACCTGTTTTGTAAATCGAAGTGTGGCTGGCAGTTTAGGTGGCTGTGTTTAAAAACCCAGAGACAGGAAGTGTTCCCCGGGGTGGGGACCAGCACTTGCAGCGTGATGGATGCAGCCATGTCCACCTGCACCGTGGCCGCTTCATAGATGGCTTCTGTACCCTCGGGCCTCAAGGCACACGCCAGGTCTTCCCGGGATTCTGACGCCTGCGTCATCGATGAAACAATGTGAGTTTACTACAAGTGCAGGTTTAATAACTTTTCCTTTTAGCTGGAAGCTTTGCCAAATACCTACATGTTGATTTCAACTGCATACAACACCCAAGCGCATCATAGCCCATGGAGGACATATCACTGACTACAAGTCGTATTAGTGATAATTCTCTAAGGAAAAGACAGATAATTTTAGGCTGCATTTCTAAAAATGCTCTATAGACTGTTTGTTAAAGTGCTTTATAGTGCTCTATATTTTATAAAGCATTTATAAAAATGCTTTATAGACTGTGCTACCCCCAAGTTCAGAAAAGGGCAGCAGAGGATGAGATGTTTGGATAGCATCACTGACTCAATGAAGAAGAGTTTCACCATCCTCCAGGAGATGATGGACAGGGGAGCCTGGTGTGCTGCAGTCCATGCGGTCGCAAAGAGTTAGACACAACTGAGCAACTGAGCAACAACAACAGGAAGAAATAACAAAACAAAGTGAAAAGTGATGTGGCTGAGAAACAGAAGTCCACTACTTTGGAAGGTGCATTTAAGTGCTCTGGACCTTCAGAGCCGGGAGAGGTGACTTCCACGCGGGGACAATGGGGGTGGAGATGCTCCACTGGAGTGCAGCAACTGATCTGGATCTTAAAAGATGGACACAGAATAAATTACAGCAAGAACAACAACAACGAAACCTTGACATGCTAGAAGAAAATACTTGCTATGCATATTACAAATAAAGGAAATAAAGTGCTAATACCCCTAATATGTAAAGAATTTTTTCCAACATTGAGAGACACAGAAGCAAGACATGATAGAAAAAAGTGAAAAAGAAATAAATAGACAATTCACAAAAACGTTATAAAGAATGGCTCTCGAACACATGAGAAAATGTTCAAACTCACATATGATCAGAAAAACGCAAACAGCATTGAGATAGCACTAATCAGTCACACTAGCAAAATTTTGTTGGTGAGGCTATAAGGAAATATCCTCTCTCATACATTGCTGGAGAAAGGCAAACTGGTACACAGGGGGAATCTGGAATTCACCAACACCTAATATAACTACTGTGCACTTCACCCTCTCAGCCAGTCCTATTTTGAGGACTATACGTCCAACAATTGATTGAACATCATTTATAATTGCAAAATATTAGAAATCACCTAAGCGCTGGTACATAGGAAAGCACTTAAGTGCTCATACACAGCAGAGTGACAGAATAAATTATGGTCAATCCACATAATTGAGGACACGCAATTATAGAGAAGGATGAGGACAAGCTCCATGAACTGATTTGCAGTTATTTCCTGGACAAATGCTAAGTGGAGAAAGCTGGGTTCAAAATGTTTCTACTTTCAGTTACACTATCCTTTGGGTCACAAGGAAAGGGGCTAAGACAATACACATGTATCTGCTCATTTGTGCACAAGAAATACAGAGCTAATATAAAAAACTTAAGGGACTGGCTCAGTACAGGAGATAGATGGGGAAAGGAGGAAACTTGGAAGTAGGGATGAAGAAGACATGACACTTCTCTGAGTATGTCTTTTATCACATAGCTTTAGCTTTCAGGACCATAATCATGTTTAAGTTCAGTTCAGTTCAGTTGCTCAGTCGTGTCCGACTCTTTGCGATCCCATGAATTGCAGCACGCCAGGCCTCCCTGTCCATCACAAACTCTCAGAGTTTACTCAAACTCAAGTCCATCGAGTTGATGATGCCATCGAGCCATCTCATCCTCTGTCGTCCCCTTCTCCTCCTGCCCCCAATCCCTCCCAGCATCAGGGTCTTTTCCAATGAGCCAACTCTTCGCATCAGGTGGCCAAAGTATTGGAGTTTCAGCTTCAGCATCAGTCCTTCCAATGAACACCCAGGACTGATCTCCTTTAGGGTGGACTGGTTGGATCTCCTTGCAGTCCAGGGGACTCTCGAGTCTTCTCCAGCACCACAGTTCAAAAGCATCAATTTTTCGGTGCTCAGCTTTCTTTACAGTCCAACTCTCACATCCATACATGACCACTGGAAAAACCATAGCCTTGACTAGATGGACCTTTGTTGGCAAAGTAATGTTTCTGCTTTTTAATATGCTATCTAGGTTGGTCATAACTTTCCTTCCAAGGAGTAAGCATCTTTTAATTTCATGTCTGCAATCACCATCTGCAGTGACTTTGGAGCCCAAAAAATTAAAGTCTGACACTGTTTCCACTGTCTCCCCATCTTTTTCCCATGAAGTGATGGGACCAGATGCCATGATCTTAGTTTTCTGAATGTTAAGCTTTAAGCCAACCTTTTCACTCTCCTCTTTTACTTTCATCAAGAGGCTCTTTAGTTCCTCTTCACTTCCTGCCATCAGGGTGGTGTCATCTGCATATCTGAGGTTATTGATATTTCTCCCGGCAAATCTTGATTCCAACTTGTGCTTCATCCAGCCCAGCGTTTCTCATGATGTATTCTACATAGAAGTTAAATAAGCAGGGTGACAATATATAGCCTTGACGCACTCCTTTTCCTATTTGGAACCAGTCTGTTGTTCCATGTCCAGTTCTAACTGTTGCTTCCTGACCTGCATACAGATTTCTCAAGAGGCAGGTCAGGTGGTCTGGTATTCCCATCTCTTTCAGAATTTTCCACAGTTTATTGTGATCCACACAGTCAAAGGCTTTGGCATAGTCAATAAAGCAGAAATAGATATTTTTCTGGAACTCTCTTGCTTTTTCAATGATCCAGCAGATGTTGGCAATTTGATCTCTGGTTCCTCTGCCTTTCCTAAAACCAGCTTGAACATCTGGAAGTTCTCGGTTCACATATTGCTGAAGCCTGGCTTGGAGAATTTTGAGCATTACTTTACTAGCAGGTGAGATGAGTGCAATTGTGCGGTAGTTTGAGCATTCTTTGTGATTGCCTTTCTTTGGGATTGGAATGAAAACTGACCTTTTCCAGTCTGTGGCCACTGCTGAGTTTTCCAAATTTGCTGGCATATTGAGTGCAGCACTTTCACAGCATCATCTTTCAGGATTTGAAATAGCTCAACTGGAATTCTATCACCTTCACTAGCTTTGTTCGTAATGATGCTTTCTAAGGCCCACCTGACTTCACATTCCAGGATGTCTGGCTCTAGGTGAGTGTGAGTGATCACACCATCGTGATTTTCTGGGTCATGAAGATCTTTTTTGTACAGTTCTTCTGTGTATTCTTGCCACCTCTTCTTAATATCTTCTGCTTCTGTTAGGTCCATACCATTTACTCACAAAATAGATCATCAGCGTCAACCAGGATATGGGGGAACTCAAAATGGAATGCAAAGCAACTGAACTTAACTGTATCACAAATAACTAACATAATCAGAGTGAAGGGATTGGGAAAGAAAGGAACAAACCTAAGTAATTTGGGAAAAGAATGTTTTGGATGGTATGAGGTTAAAGACAAAAAGAATTGCACACAAGTACTGTATTCCCGGGGCTTCTCAGGGTGGCGGTAGTGGTAAAGAACCTGCCTGCCAAGGCAGGAGACATTAGAGACATGGGTTCAATCTCCGAGTCAGGAAGATCCCCTGGAAAAGAGCATGGCAACCCACTCCAGAATTCTTGCCTGGAGCATCCCATGGACAGAGAAGCCTGGCGGGCTACAGTCCATAGGGTTGCTAAGAGCTGGACACGACTGAAGAGACTTAGCACACACGCACTGTATTCTAGTTGGTAAATCTTTTTCTCACTGCAATGTGGGTTAGCAATTCTGACACACCAGTGCATGTATGCTAAGTCGCCTCAGTCATGTCCAACTCTTTGCGACCCCATGGACTGTAGTCTACCAGGCTACAGACTCTGTCCACGGGATTCTCCGGGCAAGAATAATGGAGTGGGCTGCCATTTATACCAGAAATGAATATTATTATTGAATGATAATAAAGTAAATTATTTTAGATCATGAAAGCCAGGGGTCTTACTGTCAGAGAGAGAAGTACAACTGAGGAAAGAGAGAAAGGTAGAATGAACCCTTTGGTGCTGAATTGAATTCACACTTATCAGCATGAACTCATGGTGATACATAGATAGATAGAGATGATAAAGAGATAAATATAGTATGTATGGATGGGGGGGTAGTATACAAACATGTATCCTTCCTGTGTCTGCCAAGAAGGCCTAGAAGCGACAATGCTCAGGAGCAATAAGCACTCAGCTCTCAGATCTTGGTTTATAAATACTATTTTTCACGAAACAAACGCTTCTTGGAGAAGGGCTGACACAGGAAAAATACAAGATGAGTCTGAACTATGCTATCGTGCCAAAAACTAAGGGTGTGCTTCAGAAACTTTGGGGACACGTTGAAAAGACACAGGAACCAAGCTGAAGTAGCTCCCAATGACCAAAGCTGGAAACATCTGAGCCACAAAATAAAGTGTTAGTTTAGGGCTATAATCCATGCAGTAAAATAAGTATCTACAAGTCTAGACTGATTAAATAAATAAAATGGAGAGAAGAGACAGCTCTTCCTCGCAGAAGAATTTCAGTTAATGAATGTAGAGGGAACAAGGGGAAAAGAAGCTCATCATTAGGAAAACATCACAGTAATAATGGTTGTAGGCAAGATCCACCAGTGGACACTAAAATCAGTGGGTGAAAAACAGAGGAGAAACAGAATATTTGTATCTCCTCCCAATCCTTTTTAACTACAAAGGAGAAATAGTAGCCTTGTAGGGGAGAAACTCAGGACACACCACCTTAATCTTCAAACAGAAATGATAATGATGGGAAATCTCAGATTTGAAACAACAATTAAGTGAATTGTGGAAACAGTAAAATAATCCTATTTTGGTTCCAGGCTATACTGTGACATAGCTCAGGATGGAGTTTCTTATTTATTAGAGCTGTCTTGGCCAGCTTTGTCAACTAAAAAGTGCTTGGTTCTTCCAAAAACCTCTGACTATAAGAGTTTTAGAAAGATGTCTCATCTGAGAATCATGAACTATGGAAGAAATCACAACTGCTTGTGAGAAGTCACTGACACCCTAATAATCATCTCACATCAAAGTAGGAAAATATCCAGAAGGAGTGGCTTCAGCTTCAGGAAGGTGAAAGTTCAGTTTTGCCACAGTTAGGATGGTTGCTTGATGTGGTTTAGGAACTACTAGGTCTTAGTATTGAATTTGCATAATAATACAATTTATTCTACATAAAAAAGATAATACAGAGCTTAATACTGGGAACCAAGACCAATCATCATGGATTTTTTTTTTTTAAAGATCGTGATTTAATAAGAAAGCACTTAAATGTGTGCAGCTATTTTCTCACATTGAAAAGACACTAAAAGTTTAAAACATCACAGCACATAATAGTAAAATTTTTTCTTGTCTGCACTAAAATATCATGTATGCCAAATGTCTTAATTATTAACAAGCCAATGTGTTAATGACACCAATATCTGTTAAAAATTTAAACCCAGATAAATAAGTAAATAAATAAACTATGCTTTCGTGCCATGAGTACTCTATAAAAGAAAATGGAGTAACTATAGCTGTATATGAATCCTTAACTGGATAAAAACCATAGAACTGGTTAATTTATGTTCACTTTTTATTGTATATAGACTTCTAATATTTTCAGTTTCTTGATCATTTAAGCTTCCTTCATTTGAGTAAACACCTAGGCTATGTTAGCTGAATAGCATTAAGAAGAGGAATAAAAAAAAAAAAGAAGAAGAGGAATGACAAACAAGAGTGGAACTTGAAGGAGTCAGAGCCAGTTTATGGAGTGATATGCACGTCAGCTGAAGTCATGAGAAGACCAAGCCAGGCTGTAAAGGATGTAGCCATGCCTCAAGAAGAATAGTCTGGGGGCTTCCCTGGTGGCCCAGGGGTACAGAATCCACCTACCAAAGCAGGAGACACGGGTTCGATCCCTGGGTGGGGAAGATCCCACATGCCACGGGGCAGCTAAGCCTGTGTGCCACAACTGTTGAGCCTGTGCTCCAGAACCTGGGAACTGCAACTACCGAGGCTGTGTGCCACAACTGCTGAAGCCCGTGTGTCCTAGAGCTTGTGCTCGGAGCAAGAGAAGCCTGAGCACAGTATCTAGAGTAGCCCCAGATCTCTGCAACCAGACAAAGCCCGTGCAAAGCAACAGAGACTCAGTGCAGCCCAAAATAAATTAAAAAAAATAAATAAAAAAGTTTGGCAGCCCTATCTGAACTGAACTGTAGAAGGAAGAAGCCACTTACAATATTATTGTGACTATGAGGGCTGGAATTAGGGAAGTGGCAGGGAGACTGGAGAATATGAGGTGGTTAAATGAGAACTAGGAAAGAAAGGAAATTGATAAGACTTGGTAACTGACCAAATGTGAGGGCAGAGAAAGGAAGCAGTCCAAAGTGAGGCTGAGCTTTCAAGCTTAGGATCTAGACGGGGCTGTAAACAGAAATCCATTAAAACAAGATGTTTGGGGAAATAGAAATGAAGTAAATTATATAGGTGGGTCTTAATGAGCAAATGGAGAAAATCTATTTATGTAAACCCAGGAGGAAGTTGGAAATTTAGAGATTCAGGGCTTGAGAGAGAAGCCTGGCTTTATTTTAAAGAGAAAAGGAAATTTTTGTTTCTTATTCATTCTGAGTACCACTGTCCTTCCAGAATCTAAGCCCAAAGAGAATGTTGGGATGGATTCCCAGGTAACAATGAGGAGAGATGCTCATCAATACCCCATATGAGTGTATAGTTACTTAAATATGTAAAAAGAAAAGCTCATAAGCCATAGCAGGTCTCAATAGCTTACAAAGTATGGTCTCCAGAGAAAATAGCTAAAATTGTCATTTTACTATTACTTTACCATGGGATTCGATGGTGATGTCCCCATTGATGAATCATTGTTTCCATGGTTGATTAAAACACACTTGATCTCAGGCAGATCTTGATTTGTAATAGTCTGGAATATCATTGCGGAAAAAACAACTGTGAAAGCAAACAAAGGCAGTGATGTTGATACATGCACACCTTAAAAAGAAAATATGTATTCATCTTACAATAAAACAAAATGTAATCAAGGGAAAGTGGCCAACAGGAAAGTATGCAGGAAGTATAATTTCACAAAAGGCAAGTCTTACTATCAATCTTGAGCAGAGGTCCTTAGAGCAGTGTTTTCCAAAGGAACATTCTTGGGTGATGGAAATATTCCTTATCTGTGCTGTTCAACAGGGTGGTCCTTAGCTGTATTTAGCATTATGCATTTGAAGTGAGGCTAGTGCAACTGAGGACTGGTTATTTGTATACCAGCCATTTTTTTCTTCTTTATGGTTTCCTGGTGCATATAAAAGTTACGTTTATGGTACAGTGTAGCCTGTTAAGTGTGCAACAGCATTATCCCCATGAATACAATGTGTATACCTTAACTAAAACATACTCTCTTGCTAAAAAAAAGCTAACCATCATCTGAGCCTTCAGTGAATTGTAGTAGTAACATCAAAGATCACTGATCAAAGATCACCAAAACAACTATAAAAAGAGTGAAAACATTTGAAATATTGTGAGCATTACCAAAACGTTGACATAGAGATACAAAACGTGCAAATGCTGTTTTATTATCATATAATTTTGAATTTCCCAGTTTTCTTCTTGTAGCTGATTTCTGGTTTCATACCACTGTGATCAGAAATATCCTGGAGAATGTTCCAAGTGAGCTTGAGAAGACTATATATTCACTGCTGTTAGATGGAATGTTCTGTAAATGTCTGTTAGGTCCACCTAGTCTAACATGTAGTTTAGATGTTTCCTTATTGATTTTATGTCTAGATGATCTATCCTTTGTTGAAACTGGCGTACTGAATCCCCTTTGTGTGATTGCACTGTTATTTCTCCCTTCAGGTCTGTTAGCATTTGCTTATTTGCTTAATTTCTTTAGGTGCTACTATGTCAGGCGCATAAATATTCACACATGTCATATCCTCTACTGGGTGACCCTCTTTTCCATTGACCCTTTTTACCTCTTATGACAGTCTTTGGCTAAAGTCTATTTTGTCTGATGTAAGTATAGATATCTCTACTTTTTTTGGTTTCCATGAGCATGCAGTATCTTTTTCCATCCCTTTACTTTTAGTCTGTGTGTGTCTTTAAAACCGATTAGGAACTTCCCTGGTGGTCCAGTGGTTAAGAATCCACCAGCCAGTACAGGGGACACAGCTTTGATCTCTGGTTTGGGCAGATCCCACGTGCCTCGGAGCAACTAAGCCTGCTAGCCCCACCACTGAAGCCAGTGCACTCTGGAGTCCACGTCGCACAACTAGTGAGCCCACCACCACAACCAGAGAGTCCATGCACTGAAATGAAAAAGATCCTGCATGCTGCAACTGAGACCCAACACAGCCAAATAAATAAAATAAATAAGTAGTTTTCAAAAAATTGCTGAAGGACAGTTTGCCAGGTATTCTTGGTTAGCTGTTTTTTTTTTTTTTTTCTTTTAGATTTTCAAATATATAATGCCATTCCTTTCTGGCCTACAAAGTCTCTGCTGAAAAATCTGCTGGTAGTACTACAGAGGGTCCTCTGTATAAAACAAGTTTTTACTTCTTGCTGCCTTTAAGATTTTCTCCTTGTCTTTAGTTTTTGACAGTGTATCTATAACGTGTCTCAGGAGGTCTCTTTACATTCATCTTATCTGGAAGTCTCTGGACTTCTTGGACCTGGATGTCTGTTGCTTTTCCCCAGATGAGGGGATTTTTCAGCCATTATCTCTTTGAATAAATATTGTGCCCTTTCTCTTTCTCTTCGTCTTTTGGAACCCCTATAATGTGACTATTAGTTTAGTTTGATGGTATCTCTTAAGTCCCTTAAACTGTCTTCACTCTTTTCTTTTTTCCCTTATTGCTCCTCTGATTGGATGAATTCCACTGCTTCGTCTTTGATCTCAGTAATTCTTCCACTACATCCAGTCGGCTGGTGAACTCCTTTTCTGAATTTTTCAGTTATTGTATTCTTCTTAAGCTTTCTCTCTCTGTGGGAATTCTCACTTTATTCATGTGTTGTTCTCAGGGAGCATCAGTGAGCATCTTTATGACTCTTAGTTTGAATTCTTTTTTAAAAAACAACTATTTATTTATTTATTTTTGGCTGCGCTGGGTCTTCTTTGCTGCCTGCGGGCTTTGTCTTGTTGCAGAGAGTGGGGGCTACTGTCTAGTGGTGGTTATCAGACCTCTCATTGCAGTGGCTTCTCTTGCTGGATCACACAGGCTCTAGAGTATGGACTCAGTAGTTGTGACGTATGGGCTCAGTTGCCTTACAGCATGCGGAATCTTCCCGGACCAGGAAGAACTTACATGCTCTGCTTTGGCAAGAGGATTCTTAACCAGTGGACCACCAGGGAAGTCCTACTTTGAACTCTTTACAGGTAAATCACTTATCTCCAGTTCACTAAGGTTTGTTTCTGGAGTTTTATCTTATTCTTTTGTTTGGAACACGCTCCTTTCTTTCTTCATCTTTGATTATCTGTGTTGGTTTCTGTGGATTAGATAAAACAGCCATATTATCCCAGTCTTCACAGAATAGCCTCTTGTAGAAGAAATCTCATCCTTCCACCCAGGCTTAGTTCTTGGTGGTTTCTCAAATTACCTTTTTTGTGCTTATTGGCTCCCAGTAGTAAGGATGTGTCATGATTTGCTAGTGTCCTAAAGGGGAGGAGATTTTATTTTCTTGGGCTCCAAAATCATTGGGTACGGTGACTGCTATGAAATTAAAAGACGATAGCTCCTTGGATGCTATGACAAATCTAGACAGCATATTAAAAAGTAGAGACATCATTTTGCTGACAGAGGTCCATATAGTCAAAGCCATGGTTTTTCCAGTAGTCATGTATGGATGTGAAAGTTGAACCATAAAAAAGGCTAAGTGCCAAAGAATTGATGTTTTTCAATTGTGGTGCTGGCAAAGACTCTTGAGAGTCCCTTGGACCACAGGGAGATCAAACCAATCCATCCTAAAGGAAATCAACCCTGATTATTCATTGGAAGGACTGATGCTGAAGCTGAAGATCCAGTACTTTGGCCACCTGATGTGAAGAACTGACTCATTGGAAAAGACCCTGATGCTGGCAAAGCCTGAGGGCAGGAGGAGAAGGGGCTGACAGGATGAGATGGTTGGATGGCATCACTGCCTCAATGGACATGAGTTTGAGTAAACTCTGGGAGATAGTGAAGGACAGGGAAGCCTGGTGTGCTGCAGTCCAAGGGGTCTCAAAGAGTTAGACACAACTTAGCGACTGAAAAACAATGACAACAAAGGGAAGATCTCAATTAGTACCTAGATGCACAATGAAGCTGGACTCTCAGGCAGTGGCTTTTAAAACACACAAATAGACCTCTTTTGGGGAAAGAATGGGAGCTAGTGTTTCTGTCTGCTTTCTCTGCACTGAGCCCTAAAGTATAGTCAGTTAATAACAGCTTCTTTGTTCACTGCAGGCCAGTGGGACCCACAAATGCAAGTCCTGCTGGCCACCAGATCAAGGAATGTGTCCTCTGGGTGGCAGTCACAAAGGCCACAGTTTTAGATACATGTATAAGCTCCTTTCAGAGAGATACGAGAGGGGAAATGTGTAAATGGTGCATCTAGCCTCCTCAGGCTCAGGCAGAATTGCAGTCAGCTCCTAGATGTATGTTAAATTAGGCTGAAAACAGACCTCTTTAAAAACAATCAAAAATGGGCAGAAGACCTAAATAGGCATTTCTCCAAAGAGGACATACAGATGGTCAATAGGCACATGAAAGGATGCTCAACATCGCTAATTATTAGAGAAATGCAAATCAAAACTTCACTGAAGTGTCATCTTACACCAATCAGAATGGCCATCATCAAAAAGTCTACAAATAATAAATGCTGGAGAGGGTATGGAGAAAAAGGGACCCCTCTATACTGTTGGTGAGAATTTAAATTGGGACAGCCACCATGGAGAACAGTATGGAGGTTTGTTAAAAAAATAAAAATAGAGGGAATGCTCCAGTGGTCCAGTGGTTAGGACTTCATGCTTCCACTCTCAGGAGTCTGGGTTTGATCCCTGGTTAGAGGACTAAGATTCTGCAAGCTGCATGGAATGGCCAAAAACAAAAACCAGAGTGACCATATGATCCCGCAATCCTACTCCTGGGCATATATCTGGACAAAATGATAATTCAAAAAGATACATTCACCCTAATGTTCATAGCAGCACTATTTACAATAGCCAAGACACATAAGCAACCTAAATGCCCATCGACAGAGAAACGGATAAAGATGAGGTATACATATACAGTAGAATATTACTTAGGCATAAAAAAGAATGAAATAATGCCATTTGCAGCAACATGGATGGACCTACTCATTATCATATTAAGTGAAGTATGAGACAGAGGGAGACAAATATCACATGGTATCACTTACATGTAGAATCTAAAAAATGGTACAAATGAACTTATTTACAAAACAGATTCAGACATAGAAAACAAACTATGGTTACCAAAGGTGAAGGCTGGGGTAGGGATAAATTAGGAGCTTGGGATTAACAGATACACACTACTATATATAAAGGAGAAAAACAACAAGGTCCTATTGTATAGTAGAGGGAACTATGTTCATTATCTTGTAATAACCTATAGTGGAAAAAATCTGAAAAAGAATATGTATATACACACATGTATAACTGAATTGCTTGGCTGTTCACTAGAAACTACTACAGCATTGTAAACCAACTATATTTCAATAAAAGTGTTTTTTTTTTTTCAAATAGGCCTCTTTAAGGAAAAGACTGGGAGAAGGATGTTTCTGTCTGCTGACTCAGCACTGAGCCTGGGGGTATAGTCACAGTGAGTCTTTGCCAACCCTTTACAAACTGTTTCTTTGTTTGCTAGGGTCTCTTGGACACAAGTCCCATTGGTTTTCAGAGCCAGGTGTTTTAGGAGCCAGTTACCTGCTGTGATAACCCTGAACTTCAGCAAGTCATTTGACCTCTTTGGGTCCCACTTTCCTCATTTGGTAAAAGAAGACAGTAGACCCATGTGGTATAATAAATACACTTGGCCTTAGACCAAAATGTATTTGGTCTTTCTCAGCACCATGCATGCGTGCTCAGTCGTGTCTGACTCTTTGTGACCCCACAGACTGTAGCCCCCGGGGATCCTCTGTCCATGGGACTCTCCAGGTAAGAATACTAGAGTGGGTTGCCATTTCCTCCTCTGGGGGATCTTCCCAATCCAGGGATTGAACCTGTGTCTCCTGCATTGGCAGGTGGGTTCTTTACCACTGCACCACCTGGGAAGCACTCTTTCCTGGCACAAAGCTCCTAAAATCCTTGGAATTTCCTGAGCAACAGGGGTGTCTGTTGCTATTCACAACGAGCCCCTCTTGGGCACTCCTGAGCTTATGCTAACAAGGTGACTTAGGGCGGGTCGCCTCTGCAGCCCCAGGAGCTGGGGTTGTCCCAAGAAAGATCCAGAGGTTGGAGGGGTGAGGCTGAAAACTGACCTCTGGGCAAACAGGGAGGGGCGTGTGCTAATTAAACTCTATAAAAATTCTTGAACTGAGAGATCCAGTGAGCTTCTGGGTTGGGGAACTGGATGACATTCCAAGCCCTCCCCACACCCCTTGCCTTGCCCTCTGCATCTCTTCCACCTGGCTCTCCTGGAGTTATATCCTTTCATCATAAACTGGTAATCTAGCAAGCAAATTGTTTTTCTGAATTCTGTGAGCTGTTCCAGCAAAGTCATCAAACTCAAGGAGGGGGTCCTGGGAACCTCTGACTTACAGCCTGTGCTGGTGGCCACCTGGACTTGACGTTGACATCTGATGGGGGTCAAGAGGGCTCTGAGCCCTTAACCTGTGGGGTCTGATGCTATCTCTGGGGAGAGAGTGTCAGAATTGAGTTAAACTGTCAGACATCCAATTGGTGCCCAAGAACTGCTTGGTGTGGGGAACTCTCCCACCCCATATACATGGGGTCAGCGGAGCCAGGAGTGGTCAGTGTGAGTCCAGGGAAGGAGACTCGTGTGCTCTTCCTCGCACCTGGGATACTCTCATCGCTGTCATCCTCGCCAGTGTCTGCTCTTTCTCATGATTTTAGTAAACGACAGTCCATTTGCTCAGGAGTTCCAAATCCATACCTCCTATGTGTGCGGCTACATATCTGGGCGGCTCCCAGGAACCTTACGCTCAGACTGAACTCCCCCCTTTCCTTCGGCCCCCTACCCCCTCCTCTGTTAGTGCCAGCACACCCACTGTCCCCAAAGCCAGAAGTCACTTTCAACTCCTCCCTCTCCCCCACTTCCCATCATCCAGGCAGCTGCCAAGCCGTGACATTTTGACCTCCAGATAATCCCCACATCTCTGCATGGCTCTGCCTCTCTGTCACCACCGCCCCAACTCCCGTGCTTGTCGCGTCTGGCCTGGACGACTGCCAACTGCTTCCTCGCTGACCTCTCTGCCATGGCCTGTCTGCCTGATGTCCATCCTCGACACAGACCCCAAAACTGTCCTTCTGGAATACACAGCAGCGCTCCAACATGCGTCACCCCTCTCCTTCAAACCCCTGAACAACCTACAGCACTGGCCCCTACCCCTTCTTGAGTCACAGGCCACACTGAAGAATCTGATGGAAGCAATTAACCCTTACACACACACACACACACTATACACACACACACACTCAAACACATGCACAATATACACATACACATACATTCATACACATAACACACCAACACACACATATACACACAATACAGAGACAGACACACATACACACAAAATATACACACACAAACACACACATACACACCCACAATACACACACACACACTCAAACACATGCACAATATACACATACACATACATTCATACACATAAAACACCACACACACACATACACACAATACAGAGACAGACACACATACACACAAAATACACACACACAAACACACACATACACACCCACAATACACACACATACACACTCAAACGCACACACAATATACACATACATTCATACATATAACATACCAACACACACACACAAACACACACATACACACAATATACACTGACACAAACACACACACACTATACACACACATACACACTCAAACACATGCACTATATACACATACACATACATTCATACACATAAAACACCAATACACACACACACACACTATACACACACGTACACACACAAACACACACATACACACCCACAATATACACACATACACTCAATACACACAGAGACATACACACACAAACACACACATACACACACACTATACACACACATATACACTCAAACACATGTACAATATACACATACATTCATACATATAACACACCAACACACACACCAACACACACACACAATATACATACATATACACACAATACAGAGACATACACATGTAATATACACACACACATACACACCCACAATACACACACACATACACAATATACAAATACATACACACATATACAAATACATACACACACATATACACACACACACAACATACACACACAAACACACACACACCCTAAAGGACACAATGGACCCCCTCCAGAGACTCTTGGGCCACAGGAGAACATCATTCCCTCCAGAGACTCTTGGGCCACAGGAGAACATCCAAGTCCTTTATCACATCACTAAAACACTCCTTACACATCATACACATCTGAGCCTCTGGAAGCTACCCATTGAACAGGCTTCATTTTCTGAGTTGACAGCTTCTTAGATGAGAATTCCCCAATCCTGGGGGCCTTATACATTGTGCCTCAGCAACTCAGGATGGAATTACAGAGTCCGTCTGCTCCATGATTCTGACCGCTGTACTGTTCTCTTCACTGTCCTGTTTGCCTGGAAAGTCCTTATTCTCCCCTTCCCCTGTCAAGTCTTAGCTTTCTTTTATTTATTTACTTGGCTGTGCTGGATCTTAGTTGGGGCATGTGAACAGTTAGTTGTGGCATGGTTCTAGTTCCCCAACCCAGGATTAAACCCAGGGCCTCTGCATTGGGAGCACTAAATCTCAGTCACTGGACCACTAGGGAAGCACCTAAGTCTTAACTTTCTAATCAAGATTTGACATCACCTCTTCTGGGAAGCTTTGCTTGATTTTCTCAGTCTGTGTTGGAGGCTCAACCTCGGTCCTTATTTCTAAAATTACACTGCAGTTTTCCTTTTACATGCTTACCCTGTGCCACCAACACCCCCAACATTAGACTGTGAGCAGGAATCTGAACCATGTGGCACCTGGCTGGACCACACGGTACTCACAAGGGTCTAAGAAGGCAAGGAGAAAAACCCTGTAACTAAATCCTGACGATTCCTCCCAACTTGAGGCATCTCTCTTTCTGCGAAGCACCTGTCTGACAAGGGATGAAGCTGTACTCTACAGTTATTATCTGATGAAGCGGTAAGATATTGCTTATCTCCCTTTCACAAATGAGGAGCTTAAGTGCAGAGACATTCCTGGCCAGAATAAAGAACTCAGGTTTTCTGACTGTGTTGCTCACCCTAACATATTCAATTGTATGACCTCCAAGCACAGAACCCCTAACATTAAGAACATTGTAACTCAAATAGCAAAGCAGCGGCTTCTCTGGTAACTCGGTGGTCACGAATCTGCCGGAGACACGGGTTCAATCCCTAATCTGGGAAGAACGCACATGTGGAGGAGCAGCTAAGACCATGCTCACAACTATTGAGTCTGTGCTCTAGAGCCCGGGAGCCACAACTACTGAGCCCACTGCCACGAGTACTGAAACTCAAGCGCCTAGAGTCCATGCTTTAGAACAAAAGAAGCCGTGGTGATGAGAAGCCCGCGCACCCACAACTAGAGAGTAGCCACAACTGAAGAAAAAAAGCCCGAGCAGCAAGGAAGATCCAGCACAGCCAAAAATAAATAAATCAAAGTTTTAAAAAACATAATGGTTTAAAGAAATAATGACAATATCCTGTTTTAAAGTAGGCTGCAAATAATTTTATGGCAGATTCTTGGCTACCAATGGACTTACAATGACAGCAGTGAAAAAATACTTTTACTGTTTAACCTAAAAAAATAATAATAGTTCCTCTTTTGGATCTTACGCAATTCCTCTAGCCACAAAAGAACAGTGTGTGTGTACTTTATATTATTTTTAAATTTCCTCTACATGTGTTGGGACCCATCGAACAGAATTGCATGATTCCAACTAACGATCATCAGAGGGTTCTACAAAAGCTGTTATCACTTGAAGGCTTAAGGATGATCTAGCCATAGAGGTAATTCAGTCACATATACGTAAATCTCACAGACCCCCAAACAACAGAAAAACCTTCAGCCATAGAACTATGGCCACCTAAGATGAAGCTAAGACTTTTTTGGAAATCAATATTTGAAAAATAGTAAGATCACAAACTCATCTTGATGAAAACCAAAAGCTTTATTCAGTCTTGTGAAATTCACAAGACTTTGCTATTTTGGAGTGAATAGCAAAGGGTACAGCATCGTGGCAAGAACAAGCTAAGCAAATTAAAAATGAGGCCAAGCTAGTTTCCAGCCCCTCAATTTCCGCCCCCCAAGTTCTTATTCCTCTCCTCTTCAAAGTCCTTTTCAAAATCAAGAACAATGATAAAATACAATACTTTTGAGATTATTTGTTGTTGTTTTTTTTTTTTTTTAAACCAAATCAGAATCTTGACCCAAAGATTAAGGCAATATCTGGTGGCTATTTGGAGATTCAGAGAGATCACAATCTTGAACACTGACAAGGGCTCTTGTCACATCGCTTCCTGAGTTTCACCAGAGGATGAAAAAGATGAGGGGAATAAAAGGAATTGCAGAGAAAGTCATGAAGCTGAGCCATCCTGTGGGCTTCTCAATCGAGCAGGGATGCTCTCTGGGGAGGAAAATGCAGCCAACAAATTTGTTCAAAGAACCATTTGGAAAATTGCTTCTTCCTAGAATCTTAAAAAAATAAATGGCCATATTTCATTCTGGAACAGTCCATTTTTTAAATTTCAAATGAAAGAGTCATTTCATTCCCACAGCCGTTAAATCCAGTAATATCCATGTGTAAGTAGTCGTAGGCAACAAAAATCCTGGGATTCACGCTATCTTCCTTCTACAGATATCTATGGATCATGACAACTGTATTGGAAGATTTAACTAACTGAAAGCAAACTTTATGCTGAAATGTTTTCTTGGAGAAAGGCAATGACCATGCAATTTTAAAATAGAATTGAATTAACTATTTATATGTACGTTCCCTCATCCCCATCTTTATCATCTTTGTACCCTCATGGTGCCTAGCACTGAAATAGGTGTTCAATAAAACTTTGTCAAATAAATTTCTTTTTCTTCCTGATGCAGGCTCCCTCTTCATCTTTTTCCACCCCCTGGAATATAAATGTCTTCCTCTCCCATACTTAAGATCTCATTACCTGACTGTTCTTCAGCTAAACAACAGGAAACTTCAACAAGAACAAAATCTTTACTGATAACTAAAGGGTTAATGAAAGTGCCTTTTTAGTTATAAAAAGTGGAGCCAAGTAGTTAATAATGAAACCTAAGAGGATAATTTATTATAGGTCCATTCAAAGTAACCAAGAAGAAATGAACAGCCAGTCTAAACTTGTAGGATGGCATGGATTAGAATGAGGCTTTTAGGACGAAAGGGAATCTTAACACCAGGTCACCAGGTCTGGTGTCCCCATCCAATCCAAACTTTACCGAGCATCCCTTCTGTCTACCTGCTTCTCAGTTGGTCCCCCTTAGGCTACCAGGTCACAGGCAAACAAAGTAAGATAAGCAGCAAGATCAACTAAATGTGGAGGTCAAAGCTCTGAATATGAATTTCCCAGCACTAATGAAAGTAACACTTATCACAGTTACTGAGATCCTGAAATCTTCTTCCTAGCCATGATCAGTACAGAACGCAATTAGGGCCATGAAGAGTCTGTGTCCATTCTTTAAGCACTACTTAGAAAACCTCATCATTCTTCTTGAAGGTAGAGCTTACAGTATAATGGAAATGGGAATCGCATCTGACAATCCAAGGTAGTTAGAGCTTTTTTAACATTTAAAGTCCTTGTTTTTTAGCCTCTCACTTTATGTTGCTTCATTCAAGGAAATCTGTAATGGCAAGTCTTGACAAAGATGTGCCAAGGAGCTCCATATGCTGTTAGTGGGAAGGTAAACTGGTGCAACCATTTCAGAAAACTGCTGGACAATATCTACCAAAACTAACATATGCCTCTCTCTATAATCTAGGAATTTGATTTGAGGGTATCATCCAAAGAGAAATGAGTGTTTCTGCCCCCAAACATGTAAAAGAGTATTCACAGCAGTGTTATTACTCTTCACTACACAAAATTGGAGACACATACAGTGTTCTTCAACAATAGAATGGATAGATTGCATAGTCTAGTCATACTAAGGAAAAAGCACCTAGCAATTGAAAAAAACAAAAACAAAAACAAAAAACCACAGTTATTAAGAACAAAGTTGAATCTCATAATCACAATGCTGAGTGAAAGAAACTGAACATTTAAAAAGCACATAATAATGGTTTGGTTTACATGTAGTTCAAAAAAACAGGAAAAACCATGGAATCAGTAGTCAGAATAGTAAATGTGACTAAACCAGTGTGATTCTAATAAAATTCACACCACTTTTTTTCCTCTCCAAAAAAAGAATAGTGGCTACCTCAGGCAAGGGGGTGGTAAATCAGAGGGGGCAGAGTTTGAATTGCTCTGTATCTTTATGAAATAATGATTAGGCAGGTATCTGTGTATATAAAGGGCTTCCCTGGTGGTTCAGCTGGTCAAGAATCCGCCTGTAATGCGGGAGACCTGGGTTCCATCCCTGGGTTGGGAAGATCCCCTGGAGAAAGGAAAGGCTACCCACTCCAGTATTCTGGCCTGGAGAATTCCATGGACTGTATAGTCCATGGGGTCACAAAAAGTCGGACACAACTGAGTGAGTTCCACTTCACTCACTGTGTATATAAAACCTAATGGAGTTGTACTATTAAGATGTGTGCATATTTGCTGTGAATTATGCCCCATTTAGAAAAATCTGGAGAGAGATGTAGGAATTTCTGAGATTGTCCTGAAATATAAAAGAATTCAATGCAGCTTATATACAGTTGCATGTACTGATGTTTATACTTTCCCAAAGCCTTTGCATGTGACTGAAAAACCCACTTACCACTTCATGTTACACATTAACAGAAAGCTAACTTTTTGTAATAGACTCTAAAAAACATATTGTACTGTACATTTAAAATGTACATATTTACCAATTAACAGAGATGTTTAGGAAATGCAAGATGCTTTTCTACTCTTTTCCCTCTTATGTTTCATTTTTTTCAACTCTATAATTCTGAATTATTTGAAACAAAGCTACTGGAAATAATTCCTGCACATCTATACTGCAAGTATTTTCTCCATGGACCACAGAAGATGCAAGACAGACTGCTAGGGTTTGGGAGTTGGAGAAGACACAGTCAGACTCCCTCCGTGGACAGAGCAGGACAGGCGGGCCAGGGGCAGTGAGTAATGGTCCCCCAAGGCTGCAGAACTAGGACACGATCCGAGGCTTCCTAGCCCCCCAAACTCTGCCTCTTTCACCCTAAACGCAAATCAACCCTCTCCTCTTTCCAAACAGATGAAGTGGATCTAAAGAGGATTTTTTTCCCCGGGTAACAATTATGCTACCCAGATTATTTGGGAACAGTCAGCTGAGTCCTTGAAAAGCCTCTTGGGGTTTAACGCCAGGATAAAAATCGAGTACAAGAGGAGGGGGCAGCGGGTATTTTAAGATGTAAATCCCGTTTGCATAATATTTCCCAAAGTATCTACCCATTGATCCAGTAGACATTCGGCGGGGTGGGGGGTCGTTACCCGAGATGACTCGCTTTGGGGAGAACCCGGGCGCCTTTTCCCATTAGAGTTCACTCCCGATATCAAAACCTCAAAAGAAGAGTTGGAGACGCCACCCAGGAGTCTGTGGTACCGGGGTCGGCGCACGCGAGGTCCCGACCCCCGGCGCCCAGCTCGGGGCCGCAGACTCGGGCGGCTGGCCCAGAACCCGGGCGCGCTGGGCGGGCGGACGGGCGGGGCGGCCCGGGCCCCGCAGACACCGATTCGGCGAGGCCGCCCGCGGGGTCGGGACGGCCGGTGGGGACTGCGGCCCCGAGCCCGACCGGCGACGCGAGACCAGCGGGAGGAGAACGCCCGGTGGGCCCGGCTGGGGCCGCGGGTGACTTCAGGGCGAGTCGGGAGGGCGCGGAAGAGGGGAGGGGCGCGGGAGCGAGGGACGGAGCGGGGCGGGGAGGCGCGCGGCGGCGGGGACGGAGGAGGCGCGCGCCCGGTGCCCGTGCCGGGTGGGGGCCGGGGGCCGCGGGGGCTCGAGCGGGCGAGCGGGGCCTTACCGAGCAGCGGCAGCCGGCCGCCCAGGCGCGCCAACGCCGGCATGGCCTCCGGAGCCCGGGGTCCCCAGGCCGCGCCGGCCCAGCCCTGCGATGCCGCCCTCCGCGGCGCGCCCCGCGCTGCAGGTGGCTCGCTTAAGGATGCGCGTCACCGACCGCAAATTCCCTCGGACTGGTGCAAAGTGGAAAGGGGGGGGAGCATCCCTCTCCCCACCCGCAGGGGCTGTGCCGGGGCGCCGGTGCCTGGCGCAGCGCTGCGGCCGAGCCCACGTGCCCGCCGTGGTCCGCAGCCCGCGCTCCGCCGCGCCCGGTGCTCCCCAACTGTGGCGGGGGAGACTGGGCGCGGTTCCACCCGAGAGGTCGCAGGGGCTCGGCGGCCCCCGACCGGGGAGGAGGCACGACCGGAGCTGCCTGCTCCCCCACCCACCCCGCCGGGAGTCCCGGAACCCTCTCGATGAGCGTGGGGACAACTGAAGCCAGCCACCGTCCACCTCGCTCGGGAGGGGTTTGAGGCCGCAGGATGGGCGCTACAGCCGCGCGGCATGCGGACGCCCCAGGCTGGCGCGCGGGCGAGCCGAGGGTCGCGGTCCACGCTGGGTGGATCCTAACTGCGGACCCACGTTCTTTGTGTCCCCCGCCCCGCTCCATCTCCTAGGATGCCCAGGATGCAGTCCACAGCGGCAGCAAGAAAAACAGGCTCGGTTTCAATGTCAACCAAGGCAATCAGGGAAGCTAAACACCAGCCATAGAAACAAAAGCAAAACACAGGTCATCTCGGGCTTTGATTTCTGCACTCATAATTCTTGTTCTTCATTGCATAATATTTCTACTTGAAATTATTTCCTTTGCAATAAGTTGAAGATTGGAAAGCCCGGGTTGTCAGCTCTGAGTCTTCCCTTAACCAGCCCTTGACCTTCACAAAGCCACTCATCCTCTGACAGTTACCCTACCCCCGACCCCCGCACCCACCCCTTGCTCACCAGTAATGGAGCGGAATGGACCACGCGGCTTATAATGTCTCCAAGTTCTAGCAATTCCACGCTTTTCATTATTTCAATCATGTTCTAATCAAGCGTGATAATTGACATGTGCATTCTTGGCCATACAGTCCTTTTCCTCAGCTGTAGTCTAGAGTAGGAAATTTTTCTCCCCTAGAGCATGACAGAAACTTGAAACGTGCTGCAGCCGCTGTGGAAAACAGCGTGACAGTTTCTCCAAAAATTAAAAATAGAATTACCATATGATCCAGCAATTGCAATGCTGAGTGTATACCCAAAAGAAATGAAAGCAGGGTGATGAAAAGATGGTCTGCACAACCATATTCTAGGAACATTTTTAACAAAACCCAAAAGATGGAAGCAACCCACACGTCCATCAAAGATGAATGGATAAACAAAATCCAGTGAATGGATAAAAATGGTATATACATACAATTGGGACATCCCTGGTGGCTCAGCAGTAAAGAATCCGCCTGCCAATGCAGGAGACCCGAGTTTGATCCCTGATCTGGGACAATTCCCCTGGAGAAGAAAATGGCAATCCACTCCAGTATTCTTGCCTGGAGAACCCCATGGAACCTGGCATGCTACAGTCTATGAGGTGGTAAAGAGTCAGACATGACTTAGCGACTGAACAACAACATAATACAGCTAGGATCTTATTCAGCTTTAAAAAGGAAAGACCTTTTTTTTTTTTTTTTTAGGAAAGACATTCTGACACATGCTACAACATGTATGAACTTTGAGGGCATGTTAAGTGCAATAAGCCAGGGACAAAAACAGAAACACAGATTCTACCTGTATGAGTTCCTTAAAGTAGTCAAATTGTTGAGTCAAGAAGAACAGTTGGGTTGGGGTCAGGGGTTGGGGAGATGGGGAATGGAGAGTTGTGTGGTGGGGACAGAGTTTCAGTTTTGCAAGATCAAGAGAGTTCTGGAGATTGGTTGCACAACAGTGTGCATGTATTTAACACAATTGTACATGTAAAAATGGTTAAGATAGTAGGTTTTATGTTATGTGCATTTTACCACAATTGAAAGTTTAAAAAAAATTTTTAAAGCATCTACCTTCGGTCAGACACAACTAGAGAAAGAGACATTAAGTTCAGTGAGACATGAACAAATAAACGTGGTGAAGCAGGCTTGGATGGGAAGAAGAGTGGGCTAGCAAGCCTTCCAATTGCCAAGATCCAAGGCATTACCTTTATAGCTTGATCACTGCCTTCAAGGAAACTGATAGTTACAAGTTTGCAACAGATCAGCTTGGGTGGAGCACTGTTCAAGGATACAAAATCAAATCAATAGTGCTGCTTTGCCAAAGAATCTTAGATACAATGCAGAAAACTGTGAGAATGGAAGTGAGAGAAACATGAATGGCTTCTTTGCACTCCTGATTCTCCCTGGAAATTGTTGGAGAAACATAATTCTAGAAAGAGCAAATTTTATAGACTGAAAATCTTGGGAGTATGAGGTATAGTCTAACATTTAAAATTTTTTAATTTTTAATTTATTTTTTTAAATTTAGTTTACTGAAGTGTAGTTGATTTGCAATGCTGCTTTAATTTCTACTGTACAGAAAAGTGGTTCAGGTATACATACATAAATATGTATACATTCTTTTCCATTATGACTTATCACAGGATGTGGAATATAGTTCCCTGGGCTATACAGTAGGATCTTGTTGTTTATCTCTTCTGCATATAGTGGTTTGCACCCGGTAATCCCAACTTCCCAATCCACCCCTCCCTCTTCCCCCTCCCCCTAGGCTAACGTGTAGAAGGTGAGGTGATGCCAGTCAATCATTTCTGGAAGTGTGCCCAGAGCTCTGTCTAGTATGATACCTAATTTATTTGTCACAGGGATACTCAAGGAAGCTAGTCCGACATTATCTGGAGTTCTAGATTGCACAACTAGTCATGCACAGCGTTGTATAAAATTTTGGTTCCAGATCCTGTGACCTGAAGCAACCAGAAGGAATGAGATGAAGGGAGAAACGGGAGGAGAGAAGAGAGAGCTTGTTTCTGGGTTGAATGGAGGGTGTTGCATTGGCCCTTTGTTGTTGTTTAGTAGCTAAGTCATGTCTGACTCTTTTCGACCGCATGGACTGTAGCCCACCAGGCTCCTCTGTCCATGGGATTTTCCAGACAAGAATGCTGGAGTGGATTATTGTTTCCTTCTCCAGGGGATCTTGCAGACCCAGGGATCATACTCACATCTGCTTGGCAGGTGGATTCTTTACCACTGAGCCACCAGAGAAGCCCATACTGGCCCTACAGAGAATCTATTTTATCAGGATTCTTATCACCGTAATGCTTAGCTATGCATAGCTATGCTGCACAGTAGTCCTTCATCTCATGAGTGTCTTTCCAGCTCTTAAATTACACTAATCTCTCTCCCTCCTCAAAAACTGTGACATATTCTCAATGACTATAGGTGAAATGCCTTCAGTCAGTCAGTCAGTTCAGTTGCTCAGCCGTGTCCGACTCTTTGCGACCCCATGAATCGCAGCACGTTAGGCCTCCCTGTCCATCACCAACTCCCAGAGTTTACTCAAACTCATGTCCATCGAGTCGGTGATGCCATTCAGCCATTCATCCTCTGTCGTCCCCTTCTCCTCCTGCCCCCAATCCCTCCCAGCATCAGGGTCTTTTCCAATGAGTCAACTCTTCACATGAGGTGGCCAAAGTATTGGAGTTTCAGTTTCAGCATCAGTCCTTCCAATGAACACCCAGGACTGATCTCCTTTTGGATGGACTGGTTGGATCTCCTTGCAGTCCAGGGGACTCTCGAGTCTTCTCCAACACCACAGTTCAAAAGCATCAATTCTTTGGTGCTCAGCTTTCTTCACAGTCCAACTCTCGCATCCATACATGACCACTGGGAAAACCATAGCCTTGAGCAATGGCACTTTAAAAATACAAAGTGCTGTGGTTTGCTGAAAATAAGGGACAAGCAGAAGGAGTGTTGGAATAGGATTCCTGTGTATTCAGTTGAAATATCGACTACATATAGTACAGTTTTACTCGTCTTTTATCAATAAGAGAATTCAAACCCACCAACTGGCAAAATCTGCCAATACCAAACATTAGCAAGAATTCGAATCAATGGGTAACTCTTGTCAACTGCTAGCAGGAGTCTAAATTGGTATAAACACTTTGGACAATAATTAGCCATCGATTACTGATGTTGAGCATCTGCACATCTCACACTGAAGTTTCACCCCAGACATACATACACCTTAGAGAAAGTTTGTACACATGCACTGGGAGGTATGACAGGAGTGTTCATTGCATGATCATTTCTAATGTCAAAAACCTGGAGACAATCCAAATGCCTGCTAACAAAAAGATAACGTGGACTCTATTCATCTAACGTACTGACCATATACCAGTGAAAATGAATGAACTACGGTTACAAGAAATGGCACAGATGAATCTCAAAAGCATCATGTTGAGAGGGAGAGAAAGCAGGTCATAGAGTAATGAAGGCAAACCAAGCAATATTCTCTTTAGGAATATACTCATAAGAGGTATAAAGAAAATGAAGGAATAGCTGTCAGGATTGGACATCCCTGGTGGTACAGTGGATAAAAATCCGCCTGCCAGTGCAGGGAACACAGGTTCGATTCCTGGTCCAGGAAGATCCCTCATGTTTCTGGACAACAAAGGCCACAGAGGATGAGGCTGGAGCTCGTAGCACCTGTGCTCCCCAACAAGGGCAGCCACCACAGTGAGAAATCCTCACATCTCAACAAGGAGTAGCCCTGCTCACTGTTACTAGAGAAAAGACCATCTACCAACGAAGACCCAGCATGGCCAAAAATAAAAAAGTCAGAATAACGCTTACCCCTAGAATGGGGTGAAAAGAGATTTCATTAGTTATTGGCAATACTCTATTGCTTTTTACCTTGTGTGATGGATGCTGGATATTCATTTTCTTCTTCTTCTTTAAAATATAATTTTTATTCACTATAGCAGTGAATAATATATTTCATAGTAAAAGAAAACTCATCTAAGGTGTCAGTTTGACACATTTCCACCTATGAAAAAATCTTATCTAAACAAAAATCATTTTAAGGGTTTAAAACCCCATTAAAATTCAACTACCACTTTATAGGAAACACATGAGACAATGGAACATGGTAAACAATGACACAAGGATATAGTCAGAAAATTCTGGACCCTAGTAAACTTTATAAAACAAATAACCTGGTTTCATCAACAAAAATTTGTAAGAAAAAAGAGAAAGAGAGAGTTTGAGGCATGACCTACAGTTTAAAAGAAAACGAACATAATATCAAGCAACTGAAGTGTGCAATGTGAAGATTTTATTTGACTTCTGATTTAAGCAAAGTGAAAAATATATAGAGAATAATCAAGTAAATGTGCCCATACATTTTATCTTTGATATTAAATAATCATTATTTAAAATTTTACTGTGCACTAAATGATATTGTATGTATTTTTAAAATAGTTCCTATCTTTGTGTAAGTGTCTATGAAACACTTATGGATAAAATGACATAAATGGAGATATTGAGGGAAGAATAGAAAATGACAGCCAATGAATACAGGATTTCTTTTTGGGATGATGAAAATGTTCTAAAATCAGATTATGGCAATGGTTGTACAATGCTGTAAATATACTAAAAACCATTGACTTGTGCACTAAGTAGGCAAACTATAAGACATGTCAATTAGTTCTCAAAAAAGCTGCTTTAAAATGATATAAAGCCTGAGATTTTCTTCAAAGTAATTTGATGTGGGGGATTTGAGTGGAGGAATCAAATTGACCCTGCGAGACTAACATCAAGCCTGATAGTTAAGTAAACTCATTATACTCCTTTTAGAAATTTTCTATAATAAAAAGATTTGGGGGAGCGCGGAAAACTTTGAAATCATGGATCAGTGAAGTCATCCTGAATGTGCAGAAGCTAACTATTCTTCCTCAGATGTCATCAGCTACTCTTTCCTGTCATGTTACTGACCCACCTGAATGAGATGACCTAGAGCATAACCCTGGGAACTGTTTCTAAGATTCAAACAAGATTCAAAACCCTGACGGCTGTATTTTGTGATAGCTGTTTGGGTCTAAGATGATCTAAATAATCATCTTCTTACAGTTCTTGACAACAGATAATGTATTCGCTTGTTAAGGCTGCTGTAACAAAGTACCACAAACCGAATGGCTTAAACAACAAATATGTATTGTCTCACGGTTCTGGAGGCAAGAGATTCGAGACGAAGATGGGGTAGGTTGCCTTCCGAGAGCTGTATGGGGGAATCTGCCCCATGCCTTGTGCTCCTAGCTTCTGAGGCTTTAGCGGCAATCTTTGGCATTCCTTGGTTTCTCCTGCACCACCTTGCTCTCTGTCTTCATCTTCCCATCTTCACTTCTTCCTGTGTGTGTCTGTCTCTGTGTTCAGATTTCCCCTTTTTATGAGGACACCAGTCATCCTGGATGAGAATCCACATGAATGACCTCATTGTAACTTGATTACCTCTATAAAGAACTTACTTCCATATAAGGTCACATTCTGAGATAAGGGGGTTAGAACTCCAAAATATTTTGGGGTCGGGGGAGGGAGGATGCAATTTAATGCACAAGAGAGAGATTTTGAAATCAACTGTTGCTGTTGTTCAGTCCCTCAGTCATGTCTGGCTCTTTGTGACCCCATGGACTGCAGCACACCAGGCTTTCCTGTCCTTCACCATCTTCCGGAACTTGCTCAAATTCATGCCCGTTGAGTCACTGATGCCATCCAGGCATCCCATCTTTTGTCGTCCCCTTGTCTTCCTGCCCTCAATCTTTCCCAGCATCAGGGTCTTTTCCAATGAGTCTTCTCTTCGCATCAGGTGGCCAAAGTACTGGAGCTTCAGCTTCAGCATCAGTCTGTCCAATGAATATTCAGGGTTGATTTCCTTTAGGATTGATGGTTTGGTCTCCTTTGAAATCAATGCCTAGAAATGAATGCATATGATTCCTCTACAGATCAGTTGTTAACTGCTATGTTAAATAGATTTCAAATTGATATTTTGTTTTGCAAAGAGATATAATCTGGATAACTTGGAAGTTAACACAAAAATGGGAGCAATTAAAAATTATGCTTGCATAAAAACCAGATCCTAGTGTAAAGCACAGGGAACTATACTCTCTATCCTATAATAGATTGTAATGGAAAAGAATGTATATACAAGATGTATGTATATATGATATGTACATATATTAAATGTACATATATAAAAAACTGAATCACTTTGTTGTACAGCAGAAATCAACACATTCTAAATCAACTATGTGTGCATACATCCTCAGTTGCATCAGACATATCTAACTCTTTGCAACTGTATGACTGTAGCCCGCCAGGCTCCTCTGTCCATGGGATTCTCCAGGCAAGAATACTAGAGCAGTTTGCCATTTCCTTCTCCAGGGGATCTTCCTGACCCAGGGCTCAAACCTGCATTTCCTGTGGTTCCTGTATTTCAGGCAGAATCTTTTTTACCACTGAGCCACAGGGGAAGCCCAAATAAACTATACTTCAATTTTTAAAAATTATGCTTTCAAAGAGTTTAAGGTAAGAAGGATACAAAACTATGTAGTATGACCCGTGTAGGCTAAAATAAATATATAATGAAAATAAAAACAAAATTGAAGGAAAGGGGTAGAATTTTAGCAAACCAAGAAAGTCTTAACACCCAACTAATTAACATACATTAGACAAATGGAATAGACAGGAGTGGACCTATGGAAAGCAGATTATGAGAGAGGGAACTTGCATCCATTTACATATTAGGGGAGATCAAAAGTGGCTCTATTGTCACAACCAAGAGGAGAGGACTTGGAGGAGCCACAACCCTGAAGGGGCAAGGAAAATAAGGGGACTGATTGGTGGGGGAAGACAGGATAGCACCCCAGCCCCTCCCCCTAGGGAACCAGAGAAAGAGGACCTCAGGAAGGGTGAAGACAGGGAGGCCCGGTCAGCGTGCCTGTATGCTAAGTTGCTTCAGTTGTGTCCGACTGCAACCCCATGCTCTGTAGCCCGCCAGGCTCCTCTGTCCGTGGGATTCTCCAGGCAAGAATACTGGAGTGGGTTGCCATGCCCTCCTCCAGGCTGTTCAGTGTAGGCTGGCCCATAGCCTAGCAGTGGAATTTTCAGATATTACAGTAAGACTTGTTTTTCTTTCTTTTTAAAAATTAATTAATTAAATTAATTAATTTTGTTTTGGCTGCCCCACTTGGCTTGCAGGGTTTGTCATGGTCTTAGTGAGGGTTGGGAAAGAATTTCCAGATATGAGGCAGAAAGAGAGAACAGTTTATTAGAGTGGGAGACGCTGTTAAAACAGCGAGCTGGCTTGAGGGAGAGCTGACACCTTTTGTGGGCTAGCAGCCAATTTTTCCTGGAGAAGGAAATGGCAGCCCACTGCAGTATTCTTGCCTGGAGAATCTCATGGACAGAGGAGCCTGACGCGTTACAGTCCATGGGGTGGCAAAGAGTCGGACACGACTGAGCTACTAACACACACACACACACAGCCAATTTTTATAGCCTCAAGACAGAGAAAATTCCTATTGGAAGGGTGGCATTAGGTAATTGGTTAGGATGGTATATGGTGGGTAATAGAGTGGGTATTTTACCTAATATGACATCAGGAGACTGGCTGGTTTAGATCAGGAGGCTCATGGCAACTGTTGCCAAGGAGCTTGGTTAATTCTGGAAATTGTTGTCCTCTGACCTTGGTGTAAGGCTCCAAACTTGTGACCTTGGTATAGGGCTCTACGTGGTTCTTGGCTCCCCAACCAGGGACTGAGCCCCGGCTGTGGCAGTGAACGTGCTGAGTCCTAACTATTGGACCACCAGGGAATTCCCAAAAGGGACTTGCTTTTCTTGTCCACAGGGCTCAGGAGTAACAGAATTGGCACTTTCGTTGGGTCCTACACTCCCATCCAGACAGGAAAGCAGAAGGTTCTGTTAAGAAGAAACTGAGAATCAAAAAGACGATTAACAAGTGCTGGTGAGGATGTAGAAAAATCAGGACGCTCCTACAGTGCTGGTGGGTTGGAAAACGGTGCAGCTGCTTTGGGAAGCAGGCTGGCAGTTTCTTATAAGATTAAACACAAAGTTAATGCTAGTGGTAAAGAACCCACCTGCCAACGCAGGAGACTTAAGAGGCACAGGTTCGATCCCTGTGTCAGGAAGATCCCCTGGAGAAAGAAATGGCAACCCGCTCCAGTATTCTTGCCTGAAAAATCCCATGGACAGTGAGGCCTGGTGAGCTACAGTCCAGAGGGTCTTAAAGAGTTGGATAGGGCTGAAGCAACTCAGCATGGCAGTTCCACTCCTAGGTACATACCCAAGAGGAATGAAAATGTGTATCCTTACAAACACTTGTGCATGAATGTTCTTGGCAACAAGAACATAGTGAAAAAGTGGAAGCAACCCAAATGCCCATCACCTGATTGAAAGGTCGGGCATGTTGAGGCATGCCCCAGAAAAAGTGCCGCAGATGAGTTCCGGAAGCTGGCTAAACTTCCGGGGGCCGACCCCCTGCAGCCCGGTCCAATCAGGTGCCCACACGGAGCCCTTGGACACCAACCGCCGCTGTAGCCGGCGCTTTCTTCCTTATATGGGAAGACCTGGCTTGGACGCCGGCCCTGGCTATAAAACCTCTTCCCACCCCTCATACCTCGCAGACTCCCTTTGTCTCCTTGCTTACCCGCCCCCGGGAGTTCTGCCTGAGAGCGACCGCCCAATAAAGGCCTTCGTCAACGGTCCTTAGAGGTGGCCCTTTCTTCCTGCGGCGTTTTCTAACACTGATGAGTGGGAAAACAAAATTTTGGTGTATCCACGGAATGAAATATTATTTGGCCAGATAAAAGGAAAGATAGAGAGTTTCTAAGGATCATGTCTGCGAGTCAGGATTCCCGATCCAGAGACAATGGCCCCGATGGGATGGAACCCGAAGGCGTCATCGAGAGTAACTGGAATGAGATTGTCGACAGCTTTGATGACATGAACCTCTCAGAGTCACTCCTCCGTGGCATATATGCCTATGGTTTTGAGAAGCCCTCTGCCATCCAGCAGCGAGCCATTCTTCCTTGTATCAAGGGTTATGATGTGATTGCTCAAGCCCAATCTGGGACTGGGAAAACAGCCACTTTTGCCATATCAATTCTGCAACAGATTGAATTAGATCTAAAGGCCACCCAGGCCTTGGTCCTGGCACCCACTAGAGAGTTGGCCCAGCAGATACAGAAGGTAGTTATGGCCTTAGGAGATTACATGGGTGCCTCGTGCCATGCCTGCATTGGGGGTACCAATGTACGTGCTGAGGTGCAGAAGCTGCAGATGGAAGCCCCTCATATCATCGTGGGTACCCCAGGCCGTGTGTTCGACATGCTTAACCGGAGATACTTGTCTCCCAAATACATCAAGATGTTTGTACTGGATGAAGCTGATGAAATGTTAAGCCGTGGATTCAAGGACCAGATATATGACATATTCCAGAAGCTCAACAGCAACACCCAGGTGGTTTTGCTGTCAGCTACAATGCCTTCTGATGTGCTTGAGGTGACCAAGAAGTTCATGAGGGACCCAATTAGAATTCTTGTCAAGAAGGAAGAGTTGACGCTGGAGGGTATCCGTCAATTCTACATCAATGTGGAACGAGAGGAGTGGAAGCTGGACACACTGTGCGACTTGTATGAAACCCTGACCATTACCCAGGCAGTCATCTTCATCAACACCCGGAGGAAGGTGGACTGGCTCACCGAGAAGATGCATGCCCGAGACTTCACAGTCTCTGCCATGCACGGAGACATGGACCAAAAAGAACGAGACGTTATCATGAGGGAGTTCCGCTCTGGCTCTAGCAGAGTATTGATTACCACTGACCTACTGGCCAGAGGCATTGATGTACAGCAAGTTTCCTTAGTCATCAACTATGACCTCCCCACCAATAGGGAAAACTATATCCACAGAATCGGTCGTGGTGGACGTTTTGGCCGTAAGGGTGTGGCTATTAACATGGTGACAGAAGAAGACAAGAGGACTCTTCGAGACATCGAGACCTTCTACAACACCTCCATTGAGGAAATGCCCCTCAATGTTGCTGACCTCATCTGAGGGGGGCTGTTGTGCTACCTAGCACCAGCCAGGGATAAAACCTTGGAGGGGGCTGAGGAGCAGCAGGAGGGGGGAGGGAAGGGAGCCAAGGGATGGACATCTTGTCATTTTTTTCTTTTTTTTTTCTTTGACTCTTTGAATAAATGTCACTTTTTGAGGCAAAAGAAAAAAAAAAAAAAGGAAAGATAGATGCTACACCATGGTGAGCCTTAAAAATAGCACGCTGAGTGAAAGAAAACAGTCACAAAAGACCACAAATGATGTGATTCCATTAACATGAGTTGTCCAGAATAGGCAAATCAGTACAGACTGAAAGTAGATTAGTGGTTTCCTAGCACTGGTGCAGTTGGGGGTGGGGGGGAGTCATTATAGATAAACAATGACTGCTAATGGGATCTGAGGTTTCTTTTTGTGGGGTGATAACATTTCTTAACTTAGGTGATGGCGATGACTGCACAGCTCTGGGAGTATACTGAATTGTCCATTTTAAGTGAGTGACTTGGAAGGTATGGGAATTTTATCTCAGTAAATACATTTTTTTAAATAACAAAAAAACGGAAGAAAGAAACTGAGAATTGCATGCGTGCAAGAGCCGCAGCAGAAGTAACCTTGGGTTTAAAAAAGGAATCATTTGATTCACGACCCAACCCAAGTAAGGAAACTTCCCCAGGCATCTCATAGATCCTCAGAGAAAGGGGGCTGAGAGAGAGCTTTCCTGGACTGATTTATATCTCAAGGAGAACAGTAACTAACACACTGCTCTACTGCTATTTTTGCAGAGTTCTGTCCCTCTATTCCACTCACTTTTTGCTTTGTTTTTATTTCTCTAGTAGTTTCTCGAGGTAAAATATTTAAAGCTATTAAAATGTGTTTGGTAACAAGTTTAGTAACAGTAAAGCTCATGGTGTTTTCTGTTCCTCTGTGGGTCTGGGTGGTGAGAGGGGAGGGCAGATAGGTAATGCTGGAAGAAAAGAAACACTGTTTTGCAGAGGAATAAAAAGAGTGTCCCCTGCTCAGCACCAAGAAGTTGATGGAGGAGAGAGGGATGCTAATTAGTTCTGGGTTTCTCACTCTTCCTACACAAACCTGTTCACCTGGGGTCTTTGTGCTGCTCCCTGCCTACCTGGGGCTCTTTGGGATTTATCTTTCTCCACTCTTCTCAACTCCCAGGTGATATCTGTTAGTTTCTATTCCTTCAGACTTCTCTTAGGTGATAATACAGTTCATTAGGTAATAATTAACCAGTTAATCTGCTAATGTCTTATTAACTACAGCCACTCTCTTTGAATTGCTTACCTCTCAGATAAAACCTTCTTAACCCTCTTTGTCAGCTCCTCCTCCCCTGCCTTCTTCCTCTCCTCAAATGCTGGTGTTCCACTGTGTTAAATCCTTCTGTCTCCATTCTGCCCTCCTGGTTATCTCATCTATTTCCAGCACTGTCTTGACACCAAAGATTCAGGTTATCTGTAATTAGGTAATATGAGAGACAGCGTATTAAAAAGCAGAGACAGTACTTTGCCAACAAAGGTCCGTCTAGTTAAAGCTTTGTTTTTCCATTAGTCATGTATGGACGTGAGAGTTGGACCGTAAAGAAAGCTGAGCGCCAAAGAATTGATGCTTTTGAACTATGGTGTTGGAGAAGACTCCTGAGAGTGCCTTGGACTGCAAGGAGATCCATCAATCAATCCTAAAAGAAATCAACTCTGATTATTCATTGGAAGGACTGATGCTGAAACTGAAACTCCAATACGTGTGCCACCTGACTCATTGGAAAAAAACCCTGATGCTGGGAAAGATTGAAGGCAGGAGGAGAAGGGGATGACAGAGGATGAGATGGTGGGATGGCATCATCGACTCAATGGACATAAGCCTGAGCAAACTCTGGGAGTTGGTGAAGGTCAGGGAAGCCTGGTGTGCTGCAGTCCCTAGGGTCGCAGAGTCGGACATGACTGAGCAACAATAATCTGTAGTTTATATCTGCCTCACCCATTTTCAAAATAATCAAAATGTGCTGCCAGAGTCACCTGTCACTCTCATGGGAACTTCTCTTAAATCTTCACATTCAGTTTGTCATCATATCTATTGATAGATTTGGAGCTGGGTCCTAAATATGTTTTCACTATGTTCCCTCCCTCCATTCTACCTTGAGTTGCCGATCATTTTCACAACTGTCTTACCTAGATTGTTATAGTCACCCCAATACCATCATCCCTGTCTCCCTCCTTAGGATCACAATGGCCTCTCTAAAACTTTGTTTCCATAAAGCCAAGGATGATGATGCCACATTTTGTCCTACAATGTATTACTATTTGTCAGCCTTCATAGAGATGGTGGATTCAGACAGGAGTCATCAGTGGATGCTAAAGCAGGAGGTAGGTATTTGACATGGAATAGAAGAATGTTACAGTCAGAATACCTCCCAACAAAATACCAATCAATTACAGAGTGGTGACTCTATAGCAGGGAAAACTAGCAGACACCAACTTGACCAGGTGATCAAGGTTAATATCACCTACAGCAATGGATCAACATGGAATGTCTTTTGATGCTTGCACTGAGGAGAACACAGTCATTTCTGTGGTACTCCTTCCAAGAATGAATCATATAGACACATATAGAGACTAGTCCCTAAACACACTGCTTTGTAGGGTGTTTATAGACATCTTCCTGTATAAACAAGGACACAAAACCTCCATATCAGGAAACCAGCATTAGTACAAACACTGCCAAGCTTTCACAGATATCTTTCAGATTTTATCTACCACAATGTCTCTTTTCCTTTCTGGTCCAGGGTCCTATTCAGGAATACATGTTACATTTCACTGTTATATTCCTTCAGGCTCTTTAGCTGTTTGAACAATTCCTTGGTCTGCTTTGGGGGAAATACAAACCAGGGTGTTCAGGGACTAGTCTCTCTCTGTGTGTCTATAAAGAGAGCATGAATACAACAGAATAAATGCAAAAAAATATTAACTGGAGAATCTTGGTGAAGAAGATGTAGGAATTGTTTTTACTATTCAGAAAATTTTTCTGTGAATTTGGAATTATTTCAAAATAAACAGTTTTTTAAAAGGAAATTTCTTGCATTCTATATGTGCTTTTTCTTTCCTCTGACCTGCAACATGGACAGGACTGTAATTGCATTTTGGTGGTGCAGATAATGACGGCATTGGGACATCACTGGTGAGTGAGTGGATAAGAATCTGCCTGCCAATGCAGGGTACACGGGTTAGATCCCCCCTCCAGGAAAATTCCACATGCCTCAGAGTGGCTAAACGGGAACACCACAACTACAGAGCCAGTTCTCTGGAGCCCAGGAGCCACAACCACGGAAGCCTCCATGCCCTAGAGCCTGTGCTCTGCAACAAGAGAAGCCACCACAAGAAGTCCGCGCACTGCAACGAGGCAGCAGCCCCCGCTCACCCCAACTAAAGAAAAGCCTGCGCAGCAACAAAGACCGCCCCACAGTCAAAATAAATAAATCTTTTTTTAAAATGGCATCCTAGGGATGTGGAGCCACATATGGAAGATATTTAGGGTTCAGAAGGGAACCCAGAAAGCCTGGGTGACATATGTAACTCTACAATGCTGATGAGAGAAATGAACTTTGATGTACTTAATCCACTGTATCTGGGAGTCTCTTGGTAACAACAGCCTTGCCCGTACCCCGTTTTTATTCCCACCACTCTTCCATATAACCCAGAGTAACAGTCATAGTAAACTAGACCATTATGTTCTACCTGGTGTCCACGACCCATACTTGATGCTGTTTCTGTCCAGAGTAAACCGTCTCCCCTTCTCATCATTTCCCTTGTCACTTCCAGTCTGCCGAACCCTTTCTTTTCATCTAGATTTGCCCTGGACTGCCCACTCTATCCGGAGAAGGCAATGGCACCCCACTCCAGTACTCTTGCCTGGAAAATCCCATGGACGGAGGAGCCTGGAAGGCTGCAGTCCATGGGGTCGCACAGAGTAGGACACGACTGAGCGACTTCACTTTCATGTTTCACTTTCATGCATTGGAGAAGGAAATGGCAACCCACTCCAGTGTTCTTGCCTGGAGAATCCCAGGGACGGGGCAGCCTGGTGGGCTGCCGTCTATGGGGTCGCACAGAGTCGGACACGACTGAAGTGACTTAGCAGCAGAAGCAGCAGCCCCACTCTATCAGCCCCGCCTCACCCCAGCTGTGAGTTCCGTACGTGTGTGCATGCTCAGTCGTATCTGAATCTTTGTGACTACATGGACCGTAGCCGGCCAGATTCCTCAGTCCAGGGGATTCTCCAGGCAAGAATATTGGAGTGGGTTGCCATGCCCTCCTCTGGTGATCTTCTGGTTCCCAGGGATGGAACCCACATCTTTTGTATCTCCTGCATTGGCAGACAGGTTCTTTACCACTAGCGCCACCTGGGAAGCCCATCTGTAAGTATTAGGATTATAGGTAATCTGGAGGTGATTTAAAGTGCACAGGAAGGGGATGCATGTAGGTTATATGCAAATGCCAAGCCATTTTATGTAAGAAAGTTGAGCATCCTTGAAATCTGGTGTCCTCGAGGGTCTTGAAACCAACCCCCAGGGATGTGGAGGGATGATGGTGTGGTGGAGCCTGGACCACCACATTCTCCTAGTTCCTCGTTGCTACTTCCACACTATTACCTCCATTTTCACCTCTTTTAAAAAGAGCATCCTTTTTCTAGAAAGAATGCCAAAAGATTGGAAATACCAAAAAGATTGGAAAGAGCACACTCATCCACAAATACCTGTAAGTATCAACTAGTAACTACTAACAATTTGATGTTTGTCCATCCAAATTTTTCTCTGTGCATGTATGTTGCTGTTGTTTGGTCACTAAGTTTCGTCTGACTCTTTTGTGACCCTATGGACTGTATGTAGCCTGCCAGGCTCCTCAGTCCATGGGATTTCCCAGGCAAGAATACTGGAGTGGGTTGACATTTTCATCTCCAGCATGTATATATACATAGACTTTAAAAGTTAAAAATTAATATTTTTAGAAAATAGGATCATCTTATGATACTTTTATGGCTTGTTTTTTTTTAATCAAATGCTATCCATGTTGATTTTTCTACAAAATTATTTTCTATAGTTAGAAATTCCGCCACATGGATGAATCATTGTTCATGTAATCGATCAATGTTTTGGGGCATTTTACAGCTATTTTTATTTTAACAAATATTTAGTTATGTTTGCAAATTTGGGGACTTAATTTTTTGAGGTTTTTGAGCTCAACTTACAAATCTTATTTTATTTATAAATCTAATATAGTTTGTTTTAAAATTTAAAACACTTTTTACTTTTTCTTGGTTAATAATTATCTTATAAACTGAAATTATTACTATAATTTATTATTAAATCTCTCAAATATTTAACAGTTTTATCAAATTCTCTTAGACATTTCAAACCATAAGTCACACATTTAGTAAATTTATTCCTTTTTAACACCCCAAATGACTAATAAAATCCAATCAAACTTCCTCAGCATTTAAGGAGTATTTACATGAAAAATAAAGCAAAACTTGCAGATTTTAACAATCAAGTTCCCTTAAATACTTAAACTGTGACTATAAATTTAATTAGTTAAATATTTCTAAGTATGTCACTTAAAGATGTAAATCTGTCAGTCTCTAAAACATATCAAATATCTCAAATCATGAACAAAACATAGAAACTATAACAATGATTACAAAACTTATGACAGCACATATTCAAAAATATTCAAAATTCAAAAATACTCTAATTTGCCTTCGTGTTTTTTTAACCATCTTAAACCTTATCTGTATACTTTCTCAGAGTTGTAAGTTTACTTATCAGACTAAGAGAAGCTCAGGCTAGCTATCATAGGTACTTAGGATCACAGGTTACTGACTTGGTGTCAGGAGATGTGAACCTGGGGGTACCTTCCAGAATAATTCACCCAGGCCAGTCTTTATTTGGCTGATCACTTCTTCAAATCATGTTTTTGGTTTGGGAGTTTAAATTAAAATCTAGTACATTATGCATTCCTCTCGATCACCGCTACCCTTTTCTAACTGTAACTTCTTACATAACTTTCCATTTCCTAAATCCAGCTGTACCCTCATCCAGTGACTCTGTTCATTCCTTTTCTTTTCTTTTATCTTTTGGCTGTGCCTCACAGCCTGCCTCGGCATCCTAGATCCCTGACCAGTGATCAGACCCGCATTTCCTGAACTGGAAGAGTCCTAGCCACTGGACCGTCAGGGAAGTCCTCTCTTCATTTCTCTGCACCTCTCCATCCAACTGCAATCATGGTGATGTATCCCCATCCAACCATCTACCTTCAAAGAACATTGACACCATCGCTGCCAACAACTTTGAAATCGACCAGTACTTTTTCATGGTCGTACCTCAACAGCCCTCTACCTTTGAAGTCTTTACATTTCATTACATCAGTCTAATAGCAGCTTCTAGTCCTTTCCTCGTCTGCACCTTAATTCAAATCTGATTAGATTTGTGTGATTTGGGGTTAGTCTGGAAAGTGAGCTTCAGCCGACTTTTAAAGGAAGGAGGGGGGTGGCCCGGTGGTAAAGAATCCACTTGCCAAGGCAGGAAATGCAAGTTCCATCCTAGAGTCAGGAAGGTTACCCTGGAGAAGGGAATGGCAATCCACTCCAGTATTCTTGCCTGGGGAATCCCATGGACAGAGGAGCCTGGAGGGCTACAGTCCATGGGGTCACAAAGAGTCAAACACAATTGAGCGTGCGCACGTGAACGCGCGCACACACACGCACACACAAATTAGCCAGGAGGGAATTCCCTGGCAGGCCAGTGATTAGGACTCAGCGCTTTCACTGCTTGGGCCCGGATTCATCCCTGGTCAGGGAACTAAGATCCCAAAAGTCCTACAGCAAAAAAAAAATAATAAATTAGCCATGAGATAAACCAAAAAACTGCCTGAAATTTCTTCCAGAAAACAGAATTGCTAGTCATAGTTATCAGTTTGTAACAACCAGAATATTTTCAGTTTCATGTGGTTTTACTTATATTAATAACCTAAAGACTGACAGCATTCTCTGCACAGTGGAATTTGAACTCTGAGTCATCAGAGAGTCCCTCTGAAATGTTAAAATTCCTTGATGACACTCTTGTACTTGTATTTTGGTCTCTTGTAAAAATTTGGGGATTTAAAATTCTCCACTGGGGATGAAAAGCAATGTGACTAATGAATTATGAAGTCATTTTAAGAGTTAAAATAGCAAGTAACTTTTAACAACACTTAAACCAATATTACCTTTCTATCAACAAAAATGACTACATTGATTATACATATTTCTGGACCATATAGATCCCACCCCCTTTCCCCTGCCCATACATTCCACCTTCTGTGGTGTCAGTGACATAAATCAGAAGTTTACATTTTGGTAATAGATTGGAGTGCAGTGTACACTTGATAGACTCCGAAAGACCAATAGTACACACAGGCTATTTCTGGATACTTAACAGAGAGGTGCCGGCTTCCTGGGTGGCGCCGTGGTAAAAATCCACCTGCCAATGCAGGAAAGGCAAGAGTCACAGGTTCGATCCCTGGGTCGGAGGATGCCCTGGAGGAGGAAATGGCAACTCACTCCAGTATTCTTGCCTGGACAATTCCATGGAGAGAAGAACCTGGAGGGCTACAGTCCATGGGGTTGTAAAGAGCTGGACACAGCTGAGCACACATGCATACACACTGCAGAGAGCTACAGCAAGGGAGTACTAAATGGTCATCTTAATAGTTAAGTTACTTTCCTCAAGCTAAAGCTATTTGTGTCCTTCTGGTTATAGGTGAAGGAGACTGTACAAGTATTAAGAGAACTTTCACCAGCCTAGGCTGAGTTTCCAAATCAAAGCAGAGGCTTCAGAGGCTTAGAAGATATAGTGAGTCTTTGCTCTCTCTGCCCACCCCTTCCTTTCTCTCTTTTTTTCTTTCTCCGTTACTCTTTCTTCTTCCTCTATTTTCTTCTCTTTGTTTGTTTTCTCCTTTCTAAAATTAAAAATCCAACCATCTAGAGCTGAGCTGGCCATGAAAGTTGAGGGCAGATACACACACACACACACACACACACACACAACACACACACATATATTTCATCATATCATTACTAGCTCCAAACTTTCCCCCTCAATGACAAAAAATCCCATCCACTCCCCTAGTCATTTACCTAAAACTTGTGCATTTTTCATCTTTGACATTTTGATTATGTTTAGCCAGATAGATAAATTTTCTTGGCTTTCAAGTAATTTTTTTACTTTCTGAGAAAAATGTTTGTACATTTATGGGTTAAGGGTTCAAATTAAATAAGCAGAAAGAATCTTTTTCTTTTAAAAAATATAAATCTAAATTCCCAGAGTTTTTTTTAATAAACATGGCCAATTTAAAAAATTATTAATAGTTTGGAATTTCTGCATTACAACTCATGATTGTTATGCCATGTGAATTTTTAGAACCATTGTCAAATTTGGGAAAATATCAATGAAATTCCTTTCATAGTAAGCAGTAAGATTTCAGCATCATTTCACTGCATTGGTGCCAGTGTCACATGTTGTCTAGTTTAGAACCACCAGAGTTTATATGGAAAAGATGTGTTAGATATATTAAGAATCAGCCCAATAATAGAAGTGGAAAATGTGTCACTTCACACAAGCCATGCTTGTGTTTGTAGCTGCTCTAGGTTTTGTCCAACAAATATGGGAATTTTGACAAATTCTATTTTATGCCACTCGCACTTTTTAAAATAGTGAATGGTTTTTTTATGCTTGTACCTGTTGCGTTGGTGACGGTGGTCTAGTCGCTAAGTCGTGTCCAACTCTTGGGACCCCGTGGGCTGTAGCCCTCCAGGTTTCTCTGTCCATGGGGTTTCCCAGGCAAGAATCCTGGAGTGGGTAGCCATTTCCTTCTCCAAGGACCTTCCTCACCCAGGGATCAAACCCAGGTCTCCCGCATTGCAGGCAGATTCTTTATCGCTGAGCCACTTGGGAAACCATACACATGTAGTATTACTGAACACATTCCTGACAGGAGAGGACTTCCATTTTGCCCAGGTGCTGAAGAAAAGCAAAGCTTCCAGGTTATAGTTTCACACGTTTGATGGCTGGAAGAATTTTCTACAGACTAGGCTCTAGCTTTGCATGTTTTCAACCTTGTCTCTCCTCTATTCTCTAGATGCTGCATGCTTTATATTGTAATATGAACTCTGGTCCTAGATCCTGGCATCATGGTTCATGGTGAGTTGGCATGAATAGGTAGGAATCCTCTTAGAAGCCATTCCTATACTCTGGATGATTATCAATTACTTAATTATACATGGAAGTGACTATGAGTCCCATAAACATATTCCACTAAACCCAAACCACACAAGTATCCACCCAACCCATAATCAACAGGTCTTACTGTATAGCACAGTATTCACTATCCTGTGAAAGTAAAAGTGCTGTTCTCTTAGTCACACTCAACTCTTTGCTACCCCAAGGACTATAGTCTGCCAGGCTCCTGTCCATGGAAATCTCCAGGCAAGAATACTGGAATGGGTTATCATGCCCTTCTCCAGGGGATCATCTTGACCCAGGGATCAAACCCAGGTCTCCTGCATTGCGGGCGGATTCTTTACTGTCTGAGCCTCTAGGAAAGCCACAGGATATTGGTACTGATATAAATATCAGTATCCTGTGATAAACCATAATGGAAAAAATATGAAAAAGAATACGTATATATATTTGTTTAACTGAGTCACTTTGCTGTACAACAGTAATTAAAACAACATTCTGGTTCGGCTATACTTCAACAAAAATTTAAAAAATTTTGGTTGGTGCCAACATAGCGATAGATAAATCAATCTGTCTATCTCCAACTGAACATCTCCGACATGCTTCAACACAAGGGGAAGTCTGAGTGGAAAGAGATGATAATTCTAACCAGTGATGAAACATGTTTTGGAATTCTCTGGCAGTCCAGTGCTTAAAGACTCCATATTTTTACTGCCGAGGATCTGGATTCAATTCCTTGTCGGGGAACTAAGACCGTGCAAAGCAGGAAAGGAGGTTGGGATGGCTAGAGTAGACAAAGAATCCATGGCTTTTCATTGGTGAGTCTTAGTCAAGAAAGAAAACAGTCTTTCTTCTTCCTGTTGGGCTCCGCTATTGTTGCAGGGTATGAAAGCTCCCCCTTCTGGTCTCCTGACTCTATTTAATTAAAGCTTCTGTTAATTAACTTTTTACAATATTTTTTCTGTTTATGTCTGTAGTAAAATCCTCTCTTTCATACCCGATATCAGGGCCTTCATGTTTTCTTGATCAGTATAGGTAAAGGGTTTATTAATTTTCTTAGTCTTTCCAAAGGATCGATTCTTGACAATTGAGTCTATTATGTACATGTTTCTATTTATTTTTTTTACTTTCTTTGGGCTTAATTTGATAAGAGTTTTCCCCTAACTTTTTGAAATGGTCATTTATATCATTATTTTCAGCCTCTTTTCTAATATATGGATTTAAGGTTATATTTCCCCTTTAATTATGTGTTTAACTATATTTTGATGTTTTCATTAATTTCTAGTTTAGTTCCACTGTCCTTAGAGACTATAATGATTTTAGTACTTTGAAATTCAGTAAGACTTGCTTTATATCACAGCATATGGTCAGTTTTATAAATGTTCTGTATACATTTATATTCTGTAATTGGAAGTACAGTGCCTAACAGGTCAAATTTGCTCATAAAATTTGCATTTTCCCTATTGATTTTTTTCTGCTTTATCTGTTATTGAGATACATGTTTAAATTTTCCAATTTTGATTGTGGATATGTCTATTTTCTCCCTTTAGTTTTGACAATTTTCATTGCACATTTTGAGCATATATTGTATGCAAACAAATTTGGAATTGTTAACTTTTTTTTGGCCATGCCTTGCAGCTTGTAGTTATCTTAGTTCCTTGATCAGGGGTTGAACCTGGGCCCACCATAGTAAAAGTGCAGAAATCTAAACACTGGACTGGCAGGGAATTCCCTGGAATTGTTAAATCTTATCGATGACTTTAAATTAGAGATATGAAATGTCCTTCTTTATATCTAGAAGTTTTTCTTGATGGTTTGTGTTATGTACATTTTACCATCCTTTTACTTTCATGCTTTTAGATTTCTGATTATGGCAAAATATATGTTTGATTTTTATAAATCTTCCATGGTTTCATGAAAAGGATACAAACTTTGGTGCTAGGGTGCAAAGTTCTGTGTTTGGCTAAAGACCAAGCCAGTTAATTACATTATTAATATATTAATATCTTTGTTTTTTTGTTCACATATCTATTAAATTCTGAAAGAGCTTTATGAAACTCTATTATAATTGTGTGTGTATGTGCATGTGTTTCTAACCAAGTTCTTGCATTGTTAAGTGCTTTTGGACTTTTGCATTCAATATTTATTTGGTGGGTAAAAGTTTGTCATGATTATCATTACTAGTTTGTGGAGTTTACCACCTTTATCTCTACGTAATAGTCTTTTTCAGTGTTTTGGCTTTAATTTTTCTATGGTTGATATTAATATTCTCATTCTTGGTTTCTTTTGTTTGTTTGCATTTAGGCAAACATCAAAAATCCTAAATAAACTGTTGTCTCCAGATCCCTGCTGTGTGCTAGGTAATGTGAGGTGAGGAGGTTAGCAGTCTGTGCAAAAGACAAAGTTTCTTGATTTCAGGAGTTTCATTTTAATTTTACTACTGGCATATCTCATTAAGAGTCTGGCTTGCATACATATACTTTTTCAGCAAATCTCCTAATTTGAAGTTTTTCATCAAAGAGTATAAATAAACAAAAAATCTACACTGAAACAAATATCTAATCTCTGAAACAGTAAAATCAATTATTAATACAGAACTATCAGCTTTAAAATGACAATAATGGACTTATTATAAATTATAGAAATATTAAAGTGGTTTTCTAGAGTAGGGGTGCTTACTTAACCAACAGAAACAGTGCAGTGGGCTTAGCTAAGCCGAAGGAAATTCAGCAAGGCTGGTGGGAGCTGTATGAGATGCTAACAATGGTACACTTGATTATTTGGGTTATTTCCAAGGTACAATTAATGTTAAAGTTGTATTTGATTTTAATGTATTGCACAGGAATACAATAAGAATGAATGTCTTTAAGTCCCTTGAAAACTTGTAAAAGTGGCAAACTGCTTTTACTACCACAAAGACTCAAAAATCACAGACAAGTATATAAGTACGATGACAGTTGAGAAATGGAATATTTCCTGCCATGTCCCTGGTGGCTCAGATGGTAAAGCGTCTGCCTGCAATGTGGGAGACCCAGGTTCGATCGCTGGGTTGGGAAGATCTCCTGGAGAAGGAACTGGCAACCCACTGCGGTATTCTTGCCTGGAGAATCCCACGGATGGAGGAGCCTGGTAGGCTACAGTCCATGGGGTCACAAAGAGTCGGACACTACTGAGCGCCTTCACAAACACGAATGAACGAATGTCAATAAACAAGAATGTCTTAGCCATCAGTGATTCCAGCCCTTCCAGTGTGAATTTTTGAACCTGGAGTGAGCCCAAGAAGGAGAACAATACCTTCTATCTGGCAGCCATTAGGCTGTAGCCACTCCCTATGGTGAGCACTGAGGAACTGGAGGAGGAGGATGTGAAAAACACAGGGTAGCAGCCCCAGATAGCTGAAATGCATATGAAAGGAGTGATTTCAGAGAGCCCAGCCTCTTGCATCTTCCCACACATAGAAGAGTGCTAAATTCCTTGAGATATCTTTTTGTTGTTGTTGTTCAGTGGCTCAGTCTTGTCCAACTCTTTGCAACCCCATGGACTACAGCACGCCTGGCTTCCCTGTTCTTCATACCTGAGATATCAGGTTTTCCTTAATTAACAATATTCTTTGGGCTTCCCAGATGGCATTAGTGGTAAAGAACCAGCCTGCCAATGCAGGAGACATAAGAGATGCAAGCTCCATCCTCCGGAAGGTCCCCTGGAAAAGGAAATGGCAACCTGCTTCAGTATTCTTGCCTGGAAAATCCTATAGACAGAAGAGCCTGGTGAGCTAAAAACCAGGGGGTGGCAAAGAGTTAGACACAACTGAAGTAACTTTGCACATTTGTTGTTCAAACTTAACATGTCCTTTGTTGCGAACTTCTGTATAACCCAACTCCTCCCCCCATCTCCTTGGAGCAGTTCTCTCAGGTTCACTTGAGATGCTGTCTCTGGGGCTTGGAGTCCTACAAATTCCCACTGAATAAAACATAACTCTCAACTTTTAGGTTGTGACTATTTTTTTAAGTTGATACAGCAATGAAAGACTATCTCTTCTAGTTGAGGATCATGGACATGCTAAAAAAATCTTACAACATAGTGGTCACTGGTAATTGCCACAGATGGGAAGGCTTTTGTTTTTAGTGCACCAAAAATTTGTCAAGACAAGATTAGTACTAGGAAGTTGTTAATAACCTTGTATAGAATTATGGAGCAAAAGTTAGAGCATAAGATGATATACAACTTACAGATATATATAAAGGCAGTACATTTCATTCTGGGATTCAAAAATAGTTCTAATTTACCCACATGTAAAGATGCTTGCTCCTTTATGACCAAGTTATGGTTATAACTTATGGTTATAAGTTATGACCAACCTAGATTGCATATTAAAAACCAGAGACATTACTTTGCCAGCAAAGGTCCATCTAGTCAAGGCTATGGTTTTTCCAGTAGTCATGTATGGATGTGAGAGTTGGACTACAAAGAAAGCTGAGCACCAAAGAATTGATGCTTTTGAACTGTGTTGTTGGAGAAGACCCTTGAGAGTCTCTTGGACTGCGAGGAAATCCAGTCAGTCCATCCTAAAGGAAACCAGTCCTGAATATTCACTGGAAGGACTGATGCTGAAGCTGAAACTCCAATACTTTGGCCACTTGATGCAAAAAACTGACTCATTTGAAAGGACCCTGATGCTGGGGAAGATTGAAGGCAGGAGGAGAAGGGGATGACAGAGAATGAGATGGCTGGATGGCATCACGGACTCAGTGGACATGAGTTTGAGTAAACTCCGGTATTGGCGATGGACAGGGAGCCTGGTGTGCGGCAGTCCATGGGGTTACAAAGAGTCGGACACGACTGAGTGACTGAACTGAACAGAACTGAACCCTCATGTAGTTACCAGTCTAGATTGTCTTGAGGGAGAATTTTTAAACTTGGACTGCTGTCACTAACACAATCCCTAACTATTCACAAAGCATGACATTTTACCTCCATCTGCCCATTATTGGTACTTAAGGGAGAGAAGCGGGCAACACAGGATGAGATGGTTGGATGTCATCACCAACTCCATGGACATGAGTTTGAGCAATCTCTGGGAGATAGTGAAGGAGAGGGAAGCCTGGCATGCTGCAGTTCATGGTGTTGCAGAGTCAGACACGACTTAGCGACTGAACACTAACAACAACAAATTAACACAAGCTTCTAGCAGTCTGCTGTGGGGGGCTGGGGGGGGGCCCGGAATGTCCCTGGAGGCCATCCGCACAAAATATAATTCTCACAGTATATCCCAGAACAAATATAATTGATGGATTGTATGTCATTTTGGATGTAATCTTTATTATCATGAAAATGACTTAGTGTTGACCAAAGACTTATTATTAGTAATCTATGCTCAAGAGTGAACCCTTCCTGAAAAGGGGTTCTTTAGCCTTACTATGTGAGTAGGCAGTTGCCTACAAAATTTATATTTAGGGGATGTGAAATGTGTGAAAAATAAGACTCAGAAAAATTTTAAAAAGCAATCATGAATATATAATCAAATTCTTTCCTTTTAGAACACTTATAGCTATGTGGGAAGATTATATATTCTAATAATGCTCCCATTGTTTTTTATGAAATTATTCTCAGCATCAGCTCATGAACCACACAAGAATATTGGCTTTATTTCTATTGACATCATTATCTTTAATCACAAATGACATGGCTTGGCTCAGTAATTTTTATTTCCCACAACTGGCTCTGATAACTTTGAGTCATTTCCAAAAATCAAATCTTCCCTTAAGAATGAAGATTTGCTACTATGAAGATATTTTAAGAAATGTGATTAGAGTACTTAAGCAAATCTCAAAAACACATTATAATTTAGAGTTAAGTCTAGTTTTTGCCAAGGTGACTACTTGGAAAGAAATATTCATTTAGAGAATCAGTTGAAAGAGAGAAAAAAATCTCATTATTACATACTTCCATTTCTTCCATCCAAAGATAGGAATATGGCTGCATTTGTGTACATTAGTGCCAGAGAACACAAAATTTTGCAAGTTACTCTCTTTCTCTAGTGTGCGATTATGGGTTTCAAAATCCTGGACTTGCGTGAGGGATACCAAAAAGAATCTAAGGGAATGAAATATGGATTTGGTGCATTTCAATGAAGGATGAGGAAGAAATATATTTAGTTCTGACGTGAGATGAAGGTAACAGTAAGAAAATCCAGAATGGGAGGACACAAGTTCCAATGAGATGGCTGCAGCTCAGGAGAAAGATCATAGAACATGTGAGCCTCTCAGCTGATTTATTTTGGAGCAAATGACAGAATTTTACAGATCTTTTCAAAGTCTCAGAATCCCAATATTAACACAACATCTTCATTTTAACTGTTTCACAGGATTGTTGGGAGAAGCGATGAACAAGCCTGGCTGCTTTTGCAGGCTGTGAAACACTACAGAATTTGAGGCATCATTACAGTAATTGCCAACATCATCATATAAGAGATGCATGAGAGTGCTAAAAGAAGTAATATTGAAGGTAATAAAAATTGTCAGAAGTAGGATCTCTTGTATACAGAAAGGTGGTTAAAATTACTTTGCAAATAAAAATTTGTACTTACTGCCAGAGAGATTATTTTTGCCATGAAGTTCTCATTGTATCATTCACTCCTTAGGACAGCTCCATAAAGCAGGGACTAGTTCCATCTTAAAAATTAAGAAACTGAAGCTGAGTGATGTTAAAGGATTTGTTAAAAGCTGCACAGGTATAGGTAGTAAAAGCCAGGTTTCAAACCAGTTATTTTAATTCCAAATCTGATGTAACTTTTTGTTTCATTAACATTACATTTTGTGCTCACAAAAATGAGCTTAAAGCTCAGAGGATATCCTATGCATTGTCTTGAATGGTAATAAATGAATTACTTGAAATGTATTTCACACATACTTCTGCAAGGCCTACCATGCAGGTGGCACAGAATGGCAGATTTGGAGGAAACACTGGTGACTAGACTGGAAGAAGGAGGAGTGCTGAGAAAATGGTTAACACTGCTCAGTGTTCTAGAGGAAATATAAAACAGCTGAAGAAAAGTACTAATAAATCTGCTAACTAATACCAGTGGTAGCTCTGGGGAAAAAAAATTAACACAGCAAGGACAAAGGTCAGATTAATCTTGATTAAGAGATGAACGGGAGATGAAGATAATCGTTACGTATGGATGATTCAAATAAATTGCCTGTGAAGAGAAGTTAGGGCAAAAAAAGGAGACCAATGAGAATTTTAAAAATAAATTCTTAACTACATAAGCAGGCATATATTCTTCTTGTAAACTGAAGTGATACAAATAAAGCTAAAGGCCTCTTTCATCACTCCTCCCAATCTCTTCCTGTTAGCAATTTCATGTTTATCCTTCCAGCCCTTTCTGTATACATTTATATATAGCCTTACAAGAAATATGTTTTAACGATCTTACATAAAAGGTGCTGTATTCCACATATATATCTGCATCATGCTTTTTTCATTCAATGATAGGTCTTAGACAACAATGGTACACACGGTCTGTTTATGAAGACTTAGGCTACTTCCAATTAATTCTACTATTATCAACAATGCCTCAAGGGAGCATCTTAAGTATGTCTCCTTGAACACAACAGTACTTTTCTAGGGGAGATACCACGAGTGGCCCTGTTGGGCCATAGAGTTCAGTTCAGTTCAGTTCAGTTGCTCAGTCGTGTCCGACTCTTTGCAACCCCATGAATCACAGCATGCCAGGCCTCCCTGTCCATCACCAACTCCCGGAGTTTACTCAAACTCATGTCCATCGAGTTGGTGATGCCATTCAGCCATCTCATCCTCTGTCGTCCCCTTCTCCTCCTGCCCCCAAACCCTCCCAGCATCAGGGTCTTTTCCAATGAGTCAACTCTTTACACGAGGTGGCTAAAGTACTGGAATTTCAGCTTCAGCATTAGTCCTTCCAATGAACACCCAGGACTGATCTCCTTTACGATGGACTGGTTGGATCTCCTTGCAGTCCAAGGGACCCTCAAGAGTCTTCTCCAACACTACAGTTCAAAAGCATCAATTTTTCGGTGCTCAGCTTTCTTCATAGTCCAACTCTCACATCCATACATCACCACTGGAAAAACCATAGCCTTGACCAGATGGACCTTTGTTGGCAAAGTAATGTCTCTGCTTTTTAATATGCTATCTAGGTTGGTCATAACTTTCCTTCCAAGGAGTAAGCGTCTTTTAATTTCATGGCTGCAATCCATAGGGTATGATATTTAAAAATTTCATGAAAAGTGAGAGTGAAGTCACTCAGTCGTGTCCGACTCTTTGCAACCCCATGGACTGTAGCCTATCAGGTTCCTCCATCCATGGGATTCTCCAGGCAAGGATACTGTAACGGGCTGCCATTTCCTTCTCCAGGGATCTTCCCGACCCAGGGATCGAACTCGGGTCTCCCACATTGCAGGCAGATGCTTTACCGTCTGAGCCACCAGGGAAGCCCAAATTGTCCCCCTCCATGGCCAGGTCAGTTAGCCCTCTTAGTAGGAGTGACTGTTTACAGGGCTTTTAAAAAAACGGACAAAAATATTGTTTTTTCTGATTACAATGGGAAGGAATAAATGACTTAAAAATTATTTCAATTTACCTATTTGCATACTAAGAAGAGGGTCAGAAAACAGAAGACACTGGTGGAGAATGACTAGATACCGGAGGAAATGCTAGGGGAGGTTCAGAGCACAAGTGAAAGGTCCTGGATGGAAGGAGGGCCCCTGTTCTGTTAAGATGAGGCAGTGTCTCCTTTTTATGGCTGAACAGAATAGAAAGCAAGCCAGCAGGGCTGGGAAAGGGGGAACTGAAGAATGTGGATAAATGTTAAAATATAGGAAAAATGAGAAAGTGGACGACAAGGATAATGTCTCTCAAAGGAAAAGCAGTAAAAATTTTGGTAAATTCTGTGTATTAATAATATATCAACATATTAAAGGCTCTGAAAAAGACTTAGAAGTTGTTTAACTCAGTTTCCCCAACTTTGTCAATAACTTTTTTCTTTGTATCAGTTAACATACTGTTAAACCAATCTTCCATGAAATATGCTTTGAAAATGTTAGTTGTTCAGTGGAATCCAACTCTTTGCAGCCCCATGAACTGTAGCCCATCAGGCTCCTCTGTCCAAGGGATTCTCCAGGCAAGTATACTGGAGTGGGCAGCCACTCCCTTCTCCAGGGGATCTTCCTGACCCTGGGATCGAATCTGGGTCTCCTGTCTTGCAGGCAGATTCTTTACCATCTGAGCCACCAAGGGAAGTCCTGAGAAATACCAGACTAGTGAAAAATTTGAAGGAACAGCCAACAAGTGCCCAGTATGTTTTCACAAAATTAATTTATTTGAAAACAAAATAAGAAATACGGAGAACAATTTAACAAAAGCCCATATACTCACTCCTTAGAATAAAAGGTTAAGATTAAATTACAATCAAGTTTTAATGCTTATTTTTCTATTATAGAAATAATGTATGTTCATGATACAGATTTGGGAAGTCTCTATTGTCTAATCACCTCAGTAAAACCACCATTAATATTTTGAGGTAGTTACTTTAATCTTTATTTCTATTAGATTTTTAATTGTTTACATCATTATAATAAAACAACAAATGCAATTTTGCATCACCTTAAATACTTACACTATCATAAGCACTGTTGCACAGTTCATGGCTTTTTAATGGCTGCATAATAGTCTTTGTGAATAGTCCACTGTTTAACATTCCCCTTGTTTCTAGAATTTAGGTTGTTTGCATCTTTTCTTTTTTGGCTTTCATATGCTATATTTCAATGAGCACACTGTAGCATAAAACTTGTTATTTAGAGTTACCTTCTTAGGATTTATTTGCAAAGCAGAATAATAATGATGTACATTTTAAAGGCCTCTAAAAAAACACTGCTAACTTGCTTTGAGGATGCAGGGTCGGGGGAAGTGGGTGAGGCTGTATTATCAACGCTTTATTAAAGAGTGTTTGCTCTGTTTTCCTAAATTTATTTGAGGTTTCATCTTGTTAGCACTGCTGCACTTTTTTCAGCTGATGGAGATTTACAAATCCTAATCGGTCATTGATCACATTGTATATTGGCAAGAATACACAGGACTACACAAAAAAGATCTTCACAATCCAGAAAACCACAATGGTATGATCACTCACCTAGAGTTAGACATCCTGGAATGCGAAGTCAAGTGGGCCTTAGGAAGCATCACTATGAACAAAGCTAGTGGAGGTGATGGAATTCCAGTTGAGCTATTTCAAATCCTAAAAGATGATGCTGTGAAAGTGTTGCATTCAATATGCCAGCAAATTTGGAAAACTCAGCAGTGGCCACAGGACTGGAAAAGGTCAGTTTTCATTCCAATCCCAAAGAAAGGCAATGCCAAAGAATGCTCAAACTACTGCACAATTGCACTCATCTCACACGCTAGTAAAGTAATGCTCAAAATTCTCCAAGCCAGGCTTCAACAGTACATGAACCATGAACTTCCAGATGTTCAAGCTGGTTTTAGAAAAGGCAGAGGAACCAGAGATCAAATTGCCAACATCTGCTGGATCATCGAAAAAGCAAGAGAGTTTCAGAAAAACATCTATTTCTGCTTCATTGACTATGCCAAAGCCATTGACTGTGTAGATCACTACAAACTGTGGAAAAATCTTAAAGAGATAGGAATACCAGACCACCCAACCTGCCTCCTGAGAATTCTGTATGCCGGTCAGGAAGCAACAGTTAGGTCTGGACATGGAACAACAGACTGTTTCCAAATAGGAAAACGAGTACGTCAAAGCTGTATATTGTCACCCTGCTTATTTAACTTATATGCAGAGCACATCATGAGAAACGCTGGGCTGGATGAAGCACAGGCTGGAATCAAGATTGCCGGGAGAAATATCAATAACCTCAGATATGCAGATGACACCACCCTTGTGGCAGAAAGTGAAGAAGAACTAAAGAACCTCTTGAAGAAAGAGAAAGAGGAGAGTGAAAAAGTTGGCTTAAAGCTTAACATTCAGAAAACTAAGATCATGGCATCCAGTCCCTTCACTTCATGGCAAATAGATGGGGAAACAGTGACAAACTTTATTTTCCTGGGCTCTAAAATCACTGCATATAGTGACTGCAGCCATGAAATTAAAAGATGCTTACTCCTTGGAAGAAAAGTTATGACCAACCTAGACAGCATATTAAAATGCAGAGACATTACTTTTCCATAAAAGGTCTGTCCAGTCAAGGCTATGGTTTTTCTAGTAGTCATGTATGGATGTGACAGTTGGACTATAAAGAAAGTTGAGCACTGAAGAATTGCTGCTTTTGAACTGTGGCGTTGGAGGAGACTCTTGAGAGTCCCTTGGACTGCAAGGAAATCCAACCAGTCCATCCTAAAGAAAATCAGTCCTGAATATTCATTGGAAGGAGTGATGTTGAAGCTGAAACCCCAATACTTCGGCCACCTGATGCGAAAAACTGACTCATTTGAAAAGACCCTGATGCTGGGAAAGATTGAAGGTGGGAGAAGGGGATGACAGGGGATGAGATGGTTGGATGGCATCACCAACTCAATGGACATGAGTTTGAGTAAACTCTGTGAGTTGGTGATGGACAGGGAGGCCTGGTGTGCTGCAGTCCATGGGGTTGCAAATAGTCGGACATGACTGAGTGACTGAACTGATCTCCACTGGTCTCCTAACACATTGCAGATCTGCTAAATTTGTCATGTATTTCTTCATCTAGGCAGTCGATAATTCTTTTTTTCCATAAAAATAGGTTAAAAACAGAGTTCAAAAGAGGTCAGTAAAGACCATGTTGATATGTGGTCAATTTATCAATACTTTCTGGATATTGTTCAATGAGCTCCAAAGCCAGCTTTAACATTTTGACTGACTAATCAAAGAGCACTGAAGTCTCCTAACCATAGTATTGCAGCCTACTTTCCTCCGTCTTGTTCACAGGGATTTAATATAGCAAACTGTCAAACGTGGTATTGAGTGGTGACTTGCTCTACCTTTGGCATTTCTCTCACGGCCCTGGTTACACTTGAGGACGAACACTGTATCCTATACACCTCTGTGTATCAGTGCCTAGCACAGAACCTGCGTGGTTCCTTGCATACAGTAGATTCTCAACAAAGGCTTGTCTGAAAGATATTGCTTGATATGGTATGAATTTAATGAAGCTCTGTTGTCTCGCCATTGACACTTCTCTTTCCTAGCCATCCACAGACACACACTCACCTAGAAATGGTCAAATATGCAGTGGAAAGAGCACATCTTTTGTAGTTAGAAGGCCTGAATGGAAGTCCCGGCTTTGAAATTTACTAGCTGTTTGTTGTTGTTGTTTAGCTGCTAAGGCGTGTTCAACTCTTTGTGACCCCGTGGACTGTCGCCTGCTAGGCTCCTCTGTCTACAGGATTCTCCAGGCAAGAATACTGGAGTGTGTTGCTTTTCCTTCTCCAGGGAATCTTCCCAAGCCAGGGATCGAACCCCCAGCTCCTGTATTGGCAGGCAGATTCTCCACCACTGAGCCACGAAGGAAGCACCTGACAAGCTGGTAACTTCATGTAACTCTAGACCTTCAGTTTGTTCAATAAAATGGTGGTAACTCATCTTTACTTTCATCATATAGTTCTTATGCGAGTCAGTTTTTTTCCTAAAGGGAAATCTGATAATGCCATTACTTGACTTTTTAAAACCCTGTAATAACTTTCTATTGCTCTCAAGAAAAATGTCTAATCCTTTACTGTGCCTTTCAAGGATTTTATGATCCTGCCTCCACTCAATTCTCCACTATCACCATTCTAACAATCCAAGCTCTTTTCAACCTCAAGGTCTTTATCTGAAGCTGTTCCGTTTTCCTGCAAAGCTCCTTCCTGCACTCTTACACACTGGCTACTAGTAGCAGTAATACTATTGTACCAAGAGACATAGCTACAATCTATCGAATCCTTACTAAACACTGGATACTTTATATACATTATTAGTTTATTTTTTACAAAGTAACTAACCATTCTTAGCTGGTTTATAGATAAGGCAGAGAGAAATGAAGCTATTTACCACAAGTAACACAGCTGTTAAGTGTAGGCACTGGATTAAAAACTCAGATATGTCCCAATTCAAAATATGTTCTCCTCTCTAATAAGGTATCAGCTTTTTTCCAGAAAGCCCACACTCTAATAGCTAATGTGATAAGGTTACCACTTAACACACAGGTTTGTAATCGCCTGTGTACCATGTGTCTCTCTAACCAAGGGATAAACAAGCCATCTGAAACTCAGAAAAGAATGCCTCTTGCTTACTTCTGCTTCCCCAGCTCTGAGCTCAGTTCCTGGTACACGTAACAGGCATTAATAAGCATTTGTTGAACAGACATACACGTGAAAATATTTTTAAACAGGGAGACGTAATACAATGTTATTCCTAGTTTAGCTAAGGAACATCACCAGGTTTACCCGTTGGTGGTCTAAGGAATCCACTCCCCCACCCCCGCTCCTTCTGCAGTGTGGTACACTGGCTTCTCTTCGTTCTTCTGTGACCTCTTCTGTTTGCCACAAATACCGCCAACAAACATCTCTCCTCCCTTCCAACTGCCTTTTGAGAAAATCGACTGCAGAGGAGAAAAATCAAAACAATACTTTCCCTTCATAGCAACTCTTTAAAAACTCTTGAAAACTTTTTTTTTTTTTTTAAATACAGCGGAACATAACGTTAGCGATGGGTGCGCGAAAAACCCTATCTTTTGAAAATTAATTTCGAATCAAGACTAGACAGACTGGAGAAAAGAACCCCGGGCGTAGATAGAACTGAAACGTTCAGGGGTAGCCTCTGCATTGCTGTCCCCAGGTGGCATCTGATTTTTTTTCATAATATTTTACTGGAGGCTTTCAGTAATATAAATAGAGAAAACAGGTGCTGTACTCAGTTGGGGGTTTGCCTAAGTCAACCTCCTTTGGTTCCTTTTTTTTTTTTATAAAAGGCCCAGGAGTTTTAGGCAATCATTTCTGTAGCTCTCCTCACCCTCAGCGGGAAGAGAAAAAAAAAAAAAAGGAGGGTGGGGGAAAAGTGAGGGCGCGGAAGTGCGACGAACAGACGGAGCTGGGAGAGCCAGGGCTTAGGCTGCGGCCTCAGGCGCGCTCCCCCCCCCCCCCCAAGAAATGACCATCACATTCCGTAAATTTCGTCGTTTCAATTAAGAAATGACGCTCTGGCTTTACAAGTAAGAGGACAAACGAAAGCGGGAAGGCCTATCGCCTCGTGAGAACGCTCCCCCAGCCGGCTCGGCGTCGGAGAAGCGCGACCGCCGACCGCCCGCCGGTCCAACCGACACCCGGCCAGGCTTCCCCCTCCCCCGCTGGCGCTCCCGTTACCCACAAGCCCCCGCGCCCCGGCGCGCAGGCGCAGCGGCGACGGCCGTCTCAGGAAGAGGAAAAGGGAATAAACAACTCGGAGGAACCAGAGCGCGAGAGAGCGAGTGGAGGCAGAATTTAAAAATAAACCGGCCCCTCCGTCCTCCCCGCCCGTTCGCTGCCGCCGCCGCGCCCCCTCCACTCCCCCTACTCCCCGAGCCCGCGCCCTCGAAGTCCCTGTCAGAGGGCCCGCGCGCCCACCCCGTCGTCCCGCGCGCGGCCCCTTTAAGAAAAGAGAAGGCGAGAGTGAGTGAGAGAGACTCCCGACTCTCCCCCTCCCCGCCCCTCCCTCCTGCCCCCTCCTCCCTCCCCTCTCCCCTCCCCTCCCCCCCTCCCCGGGCGGCTCCGGCTCCCGCAGCGGGACAGACCCGCCCGCCCGGGCTTTTCTCCGGCCCCCCGGCAGCGCCGTCCCTCCCTCCCCGGTCTATGGTGGCGGCGGCGGAAGACGAGGCTGCGGCGTTGCCATGAACAGTGGCGGCGGCCTCCCGCCCCCCTCGGCCGCCGCCTCCTCCGCGTCCTCCTCGCTGGCGGCGGCCGCGGCGGTGGTGGCGGTGGCCCCGCCGGGGGTCGGGGGCGTCCCCGGCGGGGCGGCGGCGGCGGGGGTGAAGCTGAAGTACTGCCGCTACTACGCCAAGGATAAGACGTGCTTCTACGGGGAGGAGTGTCAGTTCCTGCATGAGGACCCGGCCGCCGGGGCCGCGCCGGGCCTCGGCCTCCATAGCAACAGCGTCCCCCTGGCTCTGGCGGGCGCGCCCGGGGCCGGCTTCCCGCCCGGAGCGGTCCCGGCCGGGGGAGCCGGGCCGCCCGCGGGGCCCAAGAAGCCGGAACTGGGGGGCCCCGGAGCCGGCGGAGGCGGCAGCAGCGGGGTACTCGACGGGCCGCGGCTGGCAAGTGAGTGTGGCCCGGGGGCGGGGGGCTTCGGGGAGGCGGGGGAAGGGGGGCGCCGGAGCCCGGCCCGCGGGGTCCCCCCTCTCCCCTCAGCTTTCGTCTCCCTCAGCGTTCCGAGAGGCCTAGGCCTGGGGCCTCCTTCCGTCTTCCTGCCTCCCCTCCCCACAGCCCTCGGCCCGCCCGGGCGGCGAGGGCCGGTCGGCTTCCCGGGAACTGGGGGCGGTGGACTTTTGGGGGGGCGGGGGTGTGGGTGGGGGCGGGGAGGACGGGGGATGGGCCGCGGCGTGCGGGAGATGGGGGTGTCGCTTCCGGGGGGTGTGGAAAGGGGCCGGGTTTGCCGGCACCTGTGAGTGTGTGTGTGTGTGTGCGCGCGCGCGCCCCGGGCCGAGCGAAGGGGTCCCCCGGTGGGTGTGTGTCGGTCGGGGCGGGCTCCGCGGCTTCCAGGAGTGGGTTGGAAGAGCGGAAAAAGTTTTTTTTTTCTTTTCTTTTTTTTTCTGTGTGTGTGTGTGCACGGCTTCTGGGAGAGAGGTTTTCCAGGCAGGAAATGCTTTCTAAGGAATCGGGAGCGAACCGACGCGCAGCCGTCTCTCGCGTGCTCGGTCTGAGTCGGGATTTCACCCAAACTTGCATTTCCGCAGTTTTCTTGAAAGCTGGCGGGAGTCTGCAGGGTGTCCGGAGGTGTATCTCTTGTTTTCTACCACTTTGTATCCAGCGAACCCTCAGTTCGGAGCCTCGGAAAAGTGCCTCGCCATGAGCCGCGCACATTTGTGTGCGACTGAGCCCTCGAATTCGGCTCTCTCAGGACAGCGGGCCTTTTTTTTTTACTTGTCTTTATCTATTACCTTGTGACTTGTTTGTCGTTAGTGAGTGGTAATCTAGTTTACAAAAGGTTGCCCTTGAAAAGTAGAGGTGTGTCGAGTTTTCCCTTGTTTGTTTCTGAGTGTATGGAGCATTTCTAAACCACGTGGAAAAATCCTACTTCCTTGGGAATTCTAAAAAGTTACTAGATTTGAAACTCATTTGATAGGCTGCCTAACTTGGATGTCAGAACTTCCTCTTTTTTTTAAACTGTAAATGGTGTATTTGGCTTGATGCTTTAGCAGCTGTTTGCTCTGTGAGGATTATTGTGTCTTCCTAGAGATGGGTGTTAGTGTGTGTTTTTAAGATTGTTTCTTTTGCTCTGATGGGTCTGACTTCAATGTAGATATATTTGGTGAGGGTGATATGCTAAGAAGAATAATTTGCAACTTAAAATGTTTTGTCAAAATGGTTACTTTATTGGTGGAATTTTATCACGTTGGAGCAGCAACTTTGCATTTTCTAGGTAAGTTTGCTGGATGTATTGAGTTGTGGCTCAGATTGATTCGTTATGTTTGATTAGTAAGCAGTGAAACTGAACAGTGGTTTTGTTACCTACAAGAAGAGGCATGTTTAAAAAAATGAGGTGTTCAATTTAATATGTGATATTTTTAGGATTTTCTAATACATAGATGTGTTATATTTGGGACATGAAAGTTAGGACAGGCTGTAAACAGGTGAGGTTGGAGATGGAGGAGAAATACTAGCAATGACTCAAAGGTGGGGACCATTTCATATCTCAGGATCCGAACGTGTTTGGGAGATAGGTTCTTGAGAGGACAGGCAGTCAGTGCTGGGAAGGCATTTTGAAGTCAGCGTTTAGTCATTTAACAGTTACTTGATTAAGTAGCTGCGTTATGTAGTTGGATTCTGTGGGACTTGCTTTAACTCAACTGGGTGAAGCCCAAGGCTCCTCTTGTCTGCTGTAGGCTTCTGGGTAACTCGGAATGGTCTAGATTGTGGCTCCTTTGGGTGAGATAAAATTGTCTCCTATTAGTGAGTGGCCAGTTGAGTTAGGTTGTTCAGGAATCAGGGAACAGGATTGTGTTGGTGATTTAATGTTTGCGTTGAATTTTCTACACTTTATTTTTGATTTTTGATTTACTTTCTATGTTTAGCTGTATTATACTCTGATTTTATGAGACACTTGGTTTGGTAAGTGTATGAGGCAATTAAAAGGGAGGACACATTCTGAGAGGTGTTATTAGGAGAAATTTAAATTTTGTTAGTTGTTGACTTGATCAGGTAGAGTCACTGACACAGTTTTATATTTTACTTTTTTTTTCTTTGCTCTTCTTCAGGTGTAAGAATGGAGACTATTTCTTTAGCTGGGATGTCAGACAGATCTGCTCTGATAAGCTGGGCCCACCTGTAGAAATACTTTGTTTGGGCTCCTTGGGTATCTTGGGGGCTGTGTGTGTTTTAAAGTTTTTGTTGAAGTGTACACACCTACGGAACAGTATACAGACCATAAATTTTGGAATTTTCACAAGATGAAAACAGCTCATAACAGTACTCAGATCAGGAAATAGAACTGAATCAGGACCTGCTGAAGTCCTGCTCTTCCTACCCTCTGCCAGTCACTGTCCTTTCCCAGAGGTAACCACTGACTTCACGCACTACATTGTAGATTCATTTTTTACTTTTTCATGCTTTTTCTTGAACTCTATAAGAACATTGTGGGCCTCTTTTCTTTAAGCATATTTGTAAGATCAGTTATGTAGGAGCAGCCTCTTAGTCTCATTCTTGCTTGGTGTTACACATTGTATGAATGTACCTCATTTTATATTCTCATTTTGCTGTTAGTGGGTGATGGAACGTTTCCAATTTTTGTTTATTAAGAAGAGCACTGTTTTGAATATTCTTGAACATGTTTTTTGGTTCAAGTCTATGAATTTATGTTAGGAGTGGAATTTCAGACTTGTAATAGGACATGCAGATGTTCAGCCCTAAGTAGATGACTTCAGACAGTTTTCTGAACAGATTGTATCACATCTACATTCCCTTTAGCAGAGTATGAGAGTTCAAGTTGTTTCAAGTTGCTGCATGTTCTCCCCAGCACTTGATATTAGCTATCTTATAATTTTAGCCATTTTGATGCCTACAATATATGCTATAATTAGATGTTTTCAATTTGCATGTGTTTGGATTGTAACTGAATTAGTTGACAACATTTAAAAAATCAGGTTTAACACTAAACTACAGATTTCTGTCTTTTTTTGAAGGGCAACTCTTTTCTATATTGGAATTAGGTGTGTTGGCTGGGCAAGACTCCATTTTTGCCTTATTACTGACTGGGTAACTTATATGCCTGGCTCCTCTTGGCCTTTTAGTTTTTGACTCTTGCTTTAGTACTTGAATTGTTTTGGTAGTGTTTCAGATTATGTGAAAACTTGAGGGGTAAATGCAAGAGGAAATTTTATCCTTATTTTTCAAGCATTGGAAAACTAAAGCAGAAAGGCTTTTTTTTAGTATGCTTAGTTGCAGTGGTGTTTCAGTCTCATAAAGGAACTGTATTTTCATTTGTTGCTTACCTTTTATCTGTACAGAAGTATTACACTTCCAGCTCTTTCGTTGACCTGGCAGTATGGTAGTGAACATAGTCTGGCATTCAGTGTTGTTGGGAAGTAGCCGTTTATTTATTATTCTTTTTTAAAGTGTCAGACATTTTGTATTTCTTTTGGACTTCGAATCTTCTAAAGGTTCAGTGTGGCTTGATTTGGTGGTTTAATTGAGTTGCTGATTCTTGACCTTTTAATGATGTGATTCTAATATTTTCAGCCAGCTACACTTTTCATCTTCAAGATGCTCGGTTTTTAGCAGCTCAACTATATATCAAGTATTTGTATTTTATATATGTTACTTTATTTGAAACCCAATAGATTTATTTTACCAAAACAGACTTACTTTTCAGTTCTGCTGATTTAGTTAGCAGTGAAGACTCTGGCATAAGGCACATCTAAGATGGACCTGGCTCTCCTGTCTACTACCTTTGTGATCTTGAGTTTTTAACTTTTAAGCATCTTGTTTTTCTCATTTTAAAACGTGGAGGTAACAGTAGTACCTAGTTCAGAGTTGTGACAGGCTTGGATATAACACTATCAGAGCATTGTCTGGCACATAGTGAGGGGTCAGGATTAGTTGCTGCTGTTAATTGAATATTAGTAATAAGTCTACAGTTAGCCTGTACATTTCTTTACCTCCCAGTTTTTGAGAGTATATTTTCAAGACCAGTAAAATAGCTACAGATGATTGGACCATGACTGTCTGTTCAAATGGCAGAAAGCAGGGGATAACTTGGAAGTTCATAAGCAAACTTTGGAGTGTATGGCAAGACTGTTTTTAAGCCAGAATTATACTTTTTCACCCCACAAACCTGAATCAGCTCACAGAGGAGTGAGTACTGGATGTTTGCCATTAGGAGAGCTGGTGTGGGTTAACACATTTTTATTTGACAATACACAAAGTAGATAACAAGAGACTTTATAATACCATTGATTTCACTCCTTTATTATAGTGCTTGCAAAGTGGCAAGTTTTGATCAGGGTGATAGGAATACAACATTGAATGAAACAAAAGTCTGTCCTGTGGAGGTTACCTTCTAGTGGGGAATACAGGTATGTATATAAGATAAAATTAGATCTTGAGAAGTTTTAAGAGGAAAGTTTAGAGCTTTATGAGGAGTACTCCAGAGAGGGTTGTACTGTCTCAGTAAGATTCAGTTAGTGAGTAAACACTTTTTTCCAGAAAGTGCATTTGAAATGACTCTGTAAGAAGATAAATGATGGCCAAAACATCTATTTTTGTCCTTTTATAGGATTTTTCTCTTTTTAAATTAACTTTCTATTTTGAGATAATTGTAGAGTCACATGCAGTTGTAAGAAATAATACAGAAAGAGCAGTACTGTCCCATTCCCGTTTCCCCAGCAGCGACAACTTCGAGAACTGTAGTGCAGTGTCACAGCCACACTGATAGACACAATCCACTTAGCCTTTTTCAGGATTTTCTGAGTCTTACTTGTGTGTGTGTATACACATGTGTATATTTAGTTTTGTGGAGTTTTATTGTGTGTATGTTTTTACACCTGCCAGCACAGTCAGGACATGGAGCAGCTCTGTCACCCTCAAGAGGCCTTTTTGTCACCTTTCAAATCCCTGACAACCACTAATTTGCCCTCCATTTCTATAATTTTGTCTTTTCAGGAATGTTCTATAGGGAATTCCCTGGTTGCCCAGTGGTTAGGATTCCGTGCTTCCACTGCTGCATCTTTTTTTGTTGTTGTTGTTTGCTTTTCTGTAGGCATAGCTGCTTTTGTGTACAAAGGTATGAATGTTTTTGGTACCTAGAAATATTTTAGAAATTTATTTATTTTAGGGTTGAATTTATTTAGTCTTTAATAAACTTTTTTTGTTAAAATTTTCACTGGAACAGCAGTGTATAAAGTTAAGCTGATCTCATTGCCCAGGGTTAATCATTATTATTAGTTTTGTGTGTAACCTTAACTACTCCTAAGGCCCTATCTCCACATTCCCTCACATTGGGGGTTAAGGTTTCAGTAGGAGAATTTAGGGGGAGACAGTTAAGTCCATAGTATGGGCATACATACACACACTCAAGTTTTGTAGCAGTATTTCTTACATTTGTTTTTCCATATTAACTTTATATTCTGTTTTTATAAAGTAGTTTATAAGCTGAAGCTGTACAAAGGATTGTGATAAAGTTCTTGCTTTATGCACTGTTGTCATATGTGATCAGTGTGTGCTCAATTGCTCAGTCATGTCTCACTCTTCATGACCCATGGACTGTAGTGCCAGGCTCCTCTGTCCGTGGGATTTCCCAGGCAAGAATACTGGAGTGGGTTGCTATTTCCTCTTCCAGGGGATCTTCTTGACCCAGCGTTCGAATGCTTGTCTCCTGCACTGTCAGGTGGATCCTTTACTATTGAGCCACCTGGGAAGCTTGTTTGTCATAGAGTTGTCAACAAATTCATACATACAGTATTTGCTCCTCCTTTTGTTGTATAGGAATTACAGTTGGACTGGGGGTCCTGAGAATTAGGTGTTTTGTTTTTTTTTTCTTTAGTACTCTGTCTTAAAGTAACTTTGATCTTAGGCTAGTAATTTAGTCCATGTGGAAATATATTTCTTTGTCTATAGAATATGAGAATGGGGTATGGAGTACATGATGTTTAAAATTCCTTCAGATATAAAATGTTTGTGTTTTTCTAAATGTTTATGTTCTAGGAAACATTATTTTATGATCAATTTTTAGAATTCATCCTCTTTCCTTCCCAATAGCTTTAAAAATCTTTGACCTCACAGCAGCTTCAGCTTAGGGAAGGACATGTTCTCTAATCTTGACTGAGTTAATTGGCCTGTGGATAATGGCCCTCTTCTGGTAACTTCCTTTTTTTATGTCCTTTGGTATCTTTTTCTTTAAAAAATTAAAGATATTGTACCTGCTTTTCTAAAACTAGCTTTTAATTGTATTTTTAACATTAAAAATTGCAGCTTTTTAAATCTAGGAACAATATCTTGCTTTGGAAATTAAAAATGTGCTGCGTAAACAGGGGAAGCCTGGTGGGCTTCAGCCCCTGGGGTCATGAAGAGTCACAGGCACATGCACAGGTTAAAAGTTTAAATAGTGCAAAAGGATACACAGTGAAAAATAGTCTCCCTTCTTCCTTAGTTCCCTGATCCCCCTCCAAAAGACACTCTTTTAATTTATTATATATCTTTTCAGAGATGTTCTTTGTACATCACTCATGTTTGTATTTCCCTATCTCTAGTACATACTGCTCACACATGGAAGCCTAATGCACTTTGAATTTTTTCACCATACTGCTTATCTTCTAGTTTGTTTCACATCTACACATAGAAGTATACATTACTCTTTATAGTGACTGTGTGATAATTCCCTTGTATGATTGTACTGTTCTTTTCAGTGGCTATTTAGATTGTTTATGGTCTTTTACAAGTGATGGTACTAAGCTGTTACATCTTAATGTACTATGTATACTTATACATAAATTAACACAAAGTATAACATATGCATACTTAAGAAACATACAGAGTCTTGAGTAATCTGGTTCAAGCTTGTTACATTAAAAAAAATATGTAGGCAAATATAGTACGATCTCAATTCCATGTGGAATCTTAAAAAAAAAAACAGAAAAACCACCCAAATGCATAGATGACAATGAAGAAGAGATTGGTGGTTGCCAGAGGCAGGGGTCCAGGGGGGTAGGGGAAGATAGTCAAGAGATACAAACTTCCAGGTCTTTTATTCTCATAAAACCCTGGAAAGTAGATGTTACCAATTCTGTTTTACAGAGGAGGAAACTAAGATTACATTAACTTTCAAGGATGAGTAATTGGCAGCTGGCTCCAGCAGACCTCACGGGCAGCTGCGTTTGCGTGGTCTGTGCTCACTCCACGGGCCGGCGGGGCAGAGGGTGGTGTGACTGCTGAGTGGCCGGAGGAGCCCGTTTCCTGGGCCTGCACCCACTGTGCTGTCATCTAGTGTCTCTGAGTCGCTCGGCCCCATCAGAAAAACGGAGGCAGTGATACCATTTGCGTGGGGTGTTTTATAGAAGTTGGATGTGAAAATCTGTTGTTTATCAACTTTTAAGAATACGTACTTTTAAGAAGGGCTTACTTGTATATGAGTGTTTATGTAAACGTGTTAATAGAGTAGGGAGTGCCAGAAAAATAGCAGAATAGTTCCTAATCTCAGTTTACAGATAAATGTTTCAGTGGTTGAAGACAGCAATGAAGGATCAAAGGATTTCTTTTTTTTTTGGTCACATGAGTGATATAAACAGTGTCTTAAAAGGTGGAGTTTTTAACATCTTGGAATAATGGGGGAATGCATTATAGAGATGAGGAAAGAGGAAAATAACATTTATGATTACCTTTGAGGTAGGGTGTTAGGCACTCTACTTCACTTGAGGGCCTTTCACAGCCCCGTGAATGAGATGTGATTGCTTTTTTTTCAGATGAAGAAATGAATTTTAGTGGGTTTTGCTTAAGGTCATTCAGCTAGTGAGCGGTGAAACTTGGATTAGAACACAGTGACTAACTTCAAGTATTTTGTTTTTTTGCATTGTACCTGGGTCTTGAAGATTATAGGGCTTGGGCTATGTGTTTGCTGGAATTGATGGTAGTCCTTGTTGTGGACTGTGCATGCCAAGTCACTTCAGTTGTCTCTGACTCTTTGCAGTCCTGTGGGCTGTAGCCCACCAGGCTCCTCTGTCCATGGGATTTCCCAGGCAACAATACTGGAGTGGGTTGCTTTGCCCTCCTTCAAGCGATCTTCCCAACCCAGGGGTCGGACCCATGTCTCTTACATCTCCTGCGTTGCAAGTGGATTCTTCACCATTAGTGCCACTTGGGAAGCCCAATTGTGAACTATAGACCTTCAACATATAGTGAATTTATTGGTTTGACTGGAGAGAGTTCAGTAATGTTAAAATTATTGTAAGACCTTTTTATAGTAGAATGTATACTTTTACATTATAATCTTTGATATTTTGGAAATATCTGTGTTTTTTCCCTGATGGATACACAGTTATTTTAAATCCATTTATTGAATAATTCCAGTTTTCTCCATGGGTTTTAAAAAGGAGGTTTATCAAAATATAATTTATCTACTGTAAAATTCATCCATTGTAAATGTACAATTCATTTTTTCTTAGTAAATTTATAGAGTTGCAACCGTCAGGAGTTTTTACGAGAACTTTTAAGATACTTTTCATTTTTTTAAAGATACTTCTCATTTTTTCCCATAACGTTTCATTAAAGTTTGCCAGGTAGATGGTATGAGTCTCATTTTACAAGTCATGGTGTAATCTCCACTTTATAAGCATTTTGCCCAAGACATTGTGGCTAGTAAGTGGCAGAACTGAGATTCAGACCCAGAACTTTTAGGAAATACTATAATGATAGGTTGAGAACTGAATGTTGAGGGCTTTTTAATGTCGACTAAGAAGTTTGGATTTCATCCCTTGGGATAAACATTGCCAGCACCTGTCTGTGATGTCCTTCTTGGCAGAGGAGAACCACTCAGTATTTTCAGCTGGGCCCTTTTTTTTTTTTTTTTCTTTAAAACTTGTTCTATGGAAGGCCAAACTTGTTCTATGGGCTCCAAAATCACAGCAGATGGTGACTGCAGCCGTGAAATTAAAAGACGCTTGCTCCTTGGAAGGAAAGTTATGACCAACCTAGACATCATATTAAAAAGCAGAGACATTACTTATCCAAAAAAGGTCTGACTAGTCAAGGCTATGGTTTTTCCAGTAGTCATGTATGGATGTGAGAGTTGGACTATAAAGAAAGCTGAGCGCCAAAGAATTGATGCTTTTGAACTGTGGTGTTGGAGAAGATTCTTGAGAGTCTCTTGGACTGCACGGAGATCCAACCAGTCCATCCTAAAGATCAGTCCTGGGTGTTCATTGGAAGGACTGATGCTGAAGCTGAAACTCAATACTTTGGCCACCTGATGCGAGGCCTGACTCATTGGAAAAATCCCTGATGCTGGGAAGGATTGAGGGCGGGAGGAGAAGGGGACTACAGAGGATGAGATGGTTGGATGGCATCACCGACTCAATGGACATGAGTTTGAGTAAACTCCGGGAGTTGGTGATGGACAGGGAGGCCTGGTGTGCTGCAGTCCATGGGGTTGCAAAGAGTCGGACACTACTAAGTGACTGAACTAACTGACTGACTGGTGTTGGTCATAGATTTTCTTCCAAGGAGCAAGTGTCTTTTAATTTCATGGCTGCAGTCACCATCTGCAATGATTTTGGAGCCCAAAATAATAAAGTCTGTTACTGTTTCCAGTTTCCCCATCTATTTGCCATGAAGTGATGGGACCAGATGCCATGATCTTAGTTTTCTGAATGTTGAGTTTTAAGCCAACTTTTTCAGTCTCCTCTTTCGCTTTCGTCAAGAGGCTTTTTAGTTCTTCTTCACTCTCTGCCATAAGGGTGGTGTCATCTGCGTATCTGAGGTTATTGATATTTTTCCCAGCAATCTAGATTCCAGCTTGTGCTTCATCCAGCCCGGCATTTCGCATGATGTACTCTGCATAGAAGTTAAATAAGCAGGGTGACATTACACAGCCTTGACTTACTCCTCCTGCTGTTCCATGTCCAGTTCTAACTGTTGCTTCTTTACCTGCCTGCAGATTTCTCAGGAGGCAGGTCAGGTGATCTGGTATTCCCATCTTTTTAAGAATTTTCCACTGCCTGGCCCTCTCAGGGAACAAAGGATTGAGCTGCATACCAAAGGAGAGCTGCATACCGGCCCCTCCCCACCCAGAGGCGGAAAGGCAGGCTTGTGACAGCTAGACAGCTAGAGGCAGAAGGCAAGGGGCTGCTACAATCTCAGCCCCAGAGACAGCATCTTCCACCAACAGTGAGCAGGCTCCCAGCTGTCTTCCTGAGATCCTGGGTGGTTGACGTGTGCCGGAAGGGTTGTAGCCTGAGATCAGCTCTCCTGAGGAGACAAACAGCACACCTGAGACAGTGCTCTTGCGGCACACCCAGGAAAGTGAGCGGTTGGGACCTGGGAGGTGATTAAGATGCACGGCCCACCTGGGACAGTGCACTCGCCAAGCACCTGGTCACCCGAGCGGCTCAGTCCTGGGAATGGCACAACACGCCCAGCCCTCAGAGACTGAGCCAGAAACACGTCTCCTGCAGAGGTGCGGTCAGCAGAGGCCTGCCGCAGGGCTCTGGGTGCAGCAGACCTGGCTACGGCATAAGCCCTTTGCAGGAGGGTGCCATTAACCCCACCATAGAGCCACCAGAACTTACACAGGACTGAGGAAACAGGACTCTTGGAGGCCACAAACAAAACCTTGTGCACACCAGGACCCAGGAGAAAGGAGCAGTGACCCCACAAGGGACTGACCCAGACTAGCCTGTGAGTGTCCAGGAGTCTCTGGTGGAGGCGTGGGTCGGCGGTGACCTGCTGCAGGTTGGGGGCACTGAGTGCAGCAGTGCAGCATGGGACCTTTTGAAGGAGGACGCCCTTATCTTCATTATCTCCACCATAGTTTGGCCTCAGGTCAAGCTTGGCCTCAGGTCATGCAACAGGGAGGGAACACAGCCCTGCCCATCTACAGAAAATTGGATTAAAGATTTACTGAACATGTCTCCGCCCATCAGAACAAGACCCAGTTTCCCCCTCAGTCAGTCTCTCCCTTCAGGAAGCTTCCATAAGCCTCTTATCCTTCTCTTTCAGAGGGCAGATAGAATGAAAACCACAATCACAGAAAACTGACCAATCTGATCACATGGACCACAGCCTTGTCCAGCTCAATGAAACTATGAGCCGTACTGTGTAGGGCCTCCCATGACAGACAGGTCATGCGGAGAGTTCTGACAAACTGTGGTCCACTGGAGAAGGGAATGGCAGACCACTTCAGTATTCTTGCCTTGATAACCCCATGAACAGTATGAAAAGGCAAAAAGATAGGACACTGAAAGACGAACTCCTCAGGTCAGTAGGTGCCCAATATGCTACTGGAGAAGAGTGCAGAAATAACTGCAGAAAGAATGAAGAGATGGAGCCAAAGCAAAAACAACACTCAGTTGTGGATGTGATGGGTGATGGAAGTAAAGTCCGATGTTTTAAAGGACAATATTGCATAGGATCTTGGCATGTTAGATCCATGAATCAAGGCAAATTGGAAGTGGTCAAACAGAAGATGGCAAGAGTGAATGTCGACATTTTAGGAATCAGTGAACTAAAATGGACTGGAATGGGTGAATTTAACTCAAGATTATATCTACTATTGTGGGCAAGAATCCCTTAGGAGAAAAGGAGTAGCCATCATAGTCATACGAGTTCAAAGTGCAGTACTTGGATGCAGTTTCAAAAACAACAGGATGATCTCTTTTCGTTTCCAAGGCAAACCATTCAGTATCACAGTAATCCAAGTCTATGCCCCGACCAGTAATGCCGAAGAAGCTGAAGTTGAATGGTTCTATGAAGACCTACAAGACCTTCTAGAACTAACATCCAAAAAAGATGTCTTCTTCTTTGTAGGGGACTGGAATGCAAAAGTAGGAAATCAAGAGATACCTTGAGTAACAGGCAAATTTGGCCTTGGAGTACAAAATGAAGCAGGGCAAAGGCTAACAGAGTTTTCCCAAGACAGTGCACCAGTCATAGCAAACACTCTCTCCCAACAACACAAGAGAAGACTACACATGGACATCACCAGATGGTCAATACTGAGATCAGATCGATTGTATTCTTTGCAGCCAAAGATGGAGAAGCTCTATACAGTTAGCAAAAACAAGACTGGGACCTGACTGTGGTTCAGATCATGAACTCCTTATTGCCAAATTCAGACTTAAATTGAAGAAAGTAAGGAAAACTACTAGACCATTCAGGTATGACCTGAATCAAATCCCTTAATGATTATACAGTGGAAGTGAGAAATAGATTCAGGGGATTAGATCTGATAGAGTAACTGAAGAACTATGGATGGAGGTTCATGATATTGTACAGGAGACAGTGATCAAGACCATCTCCAAGAAAAAGAAATGCAAAAAGGCAAAATGGTTGTCTGATGAGGCCTTACAAGTAGCTGAGAAAAGAAGCTAAAGGCAAAGGAGAAAAGAAAAGATATACCCATTTGAATGCAGAGTTCCAAAGAATAGCAAGGGAGAGATAAGAAAGCTTTCTCCAGTGATCAGTGCAAAGAAATAGAGGAAAACAATAAAGTGGGGAAGACTAGAGATCTCCTCAAGAAAATTAGAGATACCAAGGGAACATTTCCTGTAAAGATGAGCTCAATAAAGGACAGAAATGGTATGGACCTAACAGAAGCAGAAGATATTAAGAAGAGGTGGCAAGAATACACAGAAGAAGTATGCAAAAAAGATCTTCATGACCTAGATAACCATGATGGTGTGATCACTCACCTAGAGCCATCCTGGAATGTGAAGTCAAGTGGGCCTTAGAAAGCCTCAGTACGAACAAAGCTAGTGGAGGTGATGGAATTCCAGTTGAGCTATTTCAAATCATAAAAGATGATGCTGTGAAAGTGCTGCATTCAATATGCCAGCAAATTTGGAAAACTCAGCAGTGGCCATAGGACTGGAAAAGGTCAGTTTTCATTCCAATCCCAGAGAAAGGCAGTCCCGAAGAGTGTTCAAAGTACCACACGGTTGCACTCATCTCACATGCTAGCAAAGAAATGCTCAAAATTCTCCAAGCCAGACTTCAACAGTATGTGAACTGTGAACTTCCAGATGTTCAAGCTGGTTTTAGAAAAGGCAGAGGAACCAGAGATCAAATTGCCAACATCTGCTGGATCATTGAAAAAGCAGGAGAGTTCCAGAAAAACATTTGCTTTATTGACTATGCCAAAGCCTTTGACTGTGTGGATCACAACAAACTGTGACATATTTTCTATGTTACATGTAGTTTATACTGTAATCTTACAATAAAGTAAGCTTAGAGAAGATAAAACACTATTAAGGAAATCATAAGGAAGAGAAAATACATTTTCAGTTCTGTACTGTACTGATGGACATAGGAAGTTTGCTTTGTATGTTTACAAAATGAGTCATTTTCTGTCTGTACCTTCATCACTGCTGTCTTAATAGGATACAAAATCTGTAGGTATCATGTGTTTTACTAACACTGGACATCATAATGGAAAATGTGAAAAAGGAATTCATAGTTATTTACAGGTGTGAAGCGGTAGCAATGGGATTGCTTTCTGGTAGCTTAGTGTCTGGGATATGATTGCTTCATAGTAGCCTAGCCTGTGCACTTATTAACGAGTTGTAAAATTTGCATAGCATTTCAAATTTTGTTCAGTCATGTTCAATATAGTATTAGAAATGTTACATTTAAAGAAGAACAACCTCTGATGATAGGTTGATGTGTCACCTATAATAACTTCTCCAGTTAGGAGAGAGGCATACTGTATGATACTGTGATTCTTTGAAAGTAAAGTTATAAAAGTGAGAAAATGAAAATTGTTAATTTTATATTAAGTATCACTTACTTTATGCCTATGTGAGGATAGACTAATATCTATATCTGCATATATTCTATGCATTCATGACACACCTTTTTTTCATTGTCTTTTATATCTTTAGTCTGTGTGGTTCGCCTTCAAATTTTCCAAATTGTCATAAATCTCCAAACATTTTTCCAATATATTTATCAAAAAAAAGTCTGTGTATTCCCTGATGGCTCAGTTGATAAAGAATCCACCTGCAATGCAGGAGACATGAGTTTGGTCCCTGGGTTGGGAAGATCTCCTGGAGAAGGGAACAGCTATCCACTCCATAATCTGGCCTAGAGAATTGCATGTACTGTATAGTCCATGGAGTCGCAAATAGTTGGAGACAACTGAGCGACTTGCACTTTCATAATTGGGCCCAGACAGTTCAAACCTGTGTGGTTCAGTGGTCAACTGTACTTACCAAGAAATAGAATCTAAAATGTATTGTTTATCACTTTGTTGATATGTGATGGATTATTTTAGTAGTTACAGTGATTCCGTATTATTCCACCTTAGAATTGACAGACAGCTTGTCTGTTGCCCTCAGCTCTGTCCCATTGCAACCACTGCTGAGTTGATTTTATGAATAAGTTTAAGGTGAAACTGCTGGTCTGTTTCATAAGGTGTGTTATGAGAAACAGTCCTGGGAAACTTGTCCTGTTAAGTATATGAAGATTCACAGGAGAAATTGCAGTAGTTACTGTTCTCCTGTTTTCTTGCAAGTTAAAGAATGGAAACTTGATGAGAAAAGTAGAAATAAATGCAAGTGTGGTTTGTTTCTTCCTGTCGTGCTTAGTGGCTCTCAGGTGACAATATAAAAATAACTATCTCTGTGGAAGAAGTTATTCAACTTGAGCATTGTTTAACAAATTTTTAGAGTTGAGCTAGTTTTGTTTGATTCAAATTATGAACAAGTAAATAAAAACAAGTGTGACAGAGATTTGAGACTTTATTATAAGTTCCCAAAATTTACTTGGGAACAGAGAAACTACATCAACCATTTGTGCTTTTAAATAATTTAAATAGTTGAATTTTCCTTCTCTTTCAGTTCCTGGAATCGATGGAGGTGCTTTAACTGATACGAGTCTCACAGATTCCTATTTCAGCACCAGCTTTATTGGAGTCAATGGATTTGGAAGCCCTGTGGAGACGAAGTATCCTGTGATGCAGGTATTGTTGGCGTGAATTCTCATGGCCCTGGACACTGAGGTGTGTTTTGGGGATGGAGACCTCTAGAGTCTTCCTTTGTCCTCACATTTGGTGAGTGGGAGGTGGACTTTTAGGAGGTGATGAGGTCAGAGGGATACAGGTAAGCCACCTCCTGTAGTGAAGTCAGGTGAGCTTTCAAGGGTGGAGTTGAAGTCTAGAGGATGGTTAGAAAGGGGCTAGTTTTCCTCCTGTGTGTGTTGTGATTATGGGATGAAGTCCTTTCAGGATCGCGAGCCGTAGAGGCTGTGGAGTGTGTTAAGGAAGGGTGGGACATGTCCAGAGAACAGAGACAAGCCTAATTTCATAGCATCTATCAGGTGTATGAAGGATAATATGTATTGAGGGAGAATAGCAGAGAGTGTTTATTGACTCTGTCATTCACATCCCCCAGATGGATACTTACGAAGAAGCAAACTGAGTAGTTGTGTGTCTTGCTCAGGCTAGTGAGTTATGGAAGTGCAGCCTGGCTAATGAGTGAAATAAGTTTCTGCCTAGGTGATTGTAGTCCATGCAACAGCATTATAGGAAGGTGAGCATGTCACTGATGTGAACGATCGGTTGGAGGGGTAGATACAAAGAGGGTCAGTCTAAACCTAATCAGTTGAATATTCTTAATTCTGCATTCTTCAGTGATATTATGTATATATGTTTTTATTTTCAGAGAATGACTAATAGTAGCAGCTCCCCAAGCCTTCTAAATGACAGTGCCAAGCCATACGCAGGCCACGGTAAGACTCGATCCCTTTTTCTTTTCTAGGTATGTGTATTTCTGACTCTAAAAACAATATATCCATGGTAGAGATTTTGAAAATTATAGATATAAGGAAGAAAATAGAAATGATCTATTATCTTCACACTCGGAGGTAACTGTTAAAATTTGGATAAATATATATAAACACACAAAATACACTCAAGTATATGTATAATAATACTTAAGATCACATTAAATATACTTTTAAAATATAGTGTGAATGTTTCTTGATCATTGTAAATTGAATCCCATTGTTTATTTTCATAATTTACTTTTTTTTTTTTTAAAGATTACACTCCAATATTGGACTATGTGTATGAATCTGTGTTCATATTTTGAGTTATTTCTTTTGGAAACATTGTTAGACATGAAATTGCTGTTTTAAGGTTATGGACATTTTTAAGACTTTTGGTACAGAATTTCCTTTTTTTATCCTAATTCAAAAATAAATGTTTCTCCTGTATCTTTCTGGATCCTATTTTAAAAATAAATGTTCAGGAATGCTTTTTTTAAAAGTATGTTACAATTGAATATTGGTTTAAACAGTTGTCTATAATAATAAGAATTTGCATGTTGATTATTTCTTGAGATAGACATTTTATGTATGTGTATCAAGTTTCTCTCACTACTTGGAAATTTCAAATTTCTTTCACTGTAGGAAAAAGTAGCAACATTTTAATATTGAATTATTAGAAACAGATGTGTAGCGTTATACTGTTTTTGGTATTCCCATAGGATTTATATGCTGACTTGGTCCTTTATACTATCAAAGGTAGCATAAAAGACGAATAATACCTATTTTTAAGAGTTTGAATATTTAATTACATAAAAATCTAGAGTTTTAATATTTTATTAACTTCTTTCTCTTTGCATTATTAATTAAATTAGTGTTAATTCTAATGAAGGGCTAGACCCTGAAAATCCAGACACAAGAAGCCAGAGAAATATAGCAGCAGTTTTATGTACTGCATTATAAAGAGATTTAAGTCTCCTTTAAATGAGAAAATTTACTGTATTTTTTTAGGATTTCACAGATAGTTTAATGAGAAACATAAAATTAACTAAAGCTCAGAAATGAAGATAAAAATATTTGGGTGCATATCATGCATTCCTTTTCAGAAACTCATTCTGATTTGCTAAATGAGAAACAATTTAGAGATATACTTTTGTTTATAACTTCTGGCCACAGAGTAATGGAACTTTGAACCTTTAAAATCTTTGAATTTCATGTTAGTATTTTGAAACATTTAATAGCCCCATCTTTAAAAATTTAATTTGCTTTATCTTTTTAGTATAACTGTCAAAAATGGTGATAAACTTAACAGTATGGAATACTCTGCAGGGTAGATGGTTTTAAGGCCTTGCCCGAATATTAAAATCCAAGCCCTATCTCTCAGTTATGTTTAACTATTTGACTATCTTCCCCTCACCCCTGCTCCTTTTATATTTCTTATGACTTGGTCTCAAGAACACAGACTACAGGTAGACTTCCTTCATAAACACATTGCTAATAACATGGTTAAGATTGCTTCTTTTTTTTCTATTTTATTTTTCTTTTGGTTCTGAGCAAATAGATACATCCTGATCTGTATAGTTGCTGAATAAATGTGTACTGAATATTGGCTGAATGAAGTATCCTCCAGTTTGTTTCTTTTCCCTCAGAAAATATTTGAACATCCTCTGTGTGTGAGCATTGAGTTTGATATTGTGCAATATGATTTTTATTATTATTTATTATTTATAAGCATTTGGGTTAAACATCTATTAGATTTGTAGGTTTCCTGAGTAGCCTGTGTGGAAACTTATGTAACTTACCTTCCAGATCCTCTAACTTCACCTGCTTCATCCTTGTTTAATGACTTTGGTGCCCTCAACATCTCTCAGAGAAGAAAGGTAGGTGCAATGGACATTTACATGAAACTAAATGGAACATAGGGGCGACGCGGGTGTTGCTGACATAATGGTCATTGTTCTCTGAAGTGGGGGAGGACTGGAATGTTCTTCTTGCCTTTTGTTAACCTTCCTTGTTGTATATCTCTTAAAGGAGAATTTTGTTTGATCTCTGTGTATGATCTAGGGACTTTCTATGTGAAGGAACTAAATTCTTCTGCTTATTTTTGCTCATTTAAAACAAAATCTTAATGCATTCTCTTTGTAAGATAAACATCTTATTTAATGTTGTAGTTGCTGTTCTGTGACCCGTTGTAGGCATGTTAATCATCTTTTTATTTTATTTTCTGACTGCTTTGTCTAAATTTCAAAGATTTCTCCCCTAATCTAAACTTCTCATGAAAAGGCACACTTAATCTTTAGCTTTTCATAATTGGCCCAACTGTTTAAAAACAGTTTAAAATCTCTTCATATTAGAAATTTAATTTTATTTGAAATTGAGGTTGAATAGATTTTGAAGTACCTCATAATAGTTTATTACAGTATGATGCCTTTGAGTCTTAATGAGAATCATTATGTTAATAGTAATAATAATCTAGAGGAGGTGATATTTTTGGTTAGGAATAGCAGCTGAATATTCAGGAGGTTGTAAATTTGGTGGAAATTACTATGAAATTACAACTAATTCCGTTTCCTAAGTAATGGGAGAAAGATTAAAAAGAAAAGAATGTTAATTTTAGAAAACTGATATAAGCTTAAGGTGCTTTTTAGGAAGTATCTGTTCAAAAGGTAGAATTCAATGAATTTCAAGAAGACTAGATAAATTCAATGGATTTCAAGATGTTCTCTAGACAAAAAAATTTGGGGTCAGGTATAAATTATATCAGTACCCTCCTGTACCTACTATTATCTCCATTTTGAAACAGATGAGAATAAGTATGTAATTACAACATGCTTTTAAGAAACATTGGACACAAGCAGACTCATTGGTGATGGTGAGAAGTGACAGTAGATGAAGCCTGTCACTGTAGCAGGAGATAGGAATGTGCTGGGTAGCAGGTCCAACCTAGACGTAAAGTTACCTGAAGCTTCTTATTGTCGGGAAAATTAAAAAGCCCCTAAGTGGTTTTAAGGGTCTCTGCAGTGGCCTTTTCACGTTTTTAAAAATAACAATCAGTTAACTGTGGTGAGTAGCATTTCCGATGAGTGAGTAAAAAGTAAAAGTAGAATGGCAAATAAATCCTTAAGTGTTCCTAATATGAGGGCTTGGTGGACTGCATCTTAAAGTTGAAATACATGATTTAGAGCTGCTGACATTAATTTTTGAGAAAAGCAGTAAAAATCCCTGGAGATTGGAAAAAAAGAGGTTATAATACCCATTCTTCTAAAATTTATTTTAGTAAAGGGAAACAATAGAAGGAAATGTTACTAGAGAGGTGAACTCTGTATGTGGAGAGATATTAAAATGTATCCAGATGGAAGAAGTATAGTGAATACTATTTTAGTATAGTGAAGGGAGCGCTGGCTGTAGTTTTTGAGATCCTGGATCTCTAGCTTTGTGATCTTGGGCCAGCTTCCTAGGCTGTAATATTCACATCTGTGAAATGATGAGCATGGCCTGGATAATTGCTGTGGTGTCTCCCATGTCTAAAGTTCAATGACTGGCTGAACTGAAAGGACCTATGTGTCAACATCTACTTAGAAACTCAGATTCATATGTTATACCTTTGAAGGACCATATTTTCTTGCCGTTTACCTTTGAAATAATATGTAGAGACATAGAGGTTTGTTTTTTTCCCCAATAGTGGGCTATATACTTAGCAGTCTATGAGTACAGGTTGCATATGTTTTTAAATTGTTAACAGCTGAGAAAGCTTAAAATTCCTTTGTATTAGAAAAACTATTAGTATGAGAGTATTGCATGCTGTGAAGTAAAGGCACATGGAGACTGTCTGTTCTTCTGTTGTAGTAATTTATAATGTCTGTTTAATGACGTAATTTAGTGGAAGTAATTCACATTTATGTAAATATTTAATCATAATTCCAGGTGATCTAAGTAAGCTATCATGATTACTTAGTGACATTTTATTTCTTAACGAGATTGGAAAACAGGTGTTTGGGCCATACTTACTACTGTTTCATAGTTAGATAAATAATTTTCTGAAAATCTCAGTTGGGCCGATCCCTGGGCTGCAAATGCTGCTTTTTGCCTCTGGAATATATGAATTATTTGAATCAGGTCAGTCAGATATTTTTATTGTGAGCAGTCTTATTATGGGCTATGTGGAACATACAAGAAGAATCAGCTGATATTTTTTCTGCTTTGCTCAAATCTAATTCAAGAGGCAGTGCATGGATCTACTAGAGAAAATTTACAAAGCAGTGTATTAATCTGCGCAGATTTAAATGTGTGGTGATTGCTGCATAGCAGAGATTTCTCTAGCTCCAGAAGAGTTTGTGGAGAAAAGATGTTTGAATTGTGGCTTTGAAGATGAGGAATATGGGGAGGCAGTGATGCTAAGCAGAAGGCATTGTTTGATTGCAAGTAGAGAGTTGGTATCTTCAGGAAATTTTAAAGTTCTGTTCTACCACAGATGAACTGAGAGACTATGGCTGAGGGCCTTGTATCTGTAAGGACTTCTTGAAGTAAAATGTGTTCTGTGAAAAACAGTACAGAGATTCATAGCTGGGTGAACCTTTGTTTGGGTGGTTTATTGTTGCTAGACACATGAAGAAGAGCTGTATACTAAGAATATGTGCCTCAGGGCACTGCTGCTCATGGTGTGTTAAGAGGCCGCAGCTAGAAAGAAGTTAAAACGTTGAAAGCAAATGTTTAGAAACTTCTGTAACAGTTTGATAATACCACAACATCCAAATATGTCATCATTTTCTAGTAGTTCACTTGTATTTTATAAATAATGTATAGGACCATGATGAATAGGAAATTTTTTAAAAACACGATCTTCACAACTGGTATTTGAGAAGCACTGATTTTTTAAAAAATTTTCTATCTTATGAACATATAAATAGGAAAAGTACCATTATTTGAGGATGTATACAGTTATTGGCCAGGAGTGATGGCAGAAGAAATTGAATTATGGGTGTATGCTCAGTGGGAGAGAAAAGACCCCCAGAACACTGGAGCTGGAATTTTGTTGAAAATGGGAGGTAATATATTAGACATCAGTGCATGAGGAAACTGTAACAAGGTAGGTAGATCAAGCTGAGAACTGGTATGACAGAAAAGCACCTGAGATCCACTGTGAATCACAGATGTGATCTGGACAGCAGTAAAACTTTCTGTCAGAAATCCTCAGGGACAGTCTCTTTAAAAAACAAAGTCTGATGTAAAGAATACAGATATTTGTAAATGACATGATGACATCTGCTAACTATTCTTGCTAAGCTGTATGACCACCGATGGTTGAGATAAAAGTTCCTGCAGAATTTGTGTCTGGCAGTTTTGGCTTCCCGCTGTTTAAACACTCATGGTACTTCTTTGCCTTCTTTTTTAGTCATCAAGTCATTTTTGTATTTAGCTTTCTTACCTTCCCGAATTAAAGCAAAAAGGCTCTGGTGCTTGTCATTTACGTTTCTTTTGTTTTAATTGTACTTTAGTACAACATTTCAGTCAATGTGCAGTTTTTACCTGGGCATTTGTATTTTATCGAAGTTTCTAGTAGTGGGATAACAGTTTCACTTTTGTAAGTTTTTTAGGTTTTAACACCAAGTTAAATTCTGTGGGATTAGAGGACAGAGACTTGTGAATATCATGTTTATTTTTTCTGTTCCTGATTGTAAAGCTCTTTGTTAGGATGGGAGGAGGCCGGCGTATCTGCTCCTGGCTTATTTGTGAGGAGACGAGGCTGGGGTTGGCCTATCTCCAGGTGATTCCCCCAATCTCAGTGTGGAGCTTCCTCCCCACTGTTCTCGATTTCAAGAGCATCTTTCCCTCTGTCCATCATCTCTGTTACAAAGTTTTCTGAGATGTATATTTTGTGATTTCTGATTACTTTGATGTTTAAAAATTTTTGTGTACATTTCATGTTCTTCAAAAGGTGACTTTTATGTTATGTACTTTTACATAGGGAACCAAATAGGACTGACAAACTGGTGAGAGCTAAAATGAATTTGGAGAAATCTATAGGATTGTGGCATAGACAGTATGGGATGTAAATCCTTCCTTAATCCTTCAGATGGTTAGACTTGCTGAACACGAAACCAAGTATTGGTCTTGGGCGGGGAGGGGTCAGGGGGAAAATGAGGAGAAAATGGAGAAGACATTGAAAAAATAAATCTTAATGGGTATCACAATACAAAGCGTCACCTGTGAAACCATTTCTGAACATTTACTATATTCTCAGATGTTGTTTTACTTAGTATTTAGATTTCCAGGTGAGCCACATTGGGATCTTTTCCCCATGAGTGTTGTACAGGAATGTTCTGACGGAAAATTGTGTTCAGAATTCCAAATTAACACCCCCTGAGCTATTCTTCTGTTACGGAGTCAACTAATCCTCTGTTCACCTCCTCTTGCTATATACCGTTGGAAACGTGCTCAAGTTTTAGATTTAGGGATATGTATGGTATACTTGTTGGAGTTCAGAGGAGCATCCTGGTTCTTGTTTGTAGCTTGCTCAGAGCTCATGGTGAGTTTTTATTTCTTTCTAAGAGCAAACTGCTAGGAATAGTAATAATTCAGTAGTGTTGGACAGTAGTCAAGGTTTTAGAGTTGGAAGTTGGATGCCAGGCAGTTTGAATTGAATCTCCTAATCTACACTGATTGGGTCTTTAAGTTTAGTTAAACCTTTTTGTATCTTCATTTGCAAAAGGAGAAAAATGTTACACTTAATACCTGGTTTTTTGAGTTGTTATGAGGACTAAATGAGAAATGCCTCATAAATGGTAGCTATTATTGGTAAAACATGATGTTAGTCAAACCTTTCTAGTCTTGTTTGGGAATTGTTTACTGTTATTAAATGAGTGAATATCTGTCGCTGCTCATGCTGGATCAGACTGTGTTAGTTACCCTTTGGAAAGGCCTTCTCTTGTAGTTGCTCTGAGAATGTTCATCTTCTCTTTGAAATGTTCAGATCCCTCGTCCTCCAACATTTTAATTTTTCACTCCTCCCCACATAAGTGTTAGCTTCTCAAACGTATCTGTCAAATTTGGTGAAAGTACATCTGGGATTTTCTCAGTGATGCCTTGACAGACAGAAACTTGACTTTATTTATGTTGACAGTGGTTTTCTATATCTGTTTCAGGTACTATGGTAATTCTTTTATAAAATTAAATGTTTTATAATTTCATTATCTCATTTAGTTACCCCAACAGTTCTTTGAGAGACATTGTTTTTTCCATTTCACATATTGGGAAATGGGAGATTTAGAGACATCAAGTAATTTACTTGGACTACTATAGATAATATTTAATTACATTCAGAGAAAAACAAAAATCTCTTTAGGAGAGAATGAGAAACACTGAGTCTTCTATAAGGTGAAAAATGAAGTAGTGGAGAGAGAGACCACTGGTAACATGCCGAGGAGGAGATTATAACATTTACTGACCTATGCCTGTCTGTTTTTTCATTTATGTGATTATCTCAGTGTAAGTTTTTTACACAGTATAAATTTCTAGGGAAAAATACAAAATCAAGCTTTTAATAATTGATAGATAACTTTTCAGAAATGCTGCACAAATTTGTATTTCTACTCATGGGTGCTGATTTTTCAGTAGCCTTGAAAACAGATGTAAAAATCTTTCATTGTCATTTTATAGTCAAAAGCCCTGCACTGTTAACATTTGATTACTGGTCCTGTTGAGCTTCTCCTTCGTGCTTTTTGACCTTGGATTTTTTTGTGTGTGTGTCCTTTGCTTATTTTGGACTTCCCTGGTTGGTGGCTCAGACGGTAAAGCGTCTGCCTACAATGCGGGAGACCGCGGTTCAATCCCTGGGTCGGGAAGATCTGGAGAAGGAAATGGCAACCTACACCAGTATTCTTACCTGGAAAATCCCATGGACAGAAGAGCCTGGTAGGCTACAGTCCATGGGGTGGCAGAGAGTCAGGACACGACTGAGCGACTTCACTTTCACTTGCTTATTTTTCTGTTGGACTATCCTTCTTAAATTTGTTGTAAACTGTTTGTTTATTAGATACTTAAGCATCTATGCTCTTAGTTCTGAAATGTCATACTGAATGTTATTAAGTACTTTAAAAAAGAATGAAACATTAAGCTCATTTTTGTTAAAATAACATGGTAATTCCCTGTCTGATGAATTGGTGATTTTATATTGAAAGGATTGTCATTGTTTTTATGGAATGTGAATCCACTAACATTTTTATGGCTAATGACCTACAATATTCAGCTTCCCTTAGCAAACAGTTGAGTTTTCTCTCTTATCTGCATATGAATCCTCAGATTTAAATGTGCCATTCATCCTATTGTTTGTAACCCCAGTCTATTCTTTACTTAAAATGATGGATTAGATTAGAAACTTGTTTATAAAAATGATAGTTCCTGTAGAAAATGACTCAACTTTGAGTTAACTTTCTTTCCCTCGTAAATCAAGAGTCATCCAGGATAAACTTCCAGAATTGTGTTTAGATAGAGGTGTGCCTTGGATAGAGCAAATTAAATTTTGTTTTAACAAGCTAGGAGTTCAGCCACTTATTTTCTGAACTTTATTATAATTGGTGCTTCTGTACAGTGACAGCTTGCTTTTGTTAAGAGTTTTCAAAATTGATTATTTCAAGGGAATTTTGTTTTATTGATTTTTAAAAAAATCTTGTGAGTTTTTGTTTTGGAGGCTTTTTTTTTTTAAGATGTGTGTGGTTGGTTGGTGTTTATCTCACTACTGTATTTAAACACATGAACTGAAGCAGCATGGCTTTTGTATACAGTATTTAATACTGTTGTTGCTGCTCAGTTGGTAAGTCGTGTCCAACTCTTGGCGACCCCATGGACTGCAGCACGCCAGGCTTCCCTGTCCTTCACCATCTCCGGGAGTTTGCGCAAACTCATGTCCATTGCTTTTGATAATAATCATTTAGCTTTAGCTTTTGGGATTTTGAGTTGATTCTTACCTGATAATGACAGTTTAGTAAAACCATGCTGCATTTGCCACTGCATTTGGAAACTAATGCATTTAGTGGATCATTCTGAGATATCCAGAATGGCTTCTTGACACTCTACTTCGGGCATTGTATTTACAAAGCATTGTAGCTGATGCTAAGAGCTTGGTATTACTGATGGTTCATCTCTGTTCTCTTAGGAAGTTGGGGTCAGGAATAAATGAGTAAAGATCAGTTTAGAATTTTCATGCACAAACATGCTAACCTAAGTTTAAAGCTAAATTTAGCCAAAACTATGTAAGTTTTCCCAACTCTATTTAATTCTCAAGATTTGCTTTTCTTGTGTTTTGAAAGTGGGGAGGGTAGAGTGGCTTAATAAAGTCTCTGCAGCTGTTGTTTCTCATTGATCCCATCCATGCCAGTTAGATTCAAAGAAAGATTAATTTAGGAATTTGGTCATTTTAGGAGTAGCTAGAATAATGTTAATATTGTAATGTTAACATTATGTTAAAATGTTAAGGAATATTATAGAATGTAGAATAAGTTTTTTTGGATTGAGGCAGAATACCATAGTTGAGTACAAGCTCTGCAGCATGACCTTATGACCTTACGTTAGTTTTGAGATTATAGGCAGATTATTTTAGTCTCTTGACTAAGCCCTCCTTCTCATCTCTAAAGTTGGTATTATAATCCTGTCTATCTCACAGAATTTTGAATATTACATAATATCAGTGCTGTGAAGTGCTTACCATAGTGCATTGTGCTTGTCAGACGGTGGTAGTTTCAGTCTTACGCTGCTTACAGTCTTACAGTTTAGAAACATCTGTTTATCTGTTTCTCAGTGTTGGATTACTTTTGATTAACCACTACTTAAAGTTGAGTCATAGTAAAGGGCCTTGCTGAAGATGTTCTGCTTCATTTCAAGATTGAATTTAAGAAAGGGGACACATAAATCAAAAGGGAACCTTTTGCTCATAAGCAAATAGGCAATTTAGCATGATGATTGCTTTTGATAAGACACTAAAGTTAATATAAAAATTTTTATGGTTATTGCATGTGATAGTTTACTGTAGAAATAACTTATGATTTAAAACAACATTACTCACACTTAAAAGATTTTAATAACGTTGGCATGGTATTTTATTTCTCTACATCTTGTTTTCTGGTTCTATTCTAAAGCAAAAGAATAAAAGAAGTTGTAGTTTGGTGTTCCAGATCTTTAGAAATTAAATGTGGTCTTAACAACTGATCTCATTTTTGGTAGCATAAAACTACATTGTAACATTGAATTTTAAAAACAGAAGTAATGACTGCTTTTAGGCTTTCTTAAATTTATGTAAATAATATCTCAGGCTTCTCCCAAGATTTTACTCAGTAGAGCTTAAAAAATATGTTTCCATGTGTCTGTGTAACTCCTGTTGTGCTACATTTGATATGATTTGGGTTACTTTTTACCTAGCAGTGTCCTCTCTTTTCATCTTCTCAACCTGTGTATGATTTCTGTATTGACTGCACAAGTTAAAAGGCCTTTTTCATTTACAGATGTTTACCTGCCCATGAGTCTTTAATAATGACTACCTGTTTTTCCATAGACCCACTTTCTATAGACCTAGTCACCATCCCATCCTATAACTGGCTTTATTTAAACAATGAAAAGTGAGGGGCCTAATATATTTCTGTGAAAAGCCTACAGTTGCTGGTAATGAGTGGCAGGACAAAATGCAGCATGATCTTTGAGGTTGACTTGGTTTTGCTTTTGATTTTTAAATCTTTTACACATGGAGAAAATTGAATGGCGTCTTAATTTATAATCATTTATAGTTTTAGATTTAAATTAGGTGTAGAAGCCTTTAAAGTCCAGGTGTGTCAACACACCTAATTAACTAATAAGTAGAGGTAGTTCCCTTTGTCTATACGGAAATTAGCTAATTTTAAATATTTGATTTTGATTTTAAATATTCAAATAGTTTTAATCAGTTAGTCTATTTTTTCCCAGTGGGTTTAGGTTAACCACTGATGGTTAATGTAAATGTAATCATACATTTAGTTCTCATAATAACAAATATCTAAGCCACCAGGATGTTTAATTAATTGAGGGAGGACCTTTGTGAGTCAGAAGAGGTGTTTTTTTGTTTTTGTTTTTTTTTTTCGCTTCAGTAACTTTATTCTTTATAAAGCATGTAAATAAATAAAACTGTTCAAGTTCTAAAGAATTATCACGTTCAAGAAGAAGGTCTGTTGCTATCACCATTCTAGATTATGGGAATTCGTCCCATTCCTTCATCTTCCAATTGTAGTGGCAGAGTGGAAACTGAACTGAAATTCAGTTGGATTGTGACATGACAGCCAGGGGTTAGACACGTAAAGACATAAACACGGACACTTCCGAACATGGAGTGCTGGGCCACCAGGAAGGGGCAAAGCAGTCTCCTGAGTCCTGCACTCAGGCACGTTACTTCCTGATGACGTGTGCCAAGGACCTGGCTGGGGATCCACGGTCTCTGCTTCAGGAATTTGTTTTCCTGTACAAAGGCCTAAACCCGAGTTATCAAAATAGTGAAGTGGAGGAGGTCCTGGCAAAGACTTTCTGTGTGTTAGTTGCTTAGTCATGTATGACTCTTTGCAACCCCAAGGACTGTAGCCCACCAATCTCCTCTGTCCATGGGATTCTCAGGCAAGAATATTGGAGTGTGTTGCCATTTCCTTCTCCAGGCAGAGACTTTGATCGGTTATCAAAAATCCAAGATTTCGGTGACTCCTTTGGTACAGGATCTTGGACATTCCGTTCCTTGCATTGAGAAGACATACGGTGTCTCTTTCTAGAGGGTGTCCCACTCACTTTAGGAGACTTCAGAGAATTCTCACAAGTTACTTCTTTGTGAACCTCTCTTTGTTAAGAGAGGTTCTCTCCTTCCATGTCTTGACCTCACTTAACAGTTCGTTCTTTTGCTTTACTAGCTGTTCCTTTTGCTGCTTTAACTTGGACACTTCCTTTTCTAGCTGTATGTATTCACTTTTCAGAGTAAGAGCTGTAGTGCTTTGCACAAGGCCACTGCCATCTCCACAGGTTAAGGGTTCATTTGAAGGCTGAGTATCAATATGTTCTGATACCATTGAGGTATCTTGGGCCTGTTGATTTCTTCCAAGATTTTCTCTCATAGCCTTATAAGTTCTTTTTGATATTCTGCAGTGGCTTTTGTTGAAGCAGTTTCCTTTCCAAACTCCTTGACACTTTTCATCTTTTCCAGGTCTGTTTTCACCAGCTTCATTTTGAGATCTTCAATTTCTTCTTTATAAGGCTTAGCTCTTAAAGCAGCTTTGTCCTGAAGTACTTGAATCTTTTGTTTTTTTTTTGAAGGCATTCATTTAATTCATTAACTTGCTGTTGAAGTTTTGCTGTTATGTCATCAGTCATCTCAAGTTCTTTCTGCATCTTTGTAATCTTGCCCTCCGTATGCAGAGCACTTTCTTTAGCTTTCTGTAGTGATGTTTCCAGCTCTTGAATCTTCTCTGTGGCTTGCTGTGTAGCTCTTGATGTGACTTGAGATTGCCTGCCTTGTGTAGTAGGATTAACAAGGGCACCAGAGGCCAGGGAGAGCTTCAAAGTTTGGTATAAACTTTAAATAGTTTTTCATTGTTCTCTTTCATTGATTTCAGACTATGCTCCCATTCTTTTGACTATGGTAGCATTTCTTTCTTCAAACTCTGTTAATTCATTCATTATAGGAATTACTTTGCTATGATAGAAGTTATTCACTTGACAAATACCATCATTTTCTTTCTGGATGACATTTTTAAACTTTTCTATATCAAAATGAGCATTTCAACCACTCTTCCAAAAACTGAGTCATTTCTTTTCTGTTACTTAGTACTTGCTGAAATTCAGTCTTTATGCTATGGAAATCACTTTCTGAGAAATCCTTGAGAATTTCTTAGATATGTAGATCCATGCTCTGGCTCAATTTGAGGTCCCTTGATTCTCCGGGTGATAACATCATAATCTTGTTGAAGGTGCTATATTTCCATTAGCAGTTCATTTTGCTTTTCCACTTCATCAGTAAAAGCCATTTCAAATTTATTGATGGATTCATGTTGTTCTTCCTTTGTCCTTGCAACATAGCTTAGCACATACTGAAGTTTTGTCACGACTCTATGAAATTCCATGGAACACCTCTGGTTTGCAGTAAGAAGTTTCTGGATTTGTTTGGTTTGTGGATATGGAAGTGAGCGGTTTGCTTTTACTCTAACTGAAAGCTCTTTTTGGGTTTCAATTTCCTTCTTTAAGTCAAGAGACAATCTATTTAAACATTCATAGTGATTATCCATCTCTGAGTATCTCTTCAGAAACTCTATCCTTTTTTTTTTTTTTCCTTTTTTTTAAATTTTTTTTAATTTTTTTTTTTCTTTTCTTTTCGAGAAACTCTATCCTAAAGCACTTTTCTCTCGGGCTTCCTGTAAGGTGTTGGTTTCCATCACATAGTAACTTTTTTTCATATTTTACCTCTTCGTGGTTCTGTTGATCCTTTTTCTGTAATTCATCTTTTGATTTATTTAAATCCTTTTGAATATTTGAAATCTGAGATTTTTTTCTGAAACTCTCTGAATTTATCAATAGTTTCTTGGTGTTCTTTCAGATGCACATGAACAATTTTTAGTTGTTCTTGTGCTTCCAGTTCTATAACTATGGTTCCTTGCAGGTCTGCCTTGAGTAGGTCTCTCTCCAATTTGAGAGTCTCTAACACTCTCCTTAGGCTATCTCTTTCTTTCATTACAGATTTCATTTCTTCAAGGTTTTCATGAAGCTTCTGAGCCAAATTTAAATTCTCCATTTCTATTTTATTCATAGTTAAGCTCTGGGCCTTAAATTCTTTCTTCAGTTGCTTAATGTTAAACATTTTTTTTCTGTGTCTCACTAATTTCTTCTTAAAAAGTGACTGTTCATTTACTCTCAGTTCTTGGACCTTTCCTTGTAATTTAGCATTTGAATTTTCTAAATTCACTTGCATATTTGGTATTCTGTCTTCTCAGAGACAATCCCTCTGAGTTGATCAATAATTTCTTGGTGCTCCTTCAGATGCACCTCAGCTATTCTTAGTTCCTCTTGTTTTTCCGGGTCTTTAGCTTTTGTTTCTCTGAGGCTTTCTCTGAGGCTTTCTCTGAGTTGATCTCACTCCATTTTGAGGGTTCCCTCCATTCTTCTTAGGTCATCTCTTTCCTTAGTAACAGATTTTATTTCTTCATCATTTTCATGAAGTTTCTGAGTCAACCTTAACTTCTCTGTTTCTGTGCTTTCCAGGACTGAATTCTGGGTCTCTCATTGCTTCTGCAGTTGCTCTGTTTGATACATATATTTTCACTGAGATAATTTTTTACCTTAAGAATTTGATGTTCTTTCTCCTGAAGTTCTTGGATCTGTGCTTTTAAGGCAGTATTTGTGTTTCTAAATTCATTTGGATATTTGATATATCATCTATCTTCTCTGAAACAATTCCTTTGAGTTTATTTATAGTTTCTTGGTGCTCTTTCAGATTCATTTGGGCAGTTCTTAGTTCCTCTCATTTTTCCAGGTCTCTACTTGTTGTTTCTCTTAGGTTTTCCTTGAGCTGGTCTATCTCTACTTTGAGCGTCTTCTCCGTATTCCTAAGGTCATCTATTTCTTTTGTAACAGATCTTATTTCTACAAGATTTTCATGGAGTCTCTGAGTTAACTTTATGTTTTCCCATTCTGTATTTTCTAGAGTTGACTTTTGGGCCTCAAGTTGCTTCTTCAAGTTTTCCATTTCATATATTTTTTCCCGAGTCTCACTGACATCTTTCGTCTCAAGACATTGATGTTCTTCTTCCTGAAGTTCTTGAATCTTTGCCTGTAAGTCAGCATCTGAATTCCCTAAGACCCTCTGGATAGTTGTTCCTTGATCTGTCTTCTCTGAACTATTCCTTGCATTGATGGTTTCTTGGTACTCCTTCAGAAGTATGTAAGTAGCTTTTAGTTCTGCTTTGATTTTCAGTTCTTCAGCTATAGTTTCTTTAGTTTTCTTTGAGTTGGTGTCTTTCCTTTTGAAGGGCCTTCTGTACCCTTTCCAGTTCATCTCTTTCCTTAATTATGGTTTTTAATTGCCTTGACTTGCCTTAAGTTTTTCTGTCAACTTGAGCCTTTGACTTTCTATTCTTCATAGTGATGAATCTTTGGCTTTGAGCTGTTTCTTTAACTGTTTCAGTTCATTCATTTTTTCCTGAATCTCACTGATTTCTTTGATGGTAATAAATTGTTTCTCATAAAGCTCTTGCATCTTTTTCTGTAATTCATCATTTGCTGTTTCTAATTCCTGTTGAATGCATGATATTTTAGTTTCTTTCTCTGATAGATCCACTCTCAGTTTACCAATAATTTGTTCTTTCAGGTGACAGTGAGCAACTTAAGTTCCTCTTAGGTTTCTAGTTATTTAGCTGCCATTTCTCTTAAATTTTCTTGGAGTTGGTTCTTTTCAGATTGAAGAAACTCTTGTAGCCTCTGCAGGTCAGCTCTCTCCTTAGCTACAGTTTTCACTTCATCATGACTTTCTTGAAGTCTTTCAGACTATACGAGCTTTTCCATTTCTAGCTTTAGTAGTGCTGAGTCTTTTTTTCTAGCTTTAGTAGTGCTGAGTCTTTGACTTTGAATTGCTCCTTCAGTTGCTCATCTCATTCATTATCTTCTTAGTCTCATTGTCTTTTTATTTCATATTGAAAGACTGTTCTTGTTTGTCTTGAGATGCTTGGATCTTTTCCTTTAGATTTTCTTGAACTTCTGCTAGTTTTTCGCAGGTCCTAGAAAGCTCTTCTTTTTTAATGGTATGGTTCTTTTCTTGTGCAACAGTATCCTGTTGTTTTTTAAATTTGTTTCCAAGAATTCTTAATTCTTCCTGGTTTTCAATGGTCATGTCAATGTTTTCTCTTAGGTCAAGTCTTCAGTTGTTCCTTTTCTGCTGTAATACTCTCTAACATTTGTTGCAGTTCATTTTTCTCCTGTGTTAAAGAAAATATCTTTCTCTGTTGCTCAGTTAGCTCATTATCCTCAGCATCTGCAATCAGAGCTTGGTTTTTTTGGTTTCCAAATTTTGGCTTTTATCTATGCCAACCATCTTTTCCTGAAATTCATCCCTAGTTTCTCCTGAGTTTTCTTCTATATGTTGGAAGTTTCTTCAGAAATTTTAATTTTTAGCATGCTGTTTCTTGGTGTTTTTTCAAAGACTCAAGAGCATTTCATAGTTCTTCCTGGGTGTCTTTATTCATGTTTATAGTATCCTGAATGTCATTTTTGAGTTGGTCCCTCTCAGCTTGTAGGCTCTCTTGGAATCATTTCTGATCATCTTTTTCTTGGGTTAAGGTTTTTACTTCTACTAAGGTTTGCTGAAGTTTTTCAGTAATCAGTGTGTTCTCCTTTTCTGTAATGTGCAGCCTAGAATCTCTACTTTCTAATTGCTCCTTCAGCTCTTTGACTTCCTTTAATCTCTCTTGATTCTCAGTTGCTTTTTGCTGAAATTCTTGGGTTTTGTGAGAGAATTCTGTCTTCAAAGCCACCAAATCTAAACCAAGTTCTTGAGCTTCTTTAGAGAGATTTCCTATTTCTTGATTCAATTTTGCATTCTCTTCAAGGATTATACTTTTGCTCAGATTCAATATGATGATTTTTAACATCTTGGAATTCTTGATCATTGCTTTCGCAACTCAACTGGGAAGTTAGTAGGTCATTTTTAGTGTTCCCAATTTACTCTTCAAGTAAACCTTGAATTCTGTTTTCCTTATCAACTACTTCAGAAGACCATTTGTCTTTTTCTAATGTTATTGTGTAGAGCTCTTCAGATTTATCATGTATCTCTTTCCTTAGCATTTCTATTTCTGAAGGTTAGGATTTCAGTTCTGACATCAAATTAACTTCATTATGCAAAGCTTCATTTTCTTCGACTGCTTTATTCAGTTCTTTCTGCAGATAAGTTATTTTTCTTTGCAATTCCATATTAGAGAGCAAATCTTTTGAACTTTGCCATCTATAAGGGAGGTGAGTTTTGTTATTTCACTAAAAGAAGATTGTAATTCTTTCTCCAGATCAACTTGCATTTTCTTTTTGTCTCTAGCTGACTTTGATATAACTGCATATCATTTTCCATCTGCTTGCATGTACTTGCAAGTTCTTTCATTTTCTCTTTCAGCTTTAGATTTTTACTTCTAAGAAAGGCTGATTCTCTTTTGGCATCAAGAGCTACAGTTTTGGCATCAATCAGAGTCTGTTTCATTTGTTTTAGATCTTTAGTGGTTTCCAATGAGTATGACAAATCCATTTTCATACTTTCTGACTTCTGAGAGTCCGTATATTCCTGTAGCATCTTAATCTGGTCTTCCTTTTCTCTAAGCAGCTCTACTTTTGAACTTAGTTCGTTCTCTTGATCTTTCTTTGCTTTTCTTTCTAGAGTTTCAAATTCATCCAAATCATTCTTTTCTCTTAATTTCAATTCCATTTCTTCATTTTCTCTTCTTAACTGTTCATAGTCTAATACCAGGTTATCATAGTTAGCACAAAGTGAATTGAATTCACTTTGACTTAGTAGCTTTGTTACTGGGTTCCATTCTATCTCAGTTAATGTATCAAGAGTGTTACTGAAAATATCAGACTCTGAACAGAGATTTATCAGTTTCTTCTAAACTTACAGCAGCCTTATGTGTTTTTGTTGTTACGTTCATTGGCATGTTAAATTTATTTATGTAGTTTGAGTCCTTCATTTTGTTAATTTTCCCAATGCACCAAGGGACTCTTTGGGTTTTTTTAGCCTTTAATTCTTGTTATACTAGGGAAGACGAGGTCACCAGCATCTGTGTTAGGTTTTGAATTTTCTCAATCTGGACTTTCTGAAGTAGGTCTTTTTCTTCCAAGAGTTGGGCCAGTTGGTCTTTTTCCATTGCCTGGACTCGAGTCTCTAAAGAAACCTCCTCTAATTCCTTTTTAAGATACATTATTTCATTTTTATATCTTTTCAGGAGAGCTTTATCACTTGATACCTCATTAACATAAGGAGTACTCTTTATATATTTGGCAGTGCTGGCAAACTGGAGAGTAGTAAGGATTTCATCAAAAGATACCAGAGTAATTGTGCAGATAATATGTGTTTTTGCATTTCCTCTCAAGGAATTCTGGAGAATTCATGTTAATTTGCTACCTTTATAATTCATGAAACCATCAACTTGTCCATCACTAAGTTTCTTGATCACTTGCATTTCCTCCCAAGGAATTCTGGAGAATTTGTGTTAATTTGCTATCTTGATAATTTATGAAACCATCAACTTGTCCATCGCTAAGTTTCTTGATCATGTGTCCCAAAATAAATAAGCTTTTTTTTGATTTATATTATAGCCTTCCTTGAGTCGCAGACCTTCAGCACTTGTTTGAGCAGCCCTTTCACTGCCTGCAAGATCAACCAAATTCAAATGGGACTCTTTGACAGATCCTTCAAAATTAGAAGGTTCACCTTTCTCTCTACTTTCCAAAATCATCCTAAAAATGGTATGAGAACAGACTACTTCTTTGACTCATTTTTGTAATTCTATAATGCCTGTTCTTTTCTCCTTTTGTGATCTATTTCAAAGCCATTTCCTATGTATAAACAACTTCTATCAGGTCGGCCACATATGCATTCCTGTTGAAGTCTTCCCAAATTATTAAAGGCTTCATTTTTTGAGCATCACAATGTAAGTCTGTAATGGTTTCATTGTATATCTCCATGTAAGACACACGTAAGAGAAATTCCCTATCAGGAAACTTCTTAATTTTCTGTAAAGTGTCATGAATTGCCGTGGGTGTTACTCCCAAATACTCTTGTGAACCCATCATAGTATATGTTTTTCCTGTAGCAGTCTGCCCATAGGCAAATATAGTACCATTTTAGCCTTGGATGGCAGAATCTATGATTGATACCACAGTTTCTTCATACACATTTTTAGTAGTTTCATTACTGTGAAAAACACGATCAAAATGGAAGGATTTACTCCCATCAACTTGATAAATTGTGTTATTGTCAGTTTTCCAGTAAGCTTGAGTGTCTTTTCCAAGTGCTTCTTCTCTGCTATTGAGCAGTCGAACCTGCATGTAGACGGCTACGACTCATTCCTTAGCCATCCTGCCTGGTTGGATCCCAGGGAATAGAGAAGAGGTTTTAAAAGAGAAGTGAAAGTTGATTTTCAAATAAATACACAGTAAATTTTAGACCAGAGGTTTTTGTTAGTGGACCTCATACTCTTAGGAGTGGCATGAGGTAGGTTGCTGAGTTGTTACTGCATGCAAAAGTCAATGAGCTAATAGTTCATTGAATATTGTCTGAAGGGAGATAGTATTTCATATATGTATACTACTCTTTTCCAAGTATGTGAACATGTTCTGAGTAATTGAATGCAAATTGTTGAAAAGGGTCATTCATCGTAACTTTAGATAAATCATCCTTCATTGTTTCTGAGTATAAATAGTGAAAGCATAGTTATTCTGTTTTTGGGATTCTTAAAATTCAGGGCATTGGGAACTTTGTGCTAGGATAGCATTGATTTCTCTAGTTTATTATTATTTAATTTGTTTCTCTAGCAATTAGATGGTGATATATAATATAGATTATGATATATAATAACAAGACCTGTAAAGTGTCAAAGAGGTGATGTTGTTTTGCAGTTTTACCTAAAGAATTGTGCTCTGAAAATTGGTCTGTAACCACATTTTCTACACAAGCAGTGGTATTTATAGATTTTTCTTTTGCTAGACTGTAAAATTTTTAGAGGGGGAGAATAGATCTTATCGTTGTGTTTCTAGGAAGGGCAAAAATATTTATGCTGCAATGTTAAGTGAGTGAATGAATGAATGAAAAAAAAGGTATATGTGCATTTAAGTTTTTGAAATAAAACAGTTCTAAAAATTAGCTTTTATTGTTGTTTCTTTTGATGTAGTCCAGAGACTTTTTTGTTAGGAATGAGAGTGGACTTCCCTTAGTCCTAAACCACTGGACCAGGACCAGAAATTTTGAAGGGCCAGGGCTTTGTGGGTTATCAGTAATGGCCTTGAAGGCTCTGAGTATTTAGGGCAAGGTAGAAGGAGTTGGGATGTTAACTGCTTGAACTTCTATCTTTTTTTGGGGGGGGGGGGGCTGAACTTCTTTTTTACTATGAACTGTTACTTATCCAGATCTTTCCCTGACATTTCTCCAGAACTTTTATTATTGGAAGGGTGGTCACCAGACCAGCAGCAGCACTCAGAGTCCCAGGAGCTTTTTAGAAATGCAGTCTCATACTTCACTCCAGGCCTTCTGAGTTAGAAGCTTCATTCTAACAAGATCCCCAGAATGTTCCTTCCCTGGTGGCTTAGCTGGAAGAATCCACCTGCAATGCAGGAGTCCTGGGTTCCACCCCTGAGTTGGGAAGATCCCCTGTGGAAGGGAACGGCTACCCACTCCATTCTGGCCTGGAGAATTCCATGAACTGTATAGTCCAAGGGATCACAAAGAGTAGGACATGACTGAGCGACTTTCACTTTCAGAATGTTCTTTGTGTTCATGACAGTTGAGGAGTGCTAATCTGGAATACATTCTCCAACTTTTTCTTCTTGAAAACTTTTGTTCAAGCCCTAAGTTTATTTTTTAAATGCCCAATAAAAAAGGGTAAAACTATTTTCAGCTATTTTATTGTGCTGTTTATTCAGATTTTGTGAAGAATGATAAAAATCAGTCACTTTTGTAGTGAATCTTGAGACTTAGAGTAAAAATTTTATGAATTAGAGAGAGAAAGAGACAAGGTATATGTTCTCAGTTCAGTTCAGTTCAGCGGTTCAGTCGTGTCCGACTCTTTGTGACCCATGAACCGCAGCACACCAGGCCTCCCTGTCCATCACCAACTCCCAGAGTTCACCCAAACCTATGTCCATTGAGTAGGTGATGCCATCCAACCATCTCATCCTCTGTGGTCCCCTTCCCCTCCTGCCCTCAATCTTTCCTAGCATCAGGGTCTTTTCAAATGAGTCAGCTCTTAGAATCAGGTGGCCAAAGTATTGGAGTTTCAGCTTCAGCATCAGTCCTTCCAATGATTATTCAAGACTGATCTCCTTTAGGATGGACTGGTTGGATCTCCTTGCGGTCCAAGGGACTCTCAAGAGTCTTCTCCAACACCACAGTTCAAAAGCATCAATTTTTCGGCGCTTAGCTTTCTTTATAGTCCAACTCTCACATCCATACATGACCACTGGAAAAACCATAGCCTTGACTAGACGGACCTTTGTTGACAAAGTAATGTCTGTACTTTTCAATATGCTGTCTAGGTTGGTCATAACTTTCCTTCCAAGGAGTAAGCGTCTTTTAATTTCATTAAAATGAATGAAATCACCATCTGCAATCACCATCTGCAGTGATTTTGGGAGCCCAGAAAAATAAAGTCAACCACTGTTTCCCCATCTATTTGCCATGAAGTGATGGGACTGGATGCCATGATCTTAGTTTTCTGAATGTTGAGCTTTAAGCCAACTTTTTCACTCTCCTCTTTCACCTTCATCAAGAGGCTCTTTAGTTCTTCTTCACTTTCTGCCATAAGGGTGGTGTCATCTGCATATCTGAGGTTATTGATATTTCTCCCGGCAATCTTGATTCCAGCCTGTGCTTCCTCCAGCCCAGCGTTTCTCATGATATACTCTGCATATAAGTTAAATAAGCAGGGTGACAGTATACAGCCTTGACGTACTCTTTTTCCTATTTGGAACCAGTCTGTTGTTCCATGTCCAGTTCTAACTGTTGCTTCCTGAGCTGCATACAGGTTTCTCAAGAGATTGGGGATTTTGATGTTTAAATGTTGACCTGTGCTTAGTCGCTCAGTCATGTCTGACTCTTTGCTACCCCATGGACTGAAGTCCACCAAACTCCTCTGTCCATGGGGATTCTCCAGGCAAGAATACTGGAGTGGGTAGCCTTTCCCTTCTCCGAATGTTGACCTACTAGGAGGTAAAGCAGAAAAGCTGGTTACTTACCAACAGCACATGACATTTCAGAGTGCTTCCCTTTCATAGTAACTAGCAGACCGGACTGGCAGGAGGCTGTCAAGAGTGGAGGTCAACCAGGAAGCATACCTTTTTATTTGACCATCACGTTCTAAGATTGGTTTCGGAAAGGATTGCTGGAACCTAAGGGAAAGAGAAGGAGAGTTGTGCTTCTCTTTGCTTTGGGGGAGGGGTTTGGATCTTGTAGGACACTTAGGGGCAAAATAATGTTTCCTATAAAATTGTGTTTGTCCTTTATTTCCTCATCTTCCATTAGTCTTTTCTATTTCCTGTAGCCCCTTACTTTCATTTAATCCTGATAGTTGCTTTTAAGCTAGCAGCCCTTTCCCCAACCAGGCCTTCACCTCTGTTTCTGTTGAGCTGTTTCTGTTTCCGTTTCTGTTTCTGTCCTTTACCTACATCAGTGGTCCTCAGATGTGGACAGTTTTGTCCCCCTGCTCCTACGGAACATCTGAGATATTTTTGGTCATGACTGGGGTAGATGCTGGTAAAAGTCCTACAGTGATCCAGGACAACCTTCCCCAGCAGAGAATTACCCAAAGTCTGTATTGCTGAGTTTGGGGAAACTCTAACCTGGATTTATAGCTGGAGTCCATAAATTTGTCTGTGCCTTTTTAATTCTCATTCACAAGCTTTCAAGAGTTCCCCCCATGGAATGAAGTCCAAACTCTTTGGCAAGTGATACAAGACAATACATGATTTTTTAAAAAATTGCTTTCAAGCCTCATCTTTTGCTCTCACGGTTGGCCCTCTGTTAATGATAGATTGAAAACTTGTAGTTTTCCCCAACAACACAGTTCCTATATGCTTCCTCAAGTGCATTTTTCCTAGCCTATAATACGTCTTTCTCCCTAGCTCAGTCTGTTTTTTGTTTTGTTTTGTTTCCTATCTAGACACACTCCTCCTTCAACACTGCTCAGACATTCATCCTCTCTGTGAAGGCTTCTTTGCCTCTCTTCTTCTTTTGGTACCTTGATTACATGTGTATTTTTAATATCACAGTGAGTGTTCAGTTTGCACAACTTTGTTACCTACTAGGTTATGTCCTCTTTTGGAGAGAAAGGTGTGTGTTTTAGTCGTCATTGTTTTCCAAGCACTTGATACAAAGTAGGCTCTCACATGCTTTGTTGAAAATACATTTTCCTTCAAGGGATAAATAATAGTTCAGATACTTTGGAAATAGATGAGACTTTACTGTAATTTATGTTATCTGTAATGGGACTTCTGTCTGTCATCTTCTTGCCTCTACATTGTGTTTTGTATTGCTGCCATCTTTCAGGTGTCCTTTGTCTTTTGTTGCTTATAATGGTATTTAAATGGTATCACTACCTTAGACCTTTTCATTCAGTATCACATGGAAAGTTTACTTTTGGATTGGATTTTAATCCCTGGCTGTTTATTGAAGAATTTAAATCTGTAATGTTTGGTGATCTCTTCTACCTAAGAGAAAAGGCCTTGGGCTAATTAAAAGTTTTGGGCGTGATGGGGTGGAGGGAGAGGAATAATAAATTCCTCTTTGGAGAAACAGGAAACATATGAGAGCTGTTGGGGAGGGAGAGTCATACATGGATTCATTTAAACCTTTTTTCTTTGTTGCTTAATGAACTACCATAAGAATAAATTTCACTGAAGTGGTAACTGGGTCAAAAACAAGTCTGGATTTATGAAGGATCTAAATAACAAAGGAACATTTAAAGCAATAATTCTCTTGCTTTCAAATGTGTGACTGGAATTTGGGTGTCCTTATATAGATCCTGCTTGACAGGTTGTGATTTTGTTTAAATAAATATTCTTTGATGTGTTGAACTTTTTTGATCAGATAATGTTTAGACCAGACATTTTCTAAAATACAAATTTTAAATTAGTGAAGGCTTAATTAAGGCTATATTATTTTTGCTGTATGTCAAAGCCTCATTTGTTGTGAGCGATGTTATTAGAAATAACTTGCTTTAAAATTCTTTCATTTGTAATTTGGTTGTGAAGAGTATATTTTCTATTCTCATTCACAAAAGTTGTCTGTGATGTCGACACAGAGAGTAATTGAATTGGCTCAAGATTGCACCGAGGTGAAAATATTGTAGCTTCATGAAACTTTACCCACTGCTGTAATTATTGGGTAGATGGGTAGTCTAGTTGCTATTCTAAGTTTAATTTCTGAAGAAAATTAATTTTAACTATTTACTTCTGCAGTCTTAAGACAGAACAATGAGTGAAGACATATTTTCTTATTTTAAGTTTTAAATTAGATAGCTTCCCAAGAATATATATCAGTATTCCTTAAAGGAAAAAAAATTGCAATTTCTCTTTAAGATGCAATTTAGTACAGATTTGCTATAATTAATAGAAGGAAGATGGTGGAAACTGTCAGCCAACCACTATTAAAATTATTTACTACCTTTATTATGATATTATCCAGTGACTCTTGCTCTTATTAGATGGTTTATTTAGTATCAATCTGTTCAAATTACTGAGATTTATAAGACCAATGAAATTTGTGTATTTTTTTAAAGTCTGAGATTATTTCTTTTCATTGAGTACAAGTTGAAGAGCGCCTTATGATAGATCAGTTGGTACTCTGCCCTAGTTTTAAAATTGAAAAAAAAAAGTCCATTCCTTAGAAATTAGCTGCTGCTTTTAAGTGAGTAGTTCTCAGTAGGAAATAAGGTAGTGAGATGGGGAGCAGAAAAAGATACAGCATGAAGAATTTTGTTACCTGTATTTTGTGCCCTTGAAGCCATTTCTTCATAATTGCATTGAGCATAGGTAAGTGCCAGTGGAAAAAATTTGGAAAGCCTTTACTTTGCTGATAAGTTAACTTCTGTTCATTAAAGTCTTAATAAACTCAGATTATAATGGATTTCACTAAAACATCTGTTGTTTTCTGTAATATTGTTCTTAGGACTGTGGGTTCTTTTGGAGATGTGTATGTTCTGGGGTGGGGATGGGGAATGGTGGGTGGTGATAAGGACATTAGAGGGAGTGTCTCAGAAATTTTACTTGTTTCCTAGTCCACCATTCCTGATACCTTCTGTGTGTTAGTTACTAGCTTAGATTAGTGTGGGGGTTGTTAGGAGTGGCCTGGTTTCTTTCCTTCTTTTTCCTAGCCAAGGAAGTATCGCCTGGGGATGCTGGAGGAGAGGCTAGTTCCGATGGGATCAAAGGCACGAAAAGCAAAGAACCCTATTGGCTGCCTTGCTGACAGGTGTAAATCAGGAGTACCCATCAATATGGTTTGGTGGAACAGAGTCACAGAAAACAATTTACAGGTAAAAATACTTTTTATAGACATTTTTGAAAGTGAATATTTTGGCTGCTTTCTGTGTGGGGTGGTGGGTATGAGATTGGATGGCTTAGCTGATATGCTTAGGGTTTTTTTTTTTTTTTTTGGTCAAAGTAAAATTAGTGGCCCATTAACTATGATTTTGTTTTGTGGCTTTTTTGCACTGTCTCTGCTTTTATGTTCCTATTCTTTCATTAAATTTAGTTTTTCCTGTTGGATTTTGTTAACAATGCAGTTTAATTATTTTTAATACACAAAGTTGTTCAGGGTACTACATTAAAAAGTCATATTATAAAACTGATTACAGAAAATCTCATTTATTTGGAGTCCGAATAACAGAAAGCTCTGTGTTGTCTTTTTGTACATTTTTACTAGGAGATTAAAAATTGTGTCTAAACAAGCTTGTCAAGTGTTGGCTCTGAAACCAACTTCAGTAGTATGTTGTCATAGATGCATTTCAGTCTTTGCATATTGTGTGCTAATGAAAATGAATTTTTATAACTCACAGGCTAGCTCTTGTATGACTGAATCTGAAGTACCCACTGAATAGTTTGGATTATATCCCATTTTAATTTGGATTATAATGATTGTAGTCTCATTTAAAGACATTGGTAATTGTATTAAATGGATAGCTCTACTAATCAAAATTTCAGTTTGGCTGGAAGTGGAATATCTTTCATCCCAAACTTCCTGAGTAAATTCGTATTGTTTTTAATATATTGCTAGTCAAAAGTCTGTAACTCCACATCTACACATCACAGTCAGAAAAATTACAAAATTAACAACTTGGCTTTATTTCTGTCACCAGCTTTTGTATTATGAAGAGATTTCACAGTACTTTGTTCTGTTTAATGTTAATACCATACCAGTATCTGTGCTGCCTTGGGCACAGAAATAAAAGTTGTTCTGAAAATACTGCACATGTCGCTGATACTTTGGTAGTGTTTTTTCTAAATATAAGGAAAAATAGGGAAATGAGCGGGGTTGGGGGGATCCACATAATCAAATACTTAAAATCCTCGGTGGAAAGTCTGGGATATGTCAATTATGAATAAGAATATAGTTTACTGAATTTTTGTTTTTGAGATCAGTAGAGAGATTTGATGTGGTTACTGTTAGAATTATTTTTCAGTTTGAAAAAGAAAGCCTGAAAATAAATTGGGTCACAATTAATTAAGAACAGATACAGGTGGAACTGGAACTACATGTTGGTTTCAGGGGACACACGGGTAATGCAGAGGCACAGCCGCTTGACTGCCCCACCTGCCCACGGCTGTCCTTCCCCCTTATCTCGGTGGTAGCTTTAAGGTACCTCTTTTTAGCATGGCTTGGGAAATCATTAAGTTAGTATAAGAATATGTGCTAGAATATGCTTTATTTTTAATTTAAAAAGCTAGTAATAGATTTTGGAGAAGGAAATGGCAACCCACTCCAATATTCTTGCCTGGAGAATCACATGGATGGAAGGAGCCTGGCAGGCAACACCCACCAGGGTCACAAAGAGTCAGACAGGACTGAGCAACTAACAGCACGGTAGTAGATTTGCATTCAGTGTGTTAAAGACTGAATTGATGTTATCTGAATCTAACACTTCAAATACTAATACTACTTTGTGCTTCAAATAGTTGAAATAGTTCTTTTTCTTTTTTTTTTTTTCCACTTTTAAGGGACATAAGGAATGCCTTATTAGCTTAGTCTGATGTTGGAGGGACAGTGGTACCTTACAGTATCAGTCACGTGGTGTCTGTTACTGTCTGTGGATTCCTAGATTGGGTACCTGGTGCTGTTTATTCAGAGCAAAGAGTATGTCAGTGCAGTTTTCTTTTCTATTGGAGTCTTTATCTTTTTTTGTTCTATAAGAAAAGTAGCTTACATAAATCAGTTCTATATGGATTCTTTTTAATTTTGTATGTTTGTTTACTTTTAAGTAGTTTAGATTTTTCACATATAAAAATCTTTAAAGTATTGTGTAGCCAGATATATTCATCTTTCCTGTTTCATTTGTTTCTTTCAAAGCTTAAGTCTTCTCAATCCTAAAGTCAGAAAAATATTTATCTGTATTTTATTTTAGAATTATAGTTGTGTTTCTTAAATAGTTCCCTTGTGCCAGGCACTGCACTAAGCTCTTTACATATTTTGTCTCTTTTGGTCTCTTATCGGACAGTCGTTATTCTTAAGAAACATTTTTAGAGAAGCTCAGTAATGTTAAGTTTAAACAATGGTCAGTTTGAGGAGCAGAAATTTGAAGCCACGTGTGTCAGGCTTCAGAATCTCCTCATATATGTGTAACATAGTTCTTGCTGTACTGTGTGTAGGCATGGAATATAGCTTATGTGTGACTCTACCATATTTGTAAAGTCAGTCTTTTTTCTCATGATTCATCTTTTTTTTTCTCGGTGACAGTTCACTTCACTGCCTTTCTTTCTGGAACCTTAGATATTTCTTTGCATTGATTTCTTAATCGTGACCCAGCATCTTTTTGTAAGACAAATTTTGGAAAAAGTTTTTTTACTTCTGAAAACAAAACAAAAAACCAAACCAAACCCCAGACCAAACAAAAACCCAAAGTGACAACAAAAACTTCCTCTGAAAGTTTCTACCTGGATCATTCATAATTGCATTTGTTCTTTTCAGTGCAAGACCTGTGATTTCCAGCCTTTTGCTACTTAAATCTTTTATTTTCTACCAAGAATCTTGTGATATGAAAGAGTCTACTGAACACATGACATTTGTGAAACAGTGATTCTTCTAAAATATAGACTATACTAACTAGAGAATCAAAGAAACTGGAGATAGCGAATAAGTATCTATGGTGGAGGCTAAATTTATTTTTCACATGGCTGTTTGAAATATTGATAATATCTATCTGGTCTCCACTGCTGCTTCTGTGAAGTTAGAGTCTAGTCTTTTCTCTGATTCCTTTAAAAGCCATTTATTCCTTCCGTGCTTGTAGTTTGGTGTGATCAAAATTTTGCCAGAAATTTGTGTATGTGGAGAAGGGAAAAACACTTGGTTTTAGGCAGGCCAAATCTTCAGTGACAGAAGGATATACATCTACATGCAAAGATACCAGAGGCATTAAGACACCTTCAAAGTTTCAGAGGTCTCCTTAATCACCACACCCAGAGGTCTCACCCAGTACTTTGTACTGCAGGCCACCTTTTCATTTCAGTCTCTTTCCCTTGTTCATGCTTGACTGTCTTTCATCCCTGCTCCTTGTGAGCTCCTGTTTTCGGCTCACTTGTTCTTTGCTCTGCCCTGTATGTCTAAGATTCTTAAATTTTTATTTGTATTAGAACTGGACTTCTCAGTTCAAGACCCACATCTTGATGCCTTCTGGTATTTTTCCATGAAGATGTATATCCCTCTCTCACTGAAGATTTGGCCTGCCTAAAACCGAGTGTGTTTTTTTCTTCTTCACATATACTGCTGCTTTATATTCTCTTTATATTCCTTCTTGAGTCAGTGACTTTATCATCATCCTAGTCATTGAGAGTACATAGCTTCATTTCTATCCTGTCATTTCCCATTTCTACTATTTACTATGAGGAGACTCCTGATGTTTGACTACCCATTAATTGAAAGATGATACATTGGACAATTTACATTTGCCATCATATTAAGGCTTTACCACAATAATGACATATTATCCCCCATTTAAAAAATATGTAAATTGTAATTTAGAAAAGACTTATTGTTCATAAGTGATAAAGCTGGGATTCTCACCCAGATCTATTAAATTTTAATTCCTGATATTTTCTTGCTGTGTTGTCTGCCTGTAATCCCCGTTCTTTAAAATTTCACAGTATCTTTTTCTTCCTTGCCTTTTTTTTTTTTTTTTTTTAAACTTTAACACAACTGACATAGTTTATACCCTCAGTGTATTTTCTGGATAATTTTTTAAAACCCCTTCAGGATCTATTCTGTCATCCTAGGGCTATCTCCTAGGATAGGAGATTTTACTCTCCACACACACTAAAATTCTAATCATATGAAATAATACAAAATACACAGCCAGTTCTCAGTTCCTTTTTATCTCTGTATTGCTGTTAGTTGAACCTAAAAAAACTCTCCTCCCTTTTCCTTTGAGAGTATCTCAAATGCTACCTTTTCTGTAAATACTTGCTCAAACACGTTAAAAAAAAAAAAAAAATTTTTTTTTTTTTTACTGTTTTCACTGTACATGATGTTATTTAACTGTTATTTCATTCTGTTTTAAACTTCTTTACCTGTTTGTATTTTCCAACTGAATTATAAGTATGTGAGACTAGGCATGTTTATTTTTGTACCCTTAAGGTATTATGCTTGTTTCTAAATGTCATGTTTAATTTTCCTTTCTTAGGCAATATGTGAAATTTGTAGTAGTTTAAGAACTTTATGTATTTTGAAAAATTGATCATAGGTTGTCTGGGATTTATAGCCACTGTATGTTACTATTGTTTAATTTAATTATCATAATTGATTTGGAACATAGGGTGGTGATTTCTTTTGCTATCTTAGAGGATCTTTTATTTTTTTTAATTAAAAATTTAACATTATTGGTATATTCTTGATATTTTTCAGTCTTCTGACCTGGTGGTAGTCTTACTTCTTGACACTGTTGTTAAGTGACAAAGCTCTGTTTTGTGTTTTTCTTATGGCCTCAGTCTGAACACCAAACAGGTGTTGTAGATGAAGGGTCACCTGAGACTCGGAATTAGCGGTTGTTTTTCACTGAAATGCAAGTTCGCTTTCATCTTTCCTTAGTCTCTGTTCAGGGTGATTGCGCATTCCTCTGCCTGACCAATCTGTATGTGAAATTGAGATTTTTTTTCATTTGCGCTATTGATTACACAGTTCAAAGGCCGTTGTTCAGGATTGAAATATTTTATCACCTACCTTATAGAATCGTTGTGAGGATTCACATTTCTATTTGAATCTGTTGTTTGTATAGTAAATATTAAATGTGTTCATTCCTCCAATTTGACCTCATCACTTCTAAATTTGGTGTTTGTTTCTATTTATTTATGGTGGTATTTGTCATTTATATTCAGGTGTACATGGCCTTATGGTATATATGGAAAGAGGCTGTGACATTGTACCTTTTAGGAGCTCTCATTTTGATGCTGATACACTTGAATAGTTAAAGTAATTCCTTTAAAAATAGTTAAAGTAATTCCTTTTTTGAAGGGTAACATTGTGTTCCCAGCCTTCATGTTATTAGATGTCATCTCGAATGAAAGGATGGGAAAGGCATGATTTTATAAACTTCTCAGGGTATTGCATGCTAAGATTTACCTAAAAGTCATTACTTTTATGTAATGTAACTTTTATGTTACATAAAGTCATACTCATTTTGTCTTTGACCTTTGGAAATAGTGGGGTTATGAATCAAAAATTATTAGTATTACTGTTATCTTAGCTTTACCCCCAAAGTGATGGAAATGAGTGAAAACTGTGGGACTGTTGGGTGTATTAGTAGACTCATACTTGTCGATGTCTCTTTTGATGATGTTTTCCCCCTTGTGGTCTGATTGAATGGTATTTATTTCTTGTATTTAGTTTGTAAGAATGCTCACATTAAAATCTCTTGACCCTCAAGTTCTGCTGTGAATTCTAGTTGCTTGTTATTGATGCTTTTACAACCCAGGGAGGTTTGGTAACTCACTGCATGTGCTTTAATCTTTAGTTACTCAGTTTGGTGTTATTTCAGGAGATTTCTAGTCTCATGCCCAGGAAATGGGATCCTTTGGGCTTTAGATGGGAATGGATTGGGATTTATAAGAGTGAGGCTTCAGTCTGTCTAATCAGGATTCCTCAGGACTTTGAAAAGTTATAGAACTGTGGGACAGCTAAAATGACATGACTGTATATATTCTGCTTTCTGACCCACAGCCCATCCCAGATCCTCTTCTTTTTTCCTCTTCTCTTCAGCTGCTATTCTAAACCTTTATCATTCACCTCACACCCATTCATGCTGTCTGTCACTTTTGAATAAATGACTTGTGTTCTTCAGAGAAGGGAAAAAAGAGCTCATTAAGAGTGAATAGCTTCGTATGTTGGCTTTCTACCTATGGACAACACTTTCACTTATACCCTTTCTTACAATTTTTCCTTCTGTTATAGATAAACAAGTGTTTCTTGACTGTATCCTTCAGAACCTGTCTTTAGCCCCCTTAGCAATTTATTTCATTATTTATCCCTCTTCAGTTTTAGACAGTCTCTCCCTTGACATTGATTTCTTCCCAGCTTGGTCTTCCAAGACCAAGGAATGCTACATGAGGAAATATTCTGTTGTCAGTATGTTTGGTAAACTGTATGATAGAGTTTGAGACCTGCTTCCTACTTATTGCTGTTACTTTTTCACCTTGCATTCATCCCTTAATTCCCAGTGTCTTACCTTTCCCTTTTATCACTATGGAGACTCTTTTTTGGTAAGTGTATATAGTGACCAACAGTCACAGCGCTTACTTGACCTCTGCCACGTCTGACGTTGTTATCCATTCTCTTTCCTCACACCTGTCATTGTCCCGCTCTGAGACCGTCCTTTATTAGTGTCTTCCAGGGGCCTCGTGCCCTTTGCCGCACCCCTCAGGAGCTCTCTCGGGCTCTGTCCTTGACCCTCTTTCTCTGCACATGGTGGTCTCCAGTGCCTCCGTCACACCTGACTCACGGATGTGTGTGTGTGTATCCTCTCAGTCCTCCGCACTCACTGTGAATACTAGCTGCTTCTGGACATCCTCATCTCTATGGCGTGACACTGAACAGTCACTGTGTCTAAACTGAATACTTCTTAATCTTTTCCTTCACACCTGTTCTTGCACTCATACACATGTGTACACACTGTCTGCTCTCTGTCTTGACTGTTGCTATCACCCAGTTGTCTAATTTGTGAGCCCTCCTCAATTCTTCTGTCTTCGTATCTCCCACTTTCTTTGGCCACTAAGGTCTGTTGATTGTGCAGCTTTGAAATTCTCTTCCCTGTTAGTGTTGCCGCGGTACAGTTTAGGCTCACTTTCATCTCTTACCTGGACTGTTACTGTTGTAAATCTCTTACCTGGTTTCCTGATTCTGGTCTTTTCTTTCAAAGCACTACTGGGTGACTATCTGATCTTGTTTCTCGTCCGATCAGAATCTATTAGAAAGGTAGGTCACCCCTGCAGACCTCCTGAACTGGTTGCAGTGCCATGGAGAGAAGCATGCGCTTCCCACCTCTGCCTTCGAACATGCTCTCTGCTTGCTGTGTGTGCCCCTCTATCTGTCTTGACTCAGCAAACTTGTCTTTTAGGATTCGATTAAAGTGTTTAGTCTTAGACAGCATGAAGCATTTGTGCTCTTTTCCATAGCACTTCACATCATTGTTATTACGTATAACTTACAGGCTAGCAGTGAATGGCACTCTGTAGATACTTACTATTTAAAATTTAGATACATGGATGTTCTGAACTCTTGTGATTGTTGGGTTCTGGGTGCTTTCTGTACCTGTGAAATGCCAGCCTATGAACTTCTAGAACATAGTGCCTATGTTTCAGGTATTTTGTTCTCTACAGTGCCTCGTACAGTGCCCAGCACAGTGTCCAATGTCTTTTATTATTCAGCTAACTGAATGAATTAACCTGGATTAAAGATTATCTGGTGAGATAAGTATCTAGTTTCATGACATAAAATACTCTCATGGAAAAACCTTTGAAAAGTCTTAATATATGTTAAATTTTGTTGTTAAATATGGCAGAATTCTTGGTTAGAGAGAATGCCTCTAAGTAAATCTTACTATGAAACGAGACAGATTTTACTGTTACATAGTCCTGAATAGAAGATGTACGTGTGTACACAAGATGGTTATAGCTGTGTAGAGTAATTACTGCCTCCATGGGATGTGGTGATAGTCTCACTCTCTTCTGGACTACTCATTAACTGACCTAAGTGGACATTTTTGCTTCTTTTAGGGAGAGTAATATTTTTTTCCAACTTTATTGAGATAATTGACAAACAGGAAGAGTAGTATTAAGAATTAACTACGTAGAATATTGAGAATGCCTCTGTGATGGTTAATGATTACTGTCATTGGAGAACTTTGATGAGTAAATGACTTAATGGAAGAGGAACATTTCATTTGTTTTTGTCTTTAAATGCCTTCTGTCCTCCAGATGAAGGTTTTGCTTTTTTATATCTGTTGGTTCTCCTGGTCTCAATTTGAATATTGCATATTCTCTGTGAATTCTGAAGATTCAGAGATGATGATATGCAAAGAAAAGGGAATGGTATATGTGGCTTCATAATTTATAATTCTTAAACTTTCTTAAAATGTTTTTGTAAAAATTATATATGCTTATTGAAAAAAACTTCAGATACTACAGAGAAGTACAAAGGAGGAAGCAAAAATGTCCCAAGTTTCCTCACCACCTAGAGATACAATCTCTTTTATCATTTCAGTGAGCATTTATCGTTAGAATCCTTTTACACACCTGTGCCCATGCACATAGAAACATCCTTCCTTCCTTCTCCCTCCCCCGCCCTTTCTCTTAGGCATACGCATACCATTTTACAAATAGCAATCTTAGCATAATTGCTGTATCATAGCCTAATTTTCCTGAGAAGGCAGTGACAACCCACTCCAGTACTCTTGCCTGAAAAATCCCATGGATGGAGGAGCCTGGTAGGCTGCAGTCCATGGGGTCGCTAAGAGTCAGACACAACTGAGCGACTTCACTTTCACTTTTCACTTTCATGCATTGGAGAAGGAAATGGCAGCCCACTCCAGTGTTCTTGCCTGGAGAATCCCAGGGACAGGGGAGCCTGGTGGGCTGCCATTTATGGGGTCTCACAGAGTTGGACATGACTGAAGCGACTTAGGAGCAGCAGCAGCCTAATTTATTTTATCCTTTCTCAATAGTGGTATGGGCCTCTTCATGGTAAGTAAAAATGTATCACTTCCCATGATTTTTAATGACTGCACGCATGTGTACCACAATCCATATGTATCATAATGTACATAGTTAGATCCTTTTTGATAGATATTTTAGTTTTCCGTCCCTCTACCCCTTTTAAAAATCATTTTTAAAAATATGCTAACTGGAATCTTTTTTGCTTGTGTGATTTTTTTTCCTTTGCCTAAATTCCTAGATGTGGGAATACTAGGTCAGAGTATGTTTGTGTTTTATTTTGATTCATAGTATCAAACTATTCTCAAGAACATTGTTAACCGTTTCTGACAGGCATTGTGAAAGATGAACTGATGAGCCCCTTTGGAAATCTATGTGCCTGTAGTTTCACACTCTTATGTAGGGAGAATGACTGTAAGCTGATTCATGGAAATTTTTTTGTTTAACTCCCACATCCATAAGGCTTATTACTAGTTGAGTTTCAGCTGGCAGGTTCTGACATACACCTCCTACTTTTCCCTTGGTGGTGGTGGTGGTTTCATCGCTAAGTCGTGTCCGACTCTTTGTGACCCCGTGGACTGTAGTCTGCCAGGCTTCTCTGTCCATGGAATTCTCCAGGCAAGAATACTGGAGTGTGTTGCCATTTCCTTCTTCAGGGGATCTTGCGGACCCAGGAATCTAACCCAGGTCTCCTGCATTGCAGGCACATTCTTTACCAACTTTCCCCTTAAGATAGTCATATTATTAGTAGGAGAACTTATACTTAAAAGAAGAATGGTGTGAATCTCTTGGAGGCACTAGTAATCAACTGTACTTCACTGTCCCCATCAATTTGAATCTGACTTATTTAGAAGATCATATTTCCTCTATTGAGGTGTTTTATCAGAAGGCCCAGTTTGCTTCAGAAAATTTGTAAATTGTGACTCTAGACTATTTTTCACAATAGTAGTAGTGTTATATGTTAACTTCTAACTTACAAGATGCGCCTTGACTCTTCTTAAGTAGATCAGTTTCTGAATCACCCAGAAGTTGAGTTTATTTTGATAAATTTTAAATTGACCATATTTGGATATGCTTGAAATATGGAGAAATAACCCATTTAGGCAAAAAAAAAAGAAAAAGAAAAAACTTGTAGAAATGTGAACGTGGAGGTTCTGGTTAGCCATTTGACTTCTCCTTTCTGTCTCACCCTGTTCCTCTTTCTCCTGTGTTATTTATGAACACTGAAGACAGGTAAAAATAGCTCTGAATAGTGCTACTCTTTATGTCTATAGGTCTCATCTTTTTATACCTTTTAGATAATTTTATCAAGGCAAAATTCTTGCCTATTTCTGCCTTTTGCTCTCATTATCAGTATCCCCTCATCTGCTTTTCCACCTAAGTCATTGTTCTGTGCCCTGCAACACACACATACACTCCCTTCTACCTTAGACATTAATTTTTTGAATTAGTTCCACCTGGGCCCTTTTGTCACTCTAAGGAGGGAAGAATAGTAAAGATGGGTGATTGGAATCATAATGATGTTGTTCAGTTGCCAAGTTGTGTTCAGCTCTTTCTGACCCCACGGACTGCAGTATGCCAGGCTTCCCTGTCCTTCACTGTCTCCTGGAGTTTCATAGGTTCTTGAGAAAAGTAGATATGGCTGAGATTAATATCGATATTTTATCTCAGTTTCTCTTTTAATGATTTAATTCAGTCAAAGATTGTGGAATCTTTACCTGATCAGCCTGATTGGATTTCAGCCGTTAAGTCATTAATAAAACTTTCCTTCTCTTTCTTTCTTCCCATTTTTCCTTCATTTTCCCCATCTTCTGCTTTTCTTTTTCTGCTTTTCTATACTACTTTTATCCTGGCTGAAAGTAGAAAATGAATTGGAATTGAGCAAGACTGGAGTCAAGTTGGTACGTTGGAATGATGGTGGCCTAGACTAGGGTACTGACAGTGGCATGGGTGATGTAGTTGAATTTGAGAAATATTTAGGATGTAGAATAGACCCCATGACCTGATGCTTCAGAGATACCTGCATTATCAAAAGGATGGTTGTGAAATAATTTATCTGTTTACTAGAAAGCACAACAAAATTTGAGAAATCAAAAGCATAATACATAAATAGTTTATAAGTACATGAAAGAATTTTATAACTATATTCCATGTGATCCGGAAACTGGGGAAAAGATTAAACATGTTAGTACAGACACAAAAAACATTTTAAAAAATTCAAATCATACTTCTAAAGTTTAAAACTACAGTATCTGAAATGAAAAATATATTTGATGTAATTAATGACAGATTCAACGTTGTATAAGAAAAGATTAGTGAACTGAAAGACATAGTGCTAGAAACTGTCCAATAAACAGAGGAAAAAGTGAGCCATGGGGGAATATGAAGCAGCCTGGCACACTTTTTTTACTCCCTGAAGCAGGAGAGGGCACACAGAAAAGATAACTTTGAGAAATAGTGGGCCAAAAAAAAAAGGAATAGTGGGCAGATATTTTCAAAACTGGATGAAAATGATAAGCCTACGGATCCATAAGCTCAGTGAACACAGGCACAAAACAAAGATGGGGGACAGGGGAAACGGCACTCTGCACTAAGGCACACCAAATAAGCAGCCAGCGGGGAAAAGATATTCATTTTTGAGGAAAAAGATATAAATAACAGCATATTTCCTGTTGGAAACAATGTGAGCCACAAGACAGTGAAGCAATTAAAATACAGGAAGAGAAAAAAATGTCAACTTAGAATTCTATTCCTGGGAAAAATATGAGAATGCAATCCCATGAGTACATTTAAAGACATGTGAAATTTTAAATAAAAATGTGCAGTTTACTTACACTTTACACAGTTATACATTGTTAATTTTATGATTTTGAAAATATACTCTGGTTATGTAGGATGTCGTCTTTGGGGAAAGATGGAATTACTTCAAAATTCCAATTTCTTAAAAAGCAAAGTAAGTACCTTTTTAAACATGTAAGAGTCGAAAAGATTCACCAGCAGTAGATGTGTACTTTAGTAGACCTTAGAGTATTGGGTTGGCCAAAAAGTTCATTCAGTTTTTCCTTTTATGGAAAATCTCCAATGACTTTATTCTCCAACCCAGTACTTCAGACCGAAGGAAGAAAATACTTTGTGCAGTCTGGATCTGTACAAAGAAATGAAGAAAACTGGAAATAGTAGCTAAATAAGTAAACGTAAGGAACTTCCCCCTTATTCTGTAAGTCTCTTTGAAAGATAATTGACCATTTAAAGCAAAAATGGTAGTAGTGTACTGTAGGGTTTATAGCACATGTAGAAGTAAAACATACGATGATTATAGCAGAGTCTGGGAGGGGAGAAACGGAAGTTTAATATTGTGACCGTGTTACACTATATCTGAAGTAGTTTAAAACTCAAAAGTATTAGGTAGTTGGTGTTATCTACCGAATCATGTCTTCCCCAAATTCTCATGTTTAAGCCCTCACTCTTTTTTTTAAGTTCTCTTAATGTGACTGTATTTGGAAATGGGTTTTTAAAGATTTAAGTAAGGTTAAATGCGGTTGTAGGGATGGGCCCCAATCTAGTATGATTGGTGTCCTTATAAGTAGATGCAGAAATACCAGGCTTTCACACAGACAGAGAAAACACTTGTTGCAGTGAGGACACCGTGAAAGGATGGCTTTCTGAAAGCCAAGGAGAGTGGCCTCAGGAGAAACCGACTCTCTTGTCTCCTTCATCTTGGACTCTCATTTTCTAAAACTGTGAGAAGATAAGTTTCCAGTGTTCAGGCCGCTCAGTGTGTGCTCTTCTGTTATGGCCCTAGCGGACTAAGATAGGCAGTGGTAGGTTGCATATGTGTAGTGTCAAATCTGTAATAGATGATGGTAGAGACTTCAGTTCTCTGTCAATAATGGAAGAGGAAGAAAATCAGTAAGAAGATGGGAGACTTGAACAACTCTATCAATTTATTTGTAGGACACTCTGTCCAGCAACAGCCTAATGAATATTCTTTTCAAGTGACCATAGAATATTGACCAAGATAGAACAACCAATTGGAACAAATCTCAGTAAAAAAGGGTTCAGGTCACGCTAATGTGTTCTCTGACCACAATGGAATAAAATTAGAAGCCAGTTACAAATCTTTGGGGGCTTCCCTTATAGCGCAGTTGGGAAAGAATCTACCTGCAATGCAGGAGACCTGGGTTCATTTCCTGGGTTGGGAAGATCCCCTGGAGAAGGAAATGGCCGCCCACTCCAGTATTCTTGCCTGGAGAATCTCATGGAGAGAGGAGCCTGGCGGGCTACAGTCCATGGGGTCCCAAGAGTCGGACATGACTTAATGACTAAACCACCACCACCACCACCAGATCTTTGGAGACTCTTCAAGTATACAGAGACTGAATAACACACTTCTTTGACATGTGTCAAAGAAGAATCAGGAAGGGAAGTTTTAAAGTGTTTTGAACTGAATGAAAATAAAAACATGCCAACTGGTGTGAAATGTCACTGAAGCAATAATGGGAGGGAAATTTATAGCACTAAATGCCTGTGTTGGAAAGGTTCTCAAAAGAGTGATCTCCACTTAAGAAACTAGAAAGAGAAGAACAAATTAAATGCAAAGAAAGCATTAAAAGGATGAATCTTAATGATGCGAAGTGAAAGAAGCTAGTGAAAAACCAAGTACATATGTACATATGTAAGATTCATTCATACTAAATTCTAGAACATACAGACTAGTCTGTCGTGACAAAAAGCTTATCAGAGGTTGCCCGGAGTCCAGAGCAGCGGAGCAGAGAGGAACAGGAGGGATGGGTTTCATACAGACTTATGGGAACTTTGGGGCATGATGGATGTAGTCCTCCTTGATTTGGGTAATGGTTTCATGGTGGTCCACCTGTGTCAAGAGTTAACAGTTTACCCTGAAATAAGTGTGATTTATTCTATGTTGATTATATCTAAATAAAGCTGTAAGAAACTTTTACCAGTTCATTTATATTTCATTCGGCGAGTAGAAAGATTACTGAGAGCAGCTTATGAAGCCATTAAGTGGTAAAGCAAATGGAGCTCATTACAAGGAGCAGCACTGTGGAAGGCTCTTTATGGTTTTATGAGTTTATTGTATGTTTTTAAAAAGCCTGACCAGCATTCAGAAATAGTGGTGATTTCTCAATCATTCATTACATCACCTTAAGATAACTCTTTTTTCAACAGATCTTTTGGAAGGTTTGCAATGAAATATTACATAATATTTTGTGTTGTGTTTTTATTAAGTATAAACCTCTTCCTGTCATTCTAATAAAAAAATTAATGGCTGAAATTTTTATTGTTGTACTGTTTATTAAATTAGTCTCTTAATTCATGGGACTAATTTATTGTGTTCTTAATAAGTACTCTTGTTTGTAGTGGAGTCCAACAGACTATTAAATACTGAATTATACTTTAAAAGGAACAGTTTCCATGAGATACTATGATAGTAGGAAAGCATAAAGTTATAAACTAGAAACGTCATCAAAAAATTACTTCATTTGTGGGACTTCCCTGGTGGTCCAGTGGTTAAGATTATGAACTCCCAATGCAGGGGGCCTGAGTTAATCCCTAGTCAAGGAACTAGATCCTACATGCTGCAACCAAGAGTTTGTATGCCGCAACCTAGGGTTTGCATGCTGCAACCCAGGGTTTGCATGCTGCAACCCAGAGTTCACATGCCACAACTAGGACCTGGCACAGCCAAAATAAAAAAAAAAAAATTGCTTCATTTGTTAAAAAACAAAACTTTATCCGTCATTTGTAAAATAGGACATATTCTATCATTTTGGTTGGGATCTGTGAATTGAAGCATTAGTTATTATTTCAGTTAAAATATAATGCTAATAACTACAACAGTGCTTTTCAAGCTAAAGGTCAGGACTTTCGTATACTTCTCTCTGGAGAGTATAGGCAGGGGTCATATCCAGATGTTGGGGGTGGTCCCAGTTTGAAGAACTCACTAAATGCACTTGGTTGTTTTGGGTGTGAAAGTTGCAGTGTAAATTTAAGTGTGTGAGAACCCAAAACTATTGATAAATTCTCACAGCATGAATGTTTGGTATTTGACTTATGTAAACATTGATTTCCCCCCCCCCCCCCGCCCCAAACGTACACTTAGAGCTGTTTAAGATGTGAATGAAAATTAGGATTTAAAATATGAATAGAAATTATAAATTATGAATAGAAATATATGTATGTTAGAAAACCCACAAGTTTAATATAATAGAAGCATGTTTGGAGAGTTATGATAGGCTTGTCTAAATCATAGGGCAGGAGTAATAAAACCTTGATTTTTTTTTCCCCCACTATTATTCTTCTCATTTATTCCATTCTCTTTACTGTTGTTGAAGTTAGACAAATTTGTATAACCCAAGTTCTTGAGTCTTCTTTTACATATAACCTTCACTTCCTAAAGCTGAAATAAATTGCTTATTTTCTGGTTAACAGAGATTACATTTTAACAGGACACTAGTTTTAGTTACCAGTTTTGCCTTATCTCTAAAAAAGTATTCTTTTTAATATGTTAAAGGTGTGTGCCTATGCTATTTTGTTATTTTATAAAACTTACTTCTGTTATAAGCCAGTTATATTAAAGTGGTTTTAAGAATGCATCTTTTTATTGTACTTACTATTTTAACTAATTTTACCATGAAAAAGTATTCACCTTTCCACAGTAATTTCTCATTAAGTATTTTTGATAGTTCTCTAATCTGGTTAGAGGAATTTGTATTATCTGTTAATAATAGTAGCTCTGCTATCTTATCCCTAGATTTTGTTTTTGTGTGTGTGTTATACCTACTGTGTAATTCTTTTTTCTGCCATTTAAATCCTTTAACCTTTTCTCACATCTCAAATAAACTCATCTGAAATAAAACAAACTCGAAAACCACCTACTCAAGAGAAAGAAATGCCTCACCATCTTAAATCAGGGAAAAAAAGGAGGGAGGTCTTTCGGCCCTTCTTTTTACTTTTTAAGTAAAATTCACTCCTGGTGAGTTTTTTGGATCTTTGGTTGTTGAATCCCTGAAATTTGCAGTTTAGTATAAATTTTCATAGTTAATTTTATTTTTTTTCATAGTTAATTTTAATAATCTCTATCGTAGTACATTTGAAGGCCCTCTATAATTTGTTATAGTGACATTTTATATATGATTTATTTGGAGAAAGTAAAACAGACTCCCCTCCTTTTTCTCCTTTATAGGATCCCTTAAAAATAGTCTTTGAGATGAATTTAAAATAGATTTGATTTAGAGAAACTCAGCTTTGTAATTAGTCTCCTGTTCATGGTAAATGTAAGTTATAGATGAAATGGAAACCAGATAGTTTCTGTGTCAGGATTAGGTTAGCTTTAAATTTCTTTGCCTAAATTTACTGTTTCTTAGTACTCTTACAATCCTGAAGTCTCCATCTCTCCTAGGCGTTTTGAGCTTTTGTTAGCAAGTTACCTGATTGATTTTATTTTGACTTTCTTCTTCTAAAATAGTTTTAGCACTCACTGGTGCACACTGGTTTAGCTCTGAAGTGATCCTGTTGATAACCATTTATATCTAGGGATTACTACATTAATAAAATGCATGGGCTCATTGGCCACACTTTTAAAGAAGATGCCAGTGTTTTTGAAAACTTGAGCATTTGGGAAATTTTAAAATAGACATAACTGACAGGAGAGGACTTTTTTTTTTCTTTGGAAAATACATTTTGATTCAGTTCAGATTCTTTTTTTTTCTTCAGAATTTCACATTTTTGATATGGCAGTAAAAGAAGTTCTCTGTATATCTAGTATATTTTAATCAAAAATTAGCATTTTTTTCTGTATTTTGTCACCTTGTATTTAATTTTTGCTGGAACATAACTAGTAAAATATCATTTGCTTTAGAGTTTACAGTGAGGTTAGCCTGTAGACTTGCTGTTTTCCAAATTTGGTATTTTGAACTCTTAACTTGTCAATTTTAAATGTCATTCATTTCAAATAAGCAAGTTGTCCTTGGATTGTACAGTAATTAGTCCATCTTTTTATTTTATGCCTTCTATGGAAATGCGTTTTTCCATTCTAATGATCAGTTCTGAAATACTTTTAAGTATTTTTTTGCATTGTGGTTCAGTGTGTTTTAAATTTAGTTTGTGTATATATATGTGTGTGTGTATTTATATATATGTGTATATATGTGTGTGTATGTGTGTGTATATATATATACACACACGTACTGAAAATGTGGGCTGAAGTATGAACATACTAAATTATCTCTTTGGTTAACCCTTTTGGAAGTTGAATTCAAATATCAATATGTCAGTGGTCATTGAATCTTCATTATACTTAAATATGTGGATCACTATTTCTGAAAAATATTTAGGACATTGATTTGTTTCAGATGGACGAAATATAGACCATTTATGGATTTGAGTTACAGTTTCATAGTGTGCTAGTAGTTCTTAATGCCACAGGCACCACACCACTTAACTAGATAAAATGTGCCTTCGTACAACTAGGAGGAAAGTTATCTCATGCAATCTCATTGTAAGATATTTTTAATATAGCAGAAGTTTCATGCCATACCTTGCCTACATTGGGGCCTCTTATATTTTTCTTATATCTTGATTCCTCTCATGTTTGCCTTATGTTTAAGTGTTTTTCTCATCTTTACTGTTATTTAAATAGTGGCCCCATATTATTGGGGAGATGTCTTAAGTGCTTATAAAGGAGAAGGTGATTAATTTTGGAATAAAGGCAGTTTTGACCTTTATCCTGGTAGAAGTGGTTTAAAGATAATAAATTTGAAACTTTTTGCTCAGTTTTGAGGTAGTTGTAACTTCCCAGTTCTCTAAAATATAGTATTAGGATGGTTGGATAATAATGTATATTTGACAATACAGGCAGATTTTCTTGTTTCAAAGTTAAATTCCCCAAGTGAAATGATTAAAACCTTCAAATTTGATGGAAAATTTTTCTTCAAGAAATTTTTTCTTTAAGAAATTTAATTATCCCACTCCAAAATGTGGAAACTAAAAAGCACTGTAAATCCTTTCAGTAAAATATTTTACTTGGTAAATAGAGCACTGTGGAATAATGCCTAGTAAATTCAGTGTCTTTTGGGGGCTTAAAATGTGTTAACTTACTATATTTGATTTTCAAATAGACACCAAATCCTACTGCAAGTGAGTTTATTCCCAAAGGAGGATCAACCTCCAGGCTGAGTAACACGTCCCAGTCACATGCGTCTGCCTTCTCTCAAGTGTTCTCTCACCCATCCCTGGGGACTCCTGCTGCTGCTGGATTAGCACCAGGTAAGTTGAGTAACTGTTTTCAGTGAGTTCCAGGTAGCAAATCTCTGAGCACCATTTGCTGTTAGTTTACCAGCCCTGGAATTGTATTCTTCAGCGATTCATATCTGAGCACATTATGAGTTTTATGTTCTAGGTTTTGGCACCATAGACCAAGTGTGTAGTTAAAATTTTTAAAGCAGAATTTAAATTTAATGAATAAAAGTTAAATATAACTTTTTGTGTAAAAGCACAAAAGTAAATTTAAAGGAGAAAATGATTATTGAGGAAAAAATATCCAGATCATAATATTTCCTTATTTTTTATTAGCATGTTAATGCTATTTCACTCAGAAACTTCAACAAGAGCATCAGAACTTAAATATTGGTGTGCTTCAAGGTCCTTCTTTTGAAATAAATTTCTAAAAGAATAATTTATATCATTTTAAATTAAAGTTTAGATGTATTGCCTTTTGGGTGTTTGATTATAAATCTGTAGTAGTAGTAAAGTATTATAAACAGTGGCAGGAAAGCAGTGTGAAGGGTTAGGGGTCATCGCAACACTTTTCTTCCAAGTTTACCCAAGATGGCAGTGGAGGAATTTGAAGAAGTACACTTGTACATCAGGGATCTTGAGGCATAGTTCAGAGTAGCCCTATTTTCTTAGAAGATCCTCTCTTTTATCTAAAAATTAATGCAGGTTTTGCATTCTGCTTCCTAGCGTAAACATTCCTATAAAAATATGGAAATTTTCTTAGATAATTAGTGTTACCCATTCCTATTGCTGTGAACCTTTATTAGAAAAGTAAGGTATGAGAATTATATTGAATTCATAGTAAGTGCTGAGTGGGTTATCTTAAATCTGCTCAGTGGTTGAGCTGCCCACCCAGATGTTTCTAGAACCTTTAATGGATAATCATCCATTAATGACTTAGTCTTGAATGTTAAAAAGCAAAACCAGGGACAAAGTGAAATACTACAGGCTAAATGAAGCCAAAAGATCCATCTGGATTAGCTTGGAACTAGTCCTGTCTCCAGGTCTTAATCTAATCAGTAGTGGTGCTAAATGATTGGCTTTGATACTGATACTAAAATCAAGGACCATTTTTTGGAATAAGAATGAAAGAAAACAATGATAACTTTATGGAACAGGTTTAGTGTGTTAAGCATCAAGTGTATTCAGAGGCTTAGTAACCTTGTGTTGCCAAGGATTTTGTTAACACCTCCTTCCCCTCACCTCTCCCTCTCTCCCTCTATTTCTCCCTCCTGCCCTTCCCACTCATTTCCTACTCATTTTTTTCCCCCCAGTGAGCATTTTATCATTTTATTAACTAAATGTAAGCTAAGAATTGCATCCCTCTCTGGTGAGACTTTCAAGGTAGTTTTGTGTGCAGGGCTTTGAGATACACCTTGCAAGTCCTTCCTCCTTGCTTGTGCCTTTTTACCTTTTCTTCTACTTTGGCTTTTTTCAGATTCAGGTAAAATTGTAAATGTTTTCCCTTTCTCCCTAGAGAGCAGTGTCAGAATTGAATATCCCTGGTAGCCTTAAAGTTGTACTTGTAAGTAATATGCTACTGTGATTTTTCTCCCGTTGAGGTGTGTTTGCATTGTTTACATGAGCATAGGCTGCATGTCAGCTGTACAGCTGAAGTTTCTTAGAGATTCTCCAGACATCTGAGCAGTGTTGATAAAACACCCACGGTAATGGAATCCATATGCCAGTCAGAAAACTTTGGCTTTCTTAATTAAGTACCAGTTTTTTTTGACTTAACAGCACCTCTTTCCTTGTTTAATAAGTAAACATTTTGTTCACATCTTTGATCAGGCTAATTTAAACTAAAAGTTAGGCTTTTAAAGTATTGGATGAATTTAAAATGTCAAAGGGAATTTTAGATATTGAAAACATTTAATTACAGTGCTGTGATATTTGTTTAAGCTTTCCAGTTGGTATTAATTTGTGTATAGGTAGGTAGGTGTTTCATTGGTCCCAGTTGGGTTTCACAGTTTAGGATGAAATGAGTTTAAAACTCTTCTGCATAGCTCTAATGTTAAAATAGTCATTCTACTTCTTTTAATGAAAGGATTGATAATTACTGTCTGAAACCATTGGGAATAGGTCAGTATATTTTATTAAAGGTATTCCTGAATTCTTTATACTGACTATGTAAAAATTGTCCTTTATTCAAATGACAGTCAACTAGATGAAAATATTCTCCAAAATACTGGAGTGATGATGGTTTTACATTTATTATTTGTTTATATTTTCTCTTTTTAGTTAATGGCGTAACACTGTGAAGATGAACAAAGGAAAAAAAATGTGTGCTTTCAGCAAAACATTTTATCCCTTCAGTGTTTTCCATTACTTCTTACCCATAAATACTATTTTTTTTTCAAGATCTAAGAAAGGTTCTTGGAATTTTCACTTTTAGGTTGTACAATAAGAAAGGTCGTAGGAGTTCATATACCTGTGTTCAGTTCAGTTCAGTCGTTCAGTCGTGTCCGACTCTTTGAGACCCCATGAATCGCAGCACGCCAGGCCTCCCTGTCCATCACCAACCCCCGGAGTTAACTGAAACTCATGCCCATCGAGTCGGTGATGCCATCCAGCCATCTCATCCTCTGTCATCCCCTTCTCCTCCTGCCCCCAATCCCTCCCAGCATCAGGGTCTTTTCCAGTGAATCAACTCTTTACACGAGGTGGCCAAAGTACTGGAGTTTCAGCTTCAGCATAAGTCCTTCCAATGAACACCCAGTGTTAGTGGTGATTTAATTGATCTTAATCCTCCTCGTCTTCTGTAGGTGTAACTTAGTGATAATTTTCGGTTATAAAGTTTCATTTTCTCTTTTCTTCAATTTCTATTCCAGAAATTATCCTTGAAAATATGTCAAATTACTGTTTTACTAAAAAATATGAAACTTTAAATATGTTGGCACTCAGACATAAGCTAGAGTAATATCATTTTCATTATGTATGAAAAAAATACATATTTAAATACATTTTTTGACCAAAAAATGTAAAAATATTTGAGCAAAGTTGAGTAGATGTTAAGATTTTGTATTTCCTCAGATTGTAAGGAACAAAAAACATAATGCCTGGAACAAAGTAAAAATAGATCCTGAGTGAATTGAGTTCTTTTAAAGCTTGTTTTGATCACTTTAAAAACATATTTTTAAAAAAGTTTTAATGCAAGAAGTAAAACTTTATACAAAAGTTATTTAAATTAAAATAGGTTTAAGTTAATTTACAATAAATTAATTTTAATTTAAAATTTAAAATAAGTTTAAATTAAAATTGAATTAAGTTTAAAATGTATTTAAAAGTGTTCAAAATATGCAGCACATGTTAAATTTCCATTAACTTGTATGTACATTTTAAGAAATGAAGGAGCTATAGGTTTAGTTGTTTTCTGCACATAACCTGAGAACAGTAGCTATATTTCTAAGTATCTTCTACAAAGGTAGTTATAAGAATATTTGGGATATGGCACTTGACTTACTGTCTTCAAGAACTTCTTCAGTGATATTGGCACTGAAGCTCCAATACTTTGGCCACTTGATGCGAAAAGCCGACTCATTGGAAAAGACCCTGATGCTGGGAGAGGTTGAGGGCAAGATGAGAGGGGGTTGACAGGGGATGAGATGGTTGGATGGCATCATTGACAGAATGGACATGAGTATCAGCAAATTCCGGGAGATAGTGAAGGACAGGAAAGCTTGGTATGCTTCAAAGAGTCAGACACAACTTAGTGACTGAACAACAATTATATACATATTTTTTATTTGTAAATATGCAATTTTCTCTGTTCACAGCTTTTATTGTCCTCCTAGAGGTTCACAGCCTTCCAAAGTTAAGAATCACTGGTTTAACACACCCTTGGCAATATTTTATTTCACAAGTATGATACAGTAAGAATACTTTTAAAGTAATCTATAAAGATAAATTTTTCTAATAGGTTTAACTTTAGGCTTCCCTGATGGCTCAGCGGTAAAGAATCTGCCTGCAGTGCAGGAGATGCAGGAGACACCGGTTCCATTCCTGGGTCGGGAAGATCCCCTGGAGGAGGAAATGGCAACCTGCTCCAGTATTCTTGCCTGGAAAATCCCATGACAGAGGAGCCTGGCAGGCTGTGGTCTGTAGGGTCACAAAGAGTCGGACAGGTCTGAGCCACTGAGCACTAGCTTTAGGCAGTCCATTTTTAGAATAGCCTTTAGAAATGAAAATATGACTATACTGAAGACAGTTTATACTTTAATTTTTTGTGCCATGAAAAAATTATTATGTGAACTAAATTGCTGAATGATTTTCTGTCAGAAGTTTTCCTTTTGAGTATTTTGAGTTGGTAGGAGACTTTAAACTTAGTTACTTCAGTCTTGGTCACAGTTTGTTTGAAGGTGATTTTAAGAGAGGTATCAATAAGAATGTATATATATTTCTGGGTAGTCTTCTGTAATGTATCATGGGGTGGTTTAGTGCACAGTTGAGCATCTCTTGTTCTGCTTAATTGTGTGTGGACACTTGGGAGAGGTAGAGGAAATTCTTGAGTTTGAAAATGCCATTATTGGTTTAGAAATGAGAGAGCTGTAAGTGACTTTTTAGCGTTTTTAAATATTCATCCCTTCAATATGAGAATGGTATAGGTTTTTGAACTGTGAATGTGTAAATTATGGTGAATCATGGATGATTGATTTTAGGAGAAGCGTTTAATTATTATACTAGAGCTATCATTATTAAATAATTGTATTCCTTTATTAAAATTCAATTGTATTATTTTAGAAAAAATTTAAGTATATTTTTAGATCCAGTGTTTTGAAATACTTAATCGTGTCTTATATATTCCAAAGAGTGCCAAGTTGATAGATAAAATTGGCTAATATTCCTTATTAGTTGGTTTAAGCAAGGTATGGGGAAAGAGGAATGGAAAAGACAAGGGGAAATAAATATCCATCATTCTTGTTCAAAAATATTAAAATGTTAAACTTTTAACATATATAATATACAATTATAATGTCAAAAGGTGATCTTTTTTCCATTTTTTAGTTTTAAAGTTCTATGCTAAAATAAAGTTCTGTGATTCATTAGCTTTATAATGTTTCATATCATAGTAAATGGAGTCTTAATTCATTTCAGTTACATTGTATTAATAGTTGACTTATGCCATTATATGACTTTAATCATTGCTTTAGGTGGAACTTCTGGGGTTTACATGTTTCAGCCTTGTGCCAGTTTAGAGGTGACATTCATAAGAAATTATAGTCTAGCTTCTGCTTTTTCACTTAGAATAATAAGGAATTATTTAGCTAACCAAGGCAGCCCAGTATACATTTTAATAGTTTGATTAACAAAGAGAATTAGATCTTTTGCTGAGCTAAACTCTGTCTTATCTATCTTTTATCCACTAGTCCTGGGTCTTTCCCTTTTGTTGAGTGGAATAACTTAAAATCTTTCCTACACTATAGCCCTTTCTGTCATTTTTTTAGACTAGTTGTATGTGTGTATCCATACACTGATCTGTTCATGTGGCTCAACAAGAGAGAAACCGGGGAAACCCTGTTAAAATTAATAAATTGTGTGGGTCAAAAGTCATGAACCTCTTATAAGTCATAATGCTGTAACATAGTGTGAGTAAAGTTAAATCTGCAGATATGTCTACCTACCTGTGTTACTGTCTTATATCTACCTAGGGGGAGGATATGTACCATTGGGAAAATAGGTTGCTAATAGATTGAAGCTATGGTTTTACAGATGGTAAATATCTTAAGTTCATTATTTCAAATTTCACTGTGGATTTTAAGCTCTACATTAAAATTACACAATGCATAAAATCTATTATCGTGTTAGATTACGTTTTACTAAGTAATATAACTATTGACAGTAAAAATTGTACAAAATACCTAAGTAATTCTAAAACGTTGCCATATTTTGTATGATGTAACTAAACAGATTTTCCTTGTAATTATTTTTCATTAAATGAATTTTGTGGGACAGTCAAGTAATCCTACCATGAGTTTGTTTTGATATATCCATCTGAATTGATTTTTTAAAAATTATTTTTTATACTTAATAGCTTTAGAGGTAGTTTACCATTAAAATATTCTTCTATCCTGTTTTAAATATCAATCTAGAATTTCAAAGCATTTTACAAATTCCTTAAGAGACTCTGCCATTTCTTATCTGGCACAAATTTCAGCGTAAAGATGGTGCCTAATAAATGCTTATTTAACTAAGCTTCATTTTTATCTCAGAAAAAAAAAATGTTTTAATCAGTGAGTATCTCTTAATTACAGTGAATTTTAATGATTCCGTAAACGTCTTTGAAGAACTCCTAAATCCTGCCCATGTTCAAGAGAGTGTAGGTGAACAGTCTCATGAGCAACAGAGTATGTTTGTTGAACGTTTTTTTAACTTCATTAGAACTAGAGTCTCCGTGTGTTTTGAGGTGCTAAAACATTTTAAAAACCAATTAAAATATTTGTATTATTTTTAAATCGCATGTTTCCATTTTTTGTAACTACTTTGTTTTTCAGGTCTATTCAGCAGAATCACTCAAACCTGTCCAGGTTTTCTAATTGGGGATTGCGTTCTACATTAAAAAAATAAAATTTTACCGTTAAAAGTCAGGGGTCCCTAAGGATTTGTGGAAAAGGCCTGTCCATTGCCCTGTACTGTTGAGCCCATCCTGGATGGGGGCTGCCCTGTGCGTGCATGTGTGTGGGTACAGATGGTGATATCCCAGGGAAGATGACTAACAGTAGAATTGTAGAACCATAACTGGGTGGGGAGTGCCTGCTGGCTCTATTTCCTTCCCACTTGGGAATTTCAGGAAACTGAGGCAAGACATTAATGGCGCAGAGGGGGATGTGGCTGCTGCAGCTGGCTTGGAGACCTGTCAGGTAAGGCTGAAAATAAGTGCCAGTAGATACTGCCCTACTGCTTGGAGAATCCCTGGTTCATGTGCCCCATTAGCTTTGAGAGTTTCTTATTGTGGACTTCCTGTTTTCATCTTATGTATTGACTAACTTGTTCCTAACTCTGGGAGGTAAGGCTGGAATGGGAGTGGATAGGGCTTCCCGTCAGCTGTAGGCTCAGTGATCTACAACTGCAGCAGCATCTCCTGCTGTTTTTTTATTTTGTGTGTGGGGTGGGGGGAGGGTGTCTGCTTTCATTGTACTGGGACTTGATTGTCTTTGGAACATGGTACCAGTTCTTATACCAAAGTAGCTGTGTAGCTTTCAGCACATTGTTTGACCCCTGTGTTTTAGCATCTTCCTTTCTATAAGAAGATAATATTATATAATTTAAAGTCTTTCTAATCTAAAATTCTGTTACTGTTTTGTGACATGTTGATCACTGGGAGATAGATAGGTACAGTATAAAGAGACAGAAATGAAGACAGTGATGAGAGGTAGCAAAAGGGAGAAAAGTGTTTGATTTTTGTGCTGGACTTCAAAGGACTCTTAGAGGTATGTGGATTTCCTTGATGTAGTAGGTGTAAATAGAAAATCCCGTGTCCTCACAAGTGGAGCAAGGTGCCAGGGGAGGGTTTGTTTTAGTAGTGTAAGGTTAGGGACTGGGGTGAATCAAGTGTTGTAGAGGTTCGAAATGAACTGAGAGGTGGGGAGAGAGCATGTGTTGGTAGCTGCCCAGAAACATTGCTGGTTCTCAGCTGGAGGTGGGGAGTTGGAAGCCAGTCTTTTGATTTCCTTTGAGTCAAATAGGTTGGGAGCTTCAGGGATCATTTTTTCTATTTCCCCAGTCCTGTGGAAGTCTAACCGTTTGGCTTAATGGTGCACTATAGACACTCAGTGAAGAGAGAGTGTGAGTGTGGACAGAAGCACTGCGCTGTGTGTAACGTGTACAGATAGGAGCAGTCCTCTGTTCTTTAGGAAGGAGTGGAATGGTGGCAGCCGCTTTGATTGAATTTTCCCCGATTCTTCTCAGCCTGACTGATCATATTCACGTGTAACGTCATCTTTTTTCTTAACTCTTTTTGCCTTTTGGATGTGCAGTTACCCTAGAGTAGGGCATGTGGGCAGGGTCTAAGTAAAAGGAGAGGAATCAGTGGTGTATCCCTTTAAACTCCAGTGTACACAGGTGTGTAAAATCTAACTGTGAATACTAGCAGAAACTCAGGTATGGAGTATGTGTTGATGGTGGTCATATTTACTCCTGGATTTTTCATCCATGAATCTTGTACACTTGGATATGTGTGAAATGAGGCATTTTCTTATGATTTCATAAACATCTCCCATAGTTGAGATGTAGTTGTCCAGATTTTAGACTGATAATTCTATAAATGATAACTAGTAACTAACAGTCCCTTGTTGGGGGTGTACCTTTTAGAAAACAGTTCCCGATGGCTCAGTGGGTAAAGAATCTGCCTGCAGTACAAAAGACAGAGAAAACAGGGGTTCAGTCCCGGGGTCAGAAAGATCCCCTAGAGAAGGAAATGGCAACCCACTCCAAGTATTCTTCCCTGAAAAATCCCATGGACACAGGAGTCTGGGGGGCTATAGTCCAAAGGGTCGGACACAATTCAGTGACTAAGCACAGCACAGATGAGTAGGATATTAATATAAATGTCACGAGAATGCTCCCTCAGCCATAGTTACTCTGGGCCGTAATCTTATTGCCTACTGTTGTGATGTGGTAGGTAAATTGCTGAAACATGGCGATCCAAAATGTAATGACTTCACATGACAAAAATGTATTTTTTGATTTTGTAACAGTCTGGGACAGATGGTTCAGGTTTTGTGGGGTGCCTTCCTCCATGTAGATAAGGACCCAGGTCAAGTGGCTTCTAAGCGTCTGGTCTTCAGTTAGCTGGAAGTGGGAAAGCATGGAGAAGCCTGAGTGCGAAGTCATTACAGACAAGCCTGGAAATTGTCCAAAAACTTTCTCCACTGTGACTGTCCACCAAAATCCAGACTTTCATTTTTTTTTTTTTTTTTAAGTAGCTGGCCTACCTTCTTCTCTGGAGAAGACTCATTCTCCAGTCTTCTTTGGAAGCAGAATTTTAAGTTGATTCTGGTTATCTCATATAAATACATTTTGGGGGATTATCTTATTTGCATCATTTATATCTACTTTAGAGGAATCACCAAAACAGCTGCAGTAATTGGCTTATCTAGCATCATGGGAAATAGAGCTTTCTATCATACTTGAATTTTTGAATATAAGAAGCTTTATGGCCCTTGCTGTCAAAACATATTCTCAGGAATTTTTCAAAGAAAGATTTCCAAAATTTGTAGTTTCTGTTGCTTCAAACACAGCTAACTTTTCTTTTGTGACTGATAGTCAAGTTGATGTGCCTCAACTGGTTGTACTGAACCTGAATACATTCGCTACCCTTCAGGTGTATTAGAGTGTGAAGAGCAGTTTGCTGCAGTGTTACATAGTACTTGGGTTGTTCACCCTTTCCATTGTCCTCCTGCCTAGTTAGCTTCTGACTCCTTGCAGGTAATTTCTCTTGCTCTCCAAATCTGTTAGAGTGCCTGGACAGACTAAGACAAGTTTATTTGAGCCATGTTAGTATGTTCTCACTGGCTTTTTACTGATGACTCTGCTGGGCTGTTAGTATTCTTCTCTCTAGGACAGTGGTTCTTGAGTCACATCAGAATCACCTGGAGTACCCGTTAAAACCCAGCACCCCCTTGGTCCGGCCCCCAGAGCTGCTGAGTCCATCGGGTGGTCTCAGTGAGCCAAGGAGTTGTTTCCAGGTGATGCTGATTACTTTTCCGGGGACTCCACTTTGAGAACCACCGCTCTACTTGATGCTCTGAGCTACCTTCCATCCACTTTCTTCTTACAACTCTTTTCTTCTCCTGACCTTCTGCTTTCTTTAAATAAGAAAAAGACTTTGAGTCTAGGACTTGAATTGTTCCCTGTGAATAAGGTACATGGGGCTTTAAGTTATTCTTTAGCTGAGGTTAACTTTGCTTTTCTGGATCAAGTCTGTGTTGTGAGTAACTGAAGTTATCAGATAAGTAACTGCTGAATTAATTGTTACAGGAGTTACAGGGGTTCCTGAAACTCAGCCAAGATCACAAATACCATTTAAGTAAAAGCAGGCAACAGGGAGTTCTTCTACCTTAGTAAGGCTAATGGGCACAACTAATGTAAATTAATTATTCAGAATACCTGAAAAATGAATAGCACAAGTACTGTGGCTGTTTAAAATTTTAAACCCCTTAGAGCTAGAGCTAGTAGTCACATATCTTCTATTTGCATGTTATATTTTATTTTAATATGTATAAGATTTTTATGTAAAGATCAACTAAATTTATTAATGTTAAAGAAATAAGTGTTTATTGATTTAATAGCAGCAGTCTTGAAGTCAGACTTTTTCTTTTTAATTTGGTAATAGTTTTTATTCATTGGAAAGAAATTTAAAGTTAAAATTACATTGTTAGCTAATATTAATCTTATTTTTTGTGAATATAATTTCTTATAATCAGACACTGTCATCTTGGAGTAAGTTTATTGTTCATAACCAGTACAAGATAATTTATCATTATGAATGAAGCATACCATTTAGTCATAAACAGTCGCTGTCTCTTGAGAAGGAAAACGATTCTCTTGATCCAGAAGAGTTATGTTTGGTTGCTAACTTTGTCGCTAACCTCCCATTTTCTTCTGACTCTGTTTAAGTAATTTAAGTATTTGGATTTAAAAGCTCGCCACCATTGCAGAGGCTAATTTATCTGAATTAAATTATCTGCTAACTTTATAAGGTGATTTTATCAAGTTTGGAGACAAGCAAGTCACTTTTCTGTTTTTTCAAATATTTCAGTGATCCAAGTAAATTACTCAGTGTGCAAGCCAGAGGGTATAATTCTTAAAATTGTGATTCAGTTGTTTTCAAGGCAGGAATCTGGATAAGTTATTCATATTTTTAGAATTTAGGCACTATAGTTTACACTTAATCTAATATTTATTGAATTAATTATTGAAAACATACGCAAATGAGGCTCTTGATGAAGGTAAGGTTGAAGTTAGCCAAATGAAAGATTACTGTGTGTAGACATGGAAAGCAAAATAGTTGTGCAGACTGTAATCTCCATCACATATTATGTAAGAGTATGTGATTGATAAAACTCAGGTTAAATTCATGAACTCACAGTATTTCTTAAATTTGGCCAATGAGATTAAGTAAACTTTGTGAGGAAGCTTTAGGGCACTTGATAGTTTTACTAATGCTTACAGTGTTTCTAATATCCAGATAGTCTGAATACCTTTTTATCACAGATAGATATTCAACTAAAGTGAAGTATGATTCCATTGTCAGTTGCTGAAATTCTCTAGATATTGAGGGGAACTCAGAGATTGAAACTGAGTTACAGTTACATTGGTTGGGTCCACATAGCTTTGTTTTAAAGAGTATTTGTGTTTTTTTAAAAAATAAAGTATTTTGGAGTATATTGAAACTTGCTGTTTTTGTTATGTAATGTAATAGAGAATATTTGTAGTCTTAATCAAATACAGTTTTTAATAATTGAAATGTTACTGTAAATCAGTGAACATTTTTTACTTTATATTTTCCTAAAGTTAAAAATATGCTGATTCTTTATGCTTCTTAGAAGAATGAGAAAGAATACTTTATTTGTGATATCTTCATAATTTTTAGTTCAATTTTTTTCTTTTGATGGGGGCTTTAAAAGCAAGAATCAAGTTTCTTGTAGTCACTAATATATTAACAGGGTTTAAGGTACACATTGAAGGGTGGCGAAGGGTCTGTACCAACATTTCCCTGAATACTTTTAAAATATATGTGTTTCTGACCAGGACCTATCCTAAACCTGCCATTCCAGTTTCTCACTCAGATCCTTCCTTCCTTTTGCCTCCAGTTCTGCACATATCTGTTTTATTGAGGGGTTTTGTTTCTGGTACTTAACTCTTGGAAATAATTTTGTGTACACTTAATATTTGCAGGCAGTAACATTAGTGCCTCATGTGGGAAATGTTCAGAGAAACTTTTAAACAGATACTCAAACTTAGTTTTATCATTTAAGTAATACTATATTTAAATGAAAATCAGTGGAGAACATGACCCACCCCCTAAAAAAAGAAATGTTGTAAGAAACATAATTGTGTAATCTTTTTTGCTTTCATAATTTTGACTTTAAAGACTAATGTATAATAAGACAATGTACTATTGATTACATTCATGAAATATTTTTGACCATAACGGATTTATCTCATGGCTTGAAATACTAGTGCTTAAAAAAGCTATTAATTAAAATTATTTGCAAATTATCTTGGTTCAGTGTTAACCTTTTAAAGATTAATGAAGGATATGTACCAACATTTCTCAGGGTGCTCTTAAAATGTATGTCTTTCTCACCAGGGCCCATTCTAAACCTGCCATTCCAATTTCTCACTCAGATCCTTCCTTCCTTTTCCTTCAGAAGGGAAGAGTTCTGCAGAGAGCTGTTTTATTGAAAGCCTTCCTGGTAATTCTGATGTCCATTTCTGGTTAAGAACCAGTGCTTTAGAAGGTTTGGGGCAGTGGAGAAGCACTGGTCTTGTTACAGTGAAGTGAAACAGGAGTCCCCTCCCCTCCTCCAGTAACTTTCCATTCCATATGTTTATAATTAAAAGAAAATGTTCACATGTTGTCTTAAAAGGTTTCATGTTTTTTTTGAGTTTTGGTATGATTATTATGGAGCTATTATTGTCTGTGTGCACAAGAATGTATAGTTTCTATGTTATTAAAAAATTATAGATAGCAAGGATCCTAAACTATGTAATTCATTTTCCCAGCTTCAGTCCCTCCAAGCTAGCTAAGCCATATGAAAATTTCCTAATTACTTTAGAAGAATATGTCCTAACTTCCCTTGGTATGTCAGTTCATTTCAGAATTTGTTAATTCCTCTTCTGCATTTCATTTGCTGGGTTAAGGTTTTTTCCTTGTCTGAGCTTTTATGAAGTTGAGTAAACCTCCTGTGATGCTTAGAAAGATGCTTGAGCAAGAAATTTAAGACTCATCTTTGCTCATTTCCCTTCATCTTTACAGATAGTCCGTCAATTCAACCTTCATATTATTTATATATCTCAAATATATGTTGCCTCCATCTTAGAGCAATCCATCATTGCTTCTTTTTTTTTTTTCATTGCTTCTTTTATATACTTGTTTTGTCTGATTGATCTACCCTGCATTTCCTTTTCCATGTTAAAAGCAGAAGTCATCAGTTTATGGCTTACTAATTGTCATTGGAATAAAATCCAAGCCCCTTCCTGTGGTATATAATTTGTGTCTTATATCTCACCTTTCCTCTCTGTCCATTGTGTGCTCAGGTCCAGCCATGCTGGTCTTCCTCACATATGTCAAGCTTCTTTTGGCTCATGTTCTTTGTGTACGTTGTTTCACTTTGTTCTTTCCATGTAGGGTTCCTCCCCTTCTCTTAGGTGTCACTTACAGAGTGACTTGAAGTGTCACAGAGAAAAGGACCTTTGACTAATGAAAAGGAAATTTCCCATCATTATATTTCATTGTGTTTTCCTGTTTCCTTTTTAGAACTTACCACAGTTTGAACTTGTGTTCTTTATATTAGAATGAATGATCCTCTTCATTCCCACTGGGATATAAGCTGCCTTGTGGAAGGAACTGTGTCTAGATGCTTATTAAATATTTTTAGAATGGAAAGAATTGAAAATGACTACTAAATGACCAGCAGCTTTGTTTTCTAAGTGGAGGACCTCCTCTGGTGTATCCTGTTGAGGATATGTATTTGAAATTGGCCAGCTTTCCCTTCATCTCTGTGCTTTCCTCTACTTAGATGGCCCTTTAGTTTCTTGAGATTTTTCCTAGTTTTCATTGATTAGATCAAATGCCCCCCCCCGCCCCCATCAAAGCCATTTCTGTTTCACTAGTCATCATTACTGTCTTCTATCTCTGTGCTTCTATAATGTTTTCAGTATCTTAATGTTTTTAAATTTCTGTCTGTATGTTTTAGATGTATTTATTTCCTTCACCAAAGTTAAATGCTTCTGGAGGTATTTTTATCATTTTATTCACTATTGTGATCGCACATGGAGACCTAGAATAAACACTAAAACGGAAGAGTTTTCAGCACTGTAGTGGGCTTTATGTGTATAGTATGAACTTCACTAGATCAGAACTGGACCTTATTTCCTGAATTCCTGGAACCTTGCTCAGTGCCTGACCTCATGCAGTGGTTCCAGTAAGCTTTTGTGTGTATCAGTAGTTACAGATCAGCCCGTGGTGCTTTGAATGTACAGCTTCCTGTGTCCCCACTGAAGACCCGTGGGGTCAGAAACTCCCATTTTTGGAGCACTGCCATTGCCTGCATGTTTACTATTTCACAGGAGATTCTGACGTCTACTCTTTACTTTGAGAGGAAAATAAAAGTTCAAAATTCCAGAAAATTTGAAGGAAGGTGAGATTTTATCTGATTTGAGTGAGGGTATCCAGAATGAAGGATCATGGAACACCCAAAAGATGGGTTTTAAAGGATAGATAGGATTTCTTTAAACATTTGTAACACAGGCAGTTGAGAATCTGTGAAGTTTATTTTTTGTTTCCTATTTGTTTTAACCAGTTTATTACCATAATAGAGAATTTTTTCACTCAGTGAACTTTCAAAAAGTAATTCCACCTGAGTTAGGTAAAGACTGAACAAACGTAAAGAAAACCTCAGGCGTGGTGCTGAGCCATAGACTTGGAACAGGCTCCTGCCGGAAGACGTGTTACCCTCGAGTGCTGCCTGTGGAGGAGCACTCCGAGTCCGCGTGGAGGGACTAGGATGGGGAAGGTCTTTTACTGCCGGGCACTTTGTTTTTTTTAAACAAACTCTCTGTTGGTGTTCATGTGCAGTGATTCCTCATGAGAGTTGAAACTACTGTCATTAATTAGCTCACATGGATAGTTCCGTTTCTGTACCTTTGGCTCTCAGTCACTGCTTTTGTCACGGGGAGTTTCTTTTTCATTTATCTTTTCAAAGATGTATTTTTGAAGTTTGCCATTTGTGTGATGTGGAGAGCCAGCCATCTCTAAAATATCAGAGGAGTGCAATTTTGTTTTAAAGTTAAAATTACTGGGCAAGGTTCGAAAAAGGTTAGATTGGGCAGAAACTTGGGAAAATGAACGAAAAATGGCCCTGAGATAACACATCATGTCTTTGAAGTACCTGGTACCTCTCTCTCATAATCGTTACCAATTTTATTTGCCATTAGCACCCCCAAGGTTGGCACATTGTTTCTTGAGGGCTGTCAGGATGTGGGGAGAGGAGACAGGACTGGACAGGTGGTTTGGAACACGTCGATAGCAGGCACCTGGAGCTTAGCAGGCGTCGGAAACTCAAGACTTAATTACCATTTCTGCCCCTAGAGGACCCATGAGCCAAGAATACCAGAGCTTAATTAGGGCTTAGAACAGTGGTTTTCAAACTTTTTTTTTAAAGCAGCAGCACTTGTGAAGTCTGTATGTAGTCCCCAAACCTAAAATTATGTAAAGCAGATAAAACTGGCATTTACAAAATCAGACTTCTCTGGTGGTCCAGTGGTTGGGACTCTGCACTTTCAGTGCAGGGGACTCAGGTTTGATCCCTGGTCAGGGAACTAAGATCCCACTGGCCATGTGGTCCCCCCCAAAAAAAAATTAAATTAAAAAAAAAAAGATCGGGTTTATTAAACTTACTCATGAACTTATTCAGTGAGAAGAGAAAGTCTGTGGTATTTTGGTGAACACAGTAACTTGAAACTGGTGGGTGAAGAACAGTAATTAGTCTGAAACAGTTCTCAGTCTCCTTTTGTGTTTTCTATCATATAGTAACAAAAAAAGTCATGATTCACATGAATAAGTTGTGCACCCATTTTTTCAATTTTTTTCCGAGTGCATGTGCATTCAAATAAAGTTTATTGCAATTACTACCTTCCTAATCAAAGATCCGTGTATATACACAGGGGTGACAGGAGAGAGGGTCTGTATTCTGTATCGTCTCCATGAAAATACCTTAACGCAGCAGAAGTGTGTCAGTGATGATCTCTAGTGTGTTGAAAAATGAATTGCTAATTTGGACCTGCATTTGTGATTTTATTGTTGATTTACTAAAAGTGAAAAAAAGATAGATTCAAGTCAAGATTTTCACAGAGCCCTGACTCATTTTTGGAAGCTTAGGGTTCTGCTCAACGCAGTTTGGAACCCACTGGCACAGAGGTCTGCTTCTTGATGGGAAGCAGTCTGCTGGTACTCAGGAAAGCTAGAAAGCTGGAAGGGTTGCCCTTCTTCTCACCTGAACCACAGAACACAGGAATGATTGGAGTGGCTATCTGGTGAATTCTCCCAAGGATACTATATGGCAGGTAGCATTACATACAGTGGGTGTCTTAAGACTTAGCTCTCCTTTCTCTGAGAAAGGCTGGGAAATTGAGGAATGAGGAAGGCTTAAGACCAAACCAAAAAACCCCCACCACCTGTCAAATGCCTGTATTCAAGAAAGAATACAGTTTTGAAGACAGTGTGCAGTGTTGTATTGGCCATCTTCATGCCTCCTTCTGGAATCAGTCTTGAGTGTTGTGTTTGTTTTATGAAAAGCTTTTAACCTAATTCATGTGAAAGGACAAAATGATGTTTCTGAAGGTAGCTTGAGTTCTTTGGTTGTCTTTCTTACAGAGGGTTTTCCCCTCTCCATTACAACATAATTATTGTAGACAGAACACCCTAACTCATGAAGTGGAAAAGCCCCCTAGCTTTGTTGTGGTATATTTTGAGGTTCAAAGGTTGTACATACTGAGTTTTGATTTTAGAAATAATAGAGAAGGCAGTTCACCTTTGCAGGTCTTGAAACAGAACATGTTACTCTTTTTCTTTTAATTCAGAATATTTTCTCTGGCCTATGAATATGAGGACCTTGTATTTAGGGAATTAAGTAACATTTCACTAGCTTTTTATGTATGGCTGTAAGCAAAGCTACCCTAGATATATAGATGGCTTCTGGGTGGATGTATTTAATTCCCCCACTCACATATGCACGCACTCACACAAACACACACGTGCAAACATGCATATACGGAAGGCAGCTTTTCAAAGTTTAAACAAAACACAGTAATAGCTTTGGCTCTTGAAATACTTTCCACTTACAGTCCCTACAAATTTCTTGTTGGGTGAGAAACCCTATGGTATGGTTGATAGCTCTTCTGGTAAGCTTTCTAGTTTTAACATTTCTTATTATAACCAAGTTAATGCTTTAACCAAGAACTGCCTGTGGCATATGGATGCCTTCAGTTTATCAGCTACTCTTGTAGCCAAAAGGAAGTTGAACTGTTTTTTTGGACCCATTAAGTTGTCCTTTCCACTTGGGTGTTGAAAGAGCTTATGAGCAGTAGCTGTTCTGATTGTTGTTGGTTGTTTTCTCTAGGGAACAAGCTACCCTCTGAGTCAGCACTGGACTTGAAGATAAATCCTACAATTCATGAAACTGACTGATTCGACTAAAGGATGGATAGTTTGGGCAGCGTTGGACAGCTCTGAGGGGTCTGTTTGTTTAACTGAAGGGATTGTTGAGTTCAGCAACTTTTAATTCCCCTAATCATAAAGGGTTGCTGTTGTGAAAACAGGGTTTCTGAAGGAATCAGTTCTGGCAGTTAACGTCAGTATTCTTTTTGACTTTGTTTTCATTTTATCACCACACTTAATGAAATAATTCTTTAAAAGCGTCGAAATTTTACTGCTATTTGTTGCCAGCAAGAATTAGTATGCCCCTGAGAGGTCCACAGAGGGCCTTTACAATCTGTTTATGAATTGAAGTTATCCTTTTTGTGGGGTTCATACACATTTCTCGCCTGTAAACCTTTTGGCATTTGGGTTGTTTCATCTTTGCAAAGGTAGTTTGCATTTGTGACTTGAAACTCTGAGGATTAAATTGAACTTAATTTGATTAGCGTCTGTTTTATTAGATTAGTGAAAAATTTTTATTGTGGCTCATGGCTGATATTGTCATGTGATCTTGATAATTTGCAGTGTTTAACCTTAAAAGGTTATTGTTATTTTTTAGTCTCAATCTTCAAGGAAATGAGAATAATTATAATGTTGAATTAAATGGATTTTTTTTTTTAATGAAACATGAAGGTTTTAAGCTACAGAGAGGAAATTTCTCATATCCTAATATTCTGGGCCCTTATGAATTACACAGGAATACTGCGAATTGTCTTTTGGGAGGCTTTTAAAAACAGGGTGTGGCGTGATAAAGGAAATACTTCAACCAAAGGTGTGTGATCCATGTGGTAACAAATAACTTCTGTGGTTTGAGAGTTAAAGGATTATAAATATGTTAATTTTATTTTAATCATTTGATAGTTTGATTTAAAATGTATAGAAATAAGAGGCATTTTACTTAGTATTTAAATTGATTATAAAATATCTTTAATTGTTTAGGCTAGAAATGCACGTGATCATTGATCATGTCTGAGTTTGAAAAATTGGGCTTTAGCCAAGTGAGCTTTCATACATTTTAGCTTTAGGTTCATTAGTTGCATGAGTATTATTACCTTAAGTCTGGTACTTTTGATTAATAAAATTTTTAATCAGTTTTTATAATTATCTGCAAAGCTGAATTTGACTGAATGATGGAGTTTTTATGGGGAAAGAAGTAAAGACTGTAGAGACTAGTATTATCTTGGCTTTCACATACTAATCCTGTTGCTTTTTGGATAGTGGGGTTTGTTTTATTTTGTACAGTCTGTTGGAGGATTAGATCCACATTTAACATACAGACATGCCTAGGTGATGGTTGTCTCAGATAAATATTTACTTAAGTCCACTTTTTTTTTTTGCCTTAGCGATCAACTTTTTATTTTTTATTTTTTTCCATTTATTTTTATTAGTTAGAGGCTAATTACTTTATAATATTGTAGTGGTTTTTGCCATACATTGACATGAATCAGCCATGGATTTACATGTGTTCCCCATCCTGAACCCCCCTTCCACCTCCCTCCCCATCCCATCCCTCTGGGACATCCCAGTGCACCAGCCCCAAGCACTTGTCTCATGCATCCAACCTGGACTGGCGATCTGTTTCACACTTGATAATATACGTGTTTCGATGCTGTTCTCTCAGTTCATCCCACCCTCGCCTTCTCCCATAGAGTCCAAAAGTCTGTTCTATACATCTGTGTCTCTTTTTCTGTCTTGCATATAGGGTTATCGTTACCATCTTTCTAAATTCCATATATATGCGTTATTATGTCCACTTTTAAAGTTTTCTTACCCGAGTTTGTAACTTAAAATTGATAGTAAAATGTTCCCAAAACGAAATTTAGCAAAATATTTACTTTTTAAAAACTTGGAATACCTTGAAGGATTATTTATTGCCATGTAGTCCCTGGATTCTTAGATGCCATCTCTCATAAAATGCACCCTGTCAGTGTAATAATAGCCTTTTGAGGAAAGGGAAGAGAAGTTAGTATCTAATGATACTATATAATGACATAGAAATTGACATAGATAATGACATAGAAATTTTAAAAAACTTTTAATAAAGAAAAAACATTTAAACTTCTGTATTGCTGCTGCTAAGTCACGTTAGTCGTGTCCGTCTCTGTGTGACCCCATAGACGGCAGCCCAACAGGTTCCCCTGTCCCTGGGATTCTCCAGGCAAGAATACTGGAGTGGGTTGCCATTTCCTTCTCCAATGCATGAAAGTGAAAAGTGAAAGTGAAGTCGCTCAGTCATGTCAATTAGCGACCCCATGGATTGCAGTCTACCAGGCTCCTCCGTCCATGGGATTCTCCAGGCAAGAGTACTGGAGTGGGGTGCAATTGTCTTCTCCGTCTGTATTGCTAGGATTCTTCTAAAACACTCATTAGGTCTTTAAAGTCTAATTCTAATTGTCTTTAAACTGAGTCACCCTTGTCCTCAGCAGTTCTACACAGCTTCGTATGACTTGTTTCTTCTTACAGTACCTAACTGTTTAGGATTGATGGTAGAATTTAGAGGCTTACTCTAGGAATCCAGAAGCTTTGCACAGATGAATGCTTTAAACCTGGTGTACCATCCTCCTCCTCTTTAATATTTTATGTGTTCTGATATTTGGCAATTCTTCTGCCTTGAATCACATTTCCTTCTTATAACTTTTTCTTCTAGGTGCATTATTTTTTTATGACCTTTAGGGATTTAAATTTGGGTTAAACTCAACAGCGTGGAGTACTGCAGTGGGTTGTAATAGCGCTCAAGGGACCTAGAGTCTAGCTTCATTTCTACCTTCACTGAGTTTATGTGCCCAGGCTCTGTCGGGCACCAGTTATTTAGTTTGTAGAAAGAGGGGAAAAGCTTGGTCTACTTCTAGCTTAAAAATTGGAAATTGTAAAACATTCTCCTCAAAGCATTGGCAGTTAATGAAGTAGATTCCTTTTTATCTTTAAGTAATTGTTTAAGTGTGACTTAATGGAGTGATTATCATTAAGCAAAAATACTAAGGATTTTTGAGTTTAGGATTTTTAACTTGATGTATTTTTATTTATAAGGCAATGAAAATGATAACTAATATTGATATAAATAAACATATGCTTAAGGTTATTCAAAGCATAAAGTTAAAAGAAGCTTTTTAAGGTAAAGTTATTAAGTATTCAAACAACTTTTCTTTATTTCTTAATTAAATACTGTGTCATGGGGAAATTTAGTGTATATCCAAGAACATCACTTTTAAAGAGCTATTTTCCCCTAAAATCACCCTTATCACTTTAATAAACTTAAACTTCAATTGATTGATAATGTTTTCTTTGCCTTTCAAATTGCCATTCAATTTTTAAAAACTTATCTATTAAGATGTTGAATTACAGTGTTACCATTTAAAGGTCAACATATATAGTATGTGCTCTGGGTATATATACATTTATTGTAGCTATAAATATCTTTCAGAATTGAAGACTATTTCTTTAGGCTACTTTCCAGAATTAGAATTTCTGTGGCAAAGGCTGTGCATAGTTTTTGTTGAAAGCGGCTGTTTTTTTATAATGTGTGCACCAAACCATGGTCTGGGTGGGGCTCAGGGTTACTCTAGAAGTCCAACAGTTATTTACTGAGAATAAAGATTTGTTTTATATACCTCTAATTTTTAAATAAGTAAACTTTTGAATCACTTCTATAATTTTAGTGTACTAAACAAATGTGCCAACTAATGATACCATACAACCTTTTCTATTTATTAGTAGCTGAAATGTCATTATAAGCCACAACATACATATTTTCTTTTATTGTGTATGTTTAGATAGTTCAGATACTGAAGAAAAGAGCTGATAAAACACATAAGTTCAGCTCCTTTTTATATGAGCTAAATTTAATTTTTCTTTGCTGTATTTCCTAGCCATGAGTGTACATCACTAGTTATATAATTTATCTCAGTATGTATGGGCCATACATAAGTCCATTGCCCTAACTTAAAGCTTACTTGTTTTTCCTTGAGGCATATATTCAGAAGTGAGAAACACGTTTGCCCTGATATTTCTCTGTAACAGTATTTACCACAGAAAAGTGGTGGCTGTACTGTAGGAAGACAGCTCAGGATATCTGTGCAGAAGTGAGTTAACACAGCAGGCTGAAGACTGCTGTCCTCAGCAAAGCCTGCCTGCAAGGTTGGCCCTAGGCTGGCGTCTGGGACCTTGGGGTTGGCGTGTTCCTGCTGTTCCCTAACTGATGAGGGTGGTTTCCTGTGCCTAGACCCTTTGTGCAAACACTGGTTTGTGCTGCACATGTGCTTTCCTTCCGAGTGTGTGGGATTCTGGTGGGTGCTAGGCAGAGGGTGTTTGGGTGACCAGTCACCCATGAGGACCTTGGTTGCCGAGTCTCTGGTGGGCCTCCCTGAGCAGATCCGTTACAAGTGTGTTCCTGGAGGAGGAGTGACCCCTCACAAGGAAGAAAGTGTAAAGAAGCCTCTGGTAACCCTCCTAGACCCTGTTCCCCTGTGATCTGGATGTGAACATGCTGCTGTGGTCAATCATGGTCCCGAGCGCAACTCTGTGCCGAGTCCTTCCAGTTTGTCTGCTTCTGAACGTGGGCGTGGTCTTATTGATCCCCAATCAAGACACTTTGTTCCTGAATTTACTAGAAACTGTAGGGATTACATTTTAGACCAGTTTATTTATGCAACCGTTGTTGACATCATGTGGAGAATTTAGCGCATTTCTGACGTTATTCTATAGCTTTTTAACATTTTACTTTAGGAAGTTCTGTTCAGTAGACTAGAAATATTCTTCTGAAATATTCAGTAGAAATCTGTCCTGCATATAGTATAGCTTCCTAGAGTATCCTAGGGGTTTGTTTGACAGGATGGATGCATTGCAGATAACTCCAGATTTTTTACTGTCAATGATTACAATTAAACACTTACTTTGAACTCACTTTCTCCTTCTGCTAAGAGCAGCTAGTGATAGAAATGGACTAAGAAGTAAAGCTTGTTTCTGAATCACTGAGGAGCAACTCGGGGCAGGAGGGGCAGAAAGTGCTTTGAACTCACTTTTGGAGTTGACCTTTTATATCCATCTTTTAAGTCATCATAAGCAATATCAAGGAAAAGGATTTATTAATTTGTTGCATGTTTAAGGTCCTGTTAGAATTTAGGAGTATAAACTTTTAGTGTCTGTTATTTGAGCTGTCACTGTGCACTGTTTTATTTGGGAGGGGATGTGATTGGGGACTTTGGTTTAAAAAAATCCATTAAGTAAGAATTGTATCTTTAGTAGTTACTTTGGTTTTTTGTATTCCTGGTTATGATCTTACAAATTCCTTACTCTGATTTTCTCTTAAATGAGGCCCTGTTTGGGGTTTAAGTTGGCCCTCTTGTTAAGAAGATGATGCTTCCTCTGTCTTTAATTCATTCATCTGTTCAATATGAGATATATGTGATTTCTAATCGAAACCATTCTCCTTTGTGTAGCCATACATGACAGTTTATTGCTGAGGATTTAGTTTGGTTATTGGAACTTTCATAAAGTTAAGAACTTGAGTTACAACAGCATCCACAATTTTAGTTAAAATGCTAGTGTAATCTGGATTTACCCAGGGTGCATAGATCTGTAAAGAGTAGTGCGAGGATACTCAGATGGCTGTGTCAGAAGAATGCCCTTCATCTCAAGTTCTTTCAAATTCTTCTTTCTCTTTCGCATTTGCTTGTTTGATGTTTACTTTTAAATAGGGACTTTTACTTTTACATAGGGACGACTGGCTTCTGTGCTACTTGACAGCATGAACTCTTGCTTTCTTCTCCCAACTTCTTGTTATGCTCAGATAATTCTGGTGGTGGCACTCTTCATTTCCTGATCATAGCTATTACTGTACCAAGAAGAGGAAACTTCCACCTCTTTCTTTCTTTTTGACAAATGTATTATGTGCTGACACTGTGCCATTGAGGGTGTAGTTGGAAATGAAGAGAGGATTGAGGCATAGTTCTTCCCTACACAGAGACAGTTTGAATTGTGTGCTCCTGGCAGCAAAAGAGAAAGTACAAAATGCTGGGAATAATTTTTAAATACAAGCATCCAGAGAATTTTTATAGAGTAAGAAGATTTTTCAGAAGATTGACCTAGAATTTGCTGTGAGGATGGGATCTAGAGAACTCATTTATGGCAAGGAGTGATGTTGATGAGGGTACCAGAGGGGAGGGGACAGCCTTGAAGACTGTGGATCTGTGAAACAGCCGGGCACCTTCAGGGAGTTGTATTTAATCTTTAGGTGAATCGAAGAGGGTCATTAAGATTTCAGTATGGTCTTTCTATCCATGACCATGGGCTCGCTCTCCAGTTCTTTTTTCCAGGCCTTTTAAAATACCCTCAGCTGATAAAGAATCCGCCTGCAGTGCGAGACACCTGGGTTCAGTCCCTGGGTTGGGAAGACCCTGGAGAAGGGAACGGTTACCCACTCCAGTGTTCTGGCCTGGAGAATTCCATGGATTGTATAGTCCATGGGGTCGCAAAGAGTCAGGCACCACTGAGCGACTTTTACTTTTTTCCACAAAGTTTTATAATTTTTAGGGTTTTCTCTCTCTCTTTCACGTGATTGTTATTGTGATGTGAAACAGAAACAATCAGTTCCACCTGATTGTTTGCAAGAGGTTTGTCTTTACTGACTCTGTTCAGAACTCTTGATTACTACTTCTTGAGTGAGGATTTCTTAGTTCTTGAAAATCCCAAAGCTTTGCTTTGAATGTTGCTTCTCCAGTATTCTTGGTCTTTTTTTATACTGGAAACTCACCTACTCATTCTACCTTTTGTGTATCTTAACCAGTCTTCTATATTTTCTAACCTTTATTTCTAGATTCTTGTCTGGTTTACTTTTCTTGTCTTTTATTATGTCTACTTTTCTATTTAATCCCTCTTAAATTTTTTTCTCCCTTTTTAATTTTAGTATATGTGCTGCCAAAGCGAGCACTATTTTTTCTCCCTTTAATTTTAATGGTTATGTTTTTTGCTCTTATAGAGTCTAGTTTGTTCTGTTTAAGAACAAATACCAGGGGTATGTGTGTGTGTCTGTGAGTGAGATGTTTGTCACTTTTTTTCATGACCTTAGTCATTTTAGCTGTAGATTTAAAAAAAATCTCCTTTATAGGTTTCTGTTATCTGGGATTCATTGTTCTGTGGGTTCTGATTCTCAGTGCGTTGATCAAGTATTGTACACACATGATTCTTGGAGTTCCTTCATGTGGAGTTATTTTCTAGAGAGAGATCGATCTCTGTGTGTTTCGTGTTGTAGAAGTGTTTTTTGAAATAGTTGGTGTTTGCTTTATCCAGGTGTCCATTGCCAGTGCAATTTAAGTTTTATACTTATCCCTCACCAGGATCCCCAACATGGAATCTCCTGGGGATTTTCTCTCCTGCCCCAGTGTAGGGTACAGGGATTGGGTTTTCATTTCTCTTGACACCACCCCAGCCTTCTCCTCAGACAAGACTACTACCTTTTGCTTCTGTGGGTGGGTAGGTAGAAGTTTTCTCCTCCAGTAGGACTGATGGTACAGCTTTTCCAGACTCCTAGCTTTACACTGGAATTTGAATTTCGTTCTCCACATTTTATGTGCTCAAGGCCATGTTTCATATGCCATTGTGAACATTAAAGCCTCAACTTGTAGAGTCTGTATCTGGCCTAGGATCTGATTTTCCAGAGTTCCCACGATACAATCTCTTAATTCATAATTTTGCCTTAATTTCTCGCTCTTGGAGTTACTGTTTTTATTCTATTTCAGCTGTGTTTTAAAATGTGGATATTATATTTTATCTCACAATTCTGTGTTCATAATTTTGGTTGTGGTTGAGGAAAGATACTTATTTTAGCATTATCTTAAATGGATGTTTGTATTTAAGACCAAATATTCATTTGGTATATATTAATATTGGAGCCATTTACTTAATGGATTCTGTCATTATTTACAAGTCTTTTTTGTTTGTTTTCTTGGAATTTTCAGGTATAGAATAATGTCCTCCAGAAACACTGATACTTTTACTTTCATAAGTTATGCTTGAACTTTTTATATCTCCCTTTATTTTGTTAATTGCTCTAGTTAATTCATCCAGTGAGCATTTCTGTCTTGTTCCTTACTTTTATTTGAATTCGGTACTTCTAAGAAGGATTTTTTTCAAATGTTCTAAAGCAGTTAGCTTATCATAACATGACGTAAATATCTAAGTTTGTATATTCACTTAATAAGAAATTATAGTGTAATTATTATATATAATGTCACCAAGATATCATTTTAGGAGTGAATTACAAAATAATGCAAAAAATAAATACACAAATGAAAGATTTTTTAATTAGCTTATTGTTTTAAATCAAGATTTTCATTCTTCCAGATTGTCTTTCATGGTATCCTCACTCTCTTGCTGTATTTGCCTAAGTGTTCCAGTGACTGAGTACTAATTATTAGCAGACTGTTGTAATAGCCACAAGTAGCACCCTGCCTCCACCCCACCATATAAGGAAAGATGGAACTTACAAAGGAACATTTACATGTGAGAGAGATGAAATGAAATCTGTTCGTTTCACCTCTGTTTTTAACTGCTCATTTCTGTAGTAATGTTCTGCTGCTTTGTGCCATCTATAGTGTTGTATTGGAGAAGGAAATGGCAACCCACTCCAGCATTCTTGCCTGGAAAATCCCATGCAAGGGAGGAGCCTGGCAGGCCGCAGTCCATGGGGCCTCAAAGAGTCAGACACAACTGACGAACTTCACTTTCTTTCATAGTATTGTATGTGAGTAGTTAGTATTGTATTGTGGTTATTGTCTTCATGAAACCAGACAGAAAAACTCTCACCAAGCAGATAATATGCATATTTTACTCAATTCTGTACCATGTTGGTAAAACATTTTGGTGCCACAAAGCTTTGCCCTTTGTGACTAGATTTGATGTTTCTGTAGTTTAGAAGTTAAATTTCATTTCTAGCTTCCCATACAATTTAGTTATCTTGTACTGCTTATGGGCTGTGATACTTGTTACTATTGTGCATGTTGTCTTTTGTATGTGTTTAAATAATTCCAGTCAGCCTCTGCTCAGATACATGAACTCAAATTTCAATACTGAAACTTTGTAGTGGAAAGTCACAAAATTAAGAGAAGTCTTGTTACTTACATCTGTTAAATTCTACTAGTTTGTTTATGATTATCTTTTTTCCATGTGTTTAGCCTTAAAGAGAGATTCTATGTTTTGTTTCACTTGTACCCCTATGTAAGACTTAGGGGTTGGACACCTGTATTGGATATTGGTTAAGAGTACAGGCTTTGGAATCAGATAGACCTGAGGTTGAATCTTAATTCTTTTGCTTAATAATCTATATTTGCCTTTACAATAAATTTTTAAAAGTTATTAAGTTAGTTTCTTCCTCTGTGAGGTGACTATGATATACCTACCTCACAGGGTCTTTGTGAGGATTAAATAGGCTGGTGTTTGTGAAGCACTTTGTTTAGCACCTGACATATGGAAAGTGCTAAAGAATTGGTAGCTGTATTTGTTGCAGTTTATTTAATTCAAAGGTAGTAAACAAATTTACTCTTTAGTGACTTGGCCAGCTTTATAATCTAGGAAAGGCTTAGAGATTAGCTTTAGGAAAACTATCTAGATGCGTTTCATACTCGATAATTGGGGAGTAGTTATCTTTTGAAAATAATCCTCCTAATTTTTACAGTATGTACTAACCTACAGTTAAATGTATAATATACAGAGTTAGAAGAAAACGCAACACTCTGGAACAGTTTTTTTTTTTTAATTAAGCCTATATCTTAATAGTTTGGTTTCCTTATAAATATATTTTTAAGAGTTTTAGATGTTAAGACATATTTGGAAAGTCTTGACCAGTTTTAATGTCAGTCCAGTAGACATTGTGTTAACAGCAGAAAGAGTTAAGTTGAAAGTGTGGAGACTTGGGTTTGAGGCCTGACTTCGCTATTGGCTACATACATTTGTCCTTGGTCAGATAAAAAAACCCCATGTCTAAATTTTGATCTCTCCTGTGGTGCTTGTGACCTGACCTACCTCACCTAGTTGCTCAGAAAATCAGATTTCATAATTGTGTCAGGACTCAAAGTACAGAGGGCTATCTAGAGTAAAGATAAGTATTATCTTAGTTCTCACCTTATTTTTGTTTACCTACATCTTTTCAAAGAACAGTGTTGATGTTTTGTGAATTCTTAGTGTTTGAAATTCATACTCCTGCTTAATGAATCATATTTTTGTGACCAGAGGCATTTTGGTAACTTTTTCCTTGAATTGTGAGATGGCCTATTATCCTGAAGGTGAAGAAGGTTTTTAATCATTCCCCAAATAGCCAAAAGATCATTTCTGGATAAACTCCCCCCCCGCTGCCAAAAGTGTAACTGTAGCTCTAGAAACTATTTTCAGTCTGCTCAGAACTGATCACCTCCATTAAGCCTTTGATGAGAACTCTACCTGGTTTTACTTAATTTGGATTCCATTTGCATTTATGCATGTAGTTTGCAGTACATTGGTTTATATTTGAGTGTTTCTGTGAGTCATTTTGTGTCTTCCCCATGTGATCTGGTCTTGCTTCCTCAGCTAGCCTGGAGTCTCCTCAAGGGTGAAGACAGTTGTCCTTCCCCTTTCTTCACCGTAGATTCATGATAGAGGATGCTCTGCATACATTGCTTTCTTACTCGTGTTTAGGTAAAACTTGCAAGAACAGAGTAATACCAGTTGGCCTAAGTATGCATCTGCAGAAATTTTATTTGTCTACTATAGTGTATGCTTATTTAAAGACAAAAGGCATCAAAACAATACACTTCTTTATTTAAAAAAATACAGTATTTAAGCTGCCATGTATTTCAACTAGGACTAAGTTTTCTTTTGCTTTTTCAAGCCATTCTGTTAAATGTATTTGGCCCAAAGAAATCTAATAAATCTCATTAAGTAGCTTGATTTTTTTGATACTAAATCATTTTAGGAAATGTGGTGATTGTATTGTTAATAACCACAGTTGTAAATGCTTCTTTACAAGAAAAGAAATTTTGCCTTTTATAAAAGACTTTAATAAAAGGCATAATTTTATAGTCACAGTTATTTATAATTTTTCAATTAAATTCATTTATTAAGTTAATAATTTTTATTGTTTCTCATGTAAACCTTTATATGGAGGAGACTTATTCTTACAGTAAATTTCCTGATTTATTTGGAATTGACTGTTTTTGAAAAAAAGAAATTCTTTACATTTGCTTTAATCAGAGCTTTCTCTAGGACAAAATAAAATTGTCTTTTTCTTTGTACTTAAAGAATTTTGCTAAAAATGTTTTCTTCCAAACAAGTATTTGCAAACAAGTATTTTAGTTTTCAGATTTTTTTCTCTAAACCCAGTTTTTGCTCTTCCATCTACTTTAGGAATGTCACTGTCTGCTGGATCCTCCCCTCTTCACTCCCCCAAGATCACTCCACATACTTCTCCCGCTCCCAGAAGAAGAAGCCACACTCCAAATCCAGCAAATTACATGGTGCCTTCTAGTGCCTCTACGCCCGGAAATAATCCTGTTTCTCAGACACCATCTTCTGGTCAAGTGATCCAAAAGGAAACCGTCGGTGGAACGACGTACTTCTATACAGACACGACTCCAGCACCTTTGAGTGGAATGGTATGTCTGCTTTAAACAAGGGAGAAAAAAGAGGGCCCTTATAGCAGCTCCTTATTGATGAGAGAGATGAGGAGGTTACCCCCTCTTGTATCTTTTTACTGTGATGTGGAAAGGTAACTCATTTCTAAATCAGATGATAATTCTAATCTCTTCTTACTTCTTCAAAGTAATCTGTTTCTACAGTAATAAAAACTCTTGGGTTGCCATTAACTTCTCCAGGGGATCTTCCTGACCCAGGTATTGAACCCAGGTTTCCTGCGTTGTAGGCAGATTCTTTACCATCTAAGCCCCAGGGAATCCCAATAATAACTCTAGTTTTGGACAAATCTGGTTGTATTTAGATTATATTCACACTCTTAATACTTTATAGCACATCTTGCTTTAGGGGCCCCCTAGTACTTGTGCCAGCTGGGATTGCCATTTGCTGACCCTTGTTAATAAGTGTAGGTAAACTCACCTCTGGTGAGAAGTTAGAGAAGTCATTTCTTAACAGTAGTGACTGAAAGCAAACTGATGGTCAGGACTTGCCAGGTGAGGCAGTGATTTAACAGCTGGAACTCAGGATGATGGAGCACATGGTAATAGGAGGGCTGTAATGTGGGTCACTGGTCAGGAAAGAGGAGTTCAGGGAGCCCTGCTGAGAGGTAGGGAAGGGGCCACCAAAGGACTGCAGGGAGAAGAGGGGGAGGGGCAGAGAGGGATGGTCATGTTCCATAAAGTGTACCTTTTCAGTTTTGTAATTTTGTCCATGTTCAGAAATTATTTACCTATAGAAAAGTAGTAGTAGATGAAGCTCTCATGAGTAAGAATGCCAGATTCCATTAAAATATGAAAGCTGGTCTACACCGTAAACTGGACAAAATCATAGCTGATAGACTTATATGAAAAGTGTCTTTGGATTTTAGTAAGCAATCAGATTTTGATCCCGTAAATTAATGATTTATTTTGGTTGATTACATTTCATATTTTACTGAAAGACAGTTTGAGTGGAAAGAGAACAGATTTTTATTTTTCCTCTTTTAAGAGTCCTAGTTCTGCCTTCGTGTTGTGACTCTTGAATCTTAGTGTCTCTGAGACTGATCCCCCAACTGTAAGTGACCACCGTCTGAGAAATAAATGTGAAAACATTTATGGAAATACTTGTGAATCATGTGAAATGCTTTCTAAAAAGTAATTAAGCAGCTAATAGTTTTTTGTTCTGTTTTTGTTTTTGGTCAGAGATCTTTCAAAAATTATCACAGAACAGCTTGCCGAGCAGAAGGTCAAATAATTGAGGTAGAGTAGAGACTTTCCTTGGTTCTTTCAAGTAAGAATTCCATCAATGTTTTGCTTTTGGGGAGGGGGTTATTATATTTCGTAATTACTTACATTTTTATTTTATCACATTTGTAGAAAAAAGTTCAGTTTAACCTATAAAGAGATTGTTATATCACAAAACTATCTCAGCTGTTTCTGTGGATATTATACATGGCACGTTTTCACAATGATTTTACCCTTCAAACAGCTCTTAAAAATACACTCCTGGTAAACCTGAGGTAGTTCAGCCCAACTGTACTACCTGATGTGAGGAAACCATGGCCAGGGAAAGGAGGCACTGTTCTCCTCGCAAGTGTAGTTAAAGGAAACCTTTCAAGTATTGCAAAACCACTTCCTGCTTGAGATCCAAAGCAGAACAGTCATCTGAGGGCAGCGGAAGTCAGCTGAATTCATTTTTAAAAGAGAAAAAAAGGGTTTGTTGCAGCTTTAAATATGAAGGGATAAAATAGAAGATATTTTAGGGTGTACTCTGATTTTGTGCTGTGGACCAGTGGAGGGAAGGAGAGGCAGAGGAAGATGGGAAGAAAGCAGGGTGGTGGGAAAAGCCCAGTTGGAAGGATCAAAGGCACGAGGCTGGCAGCAGAGTTTAGTGGCTTTGTTGTAGTTTGGTTGGAAGTTACATACTCTGTCGCATCCTTATGTTCACCTCCACTGCTGACCCAGAGGATGCTGGTCCTCTTTCCTTTTCTAGTCTGAGGTGTTAACAAGCATCTAGATAACTCTTTGTTCAGTTTGGCTGCAGGAGGCCCTTCCAGAGGGCAGTTTTTTGGGCGGCCAGGGCAGAGTTACTCCATGCTCTGACTGTTCCCAAGCACTTTTAGTATCTACTTTCTTCCTCTCTTCCAATTGCCTTTAAAAAATACTTCCAAAAAACTACTTGTGCCTCTCATTGGAGGTAAAATCTTACCATATCTGAGGAAATGACTCCTTTGTTATTAGAGTTTAAAAAATTGATTATTCCAATAAAGATTTTAAAAATGAATTCATTTAGAAAGTGTGCTGATAACAGCTATTCTCTGAGGCCTTTAATTCATTGTCATATAAAGATTAAAACTAACAATTTATCACTGTCATTTAAAGATTAGAACTTTATCACAGTAATGATAAAGCTTATCAGTTGAGAAAAATTGATCATTCTGTTTTCCCCTTCCCTGTCTTTTAGGTATTTCCCAATTACCACATCTATCCTCCAACTGCACCTCACGTTGCTTATATGCAGCCGAAAGCGAATGCACCTTCCTTCTTCATGGCTGATGAACTGCGACAGGTACGCTTTCAGGGTTCAGAGTGGAAACACTTGATGTCTGTAGTTCTTTAGCAAAGAACTGGAGAAACAACAGAGCTCCTTTCAAATTGTATTATTTAATTAGATGTGCTGTACTGAAGCAGATAGAATTTATGAGTTCTAATTGACATATTTATTTAAGGAAACGTGTTTTTCAAGACAATTGCAGGTAATACAGAACATAGACTAGCTATTTAAGTGGACCACCGTTTTGCGCCTCACGTCCTGTGCATCGAAAAGCCTCTGAAGTATATAAAATAATTTAAATGGTTTCTGATCTCTAAACAAATTTTTGCTAATATCTGTAGTTGTTAGCTAATAAGTAGTTTGGCCTAGAAACGAACCTCATTTTAAGAAAGCTCAAAATTTTCTACAAAGTAGGTTTTATAAAATAATGTAATTTTGTTGTTGTTAAACAGGTATTACTTGATATGTAGGATTTTATTTTACTCTTAGATCCTCAGAAATCGTTTTATTTCACAGAAGTAAGTTGCACCCCCAGAATATTGTTTGTGGAGTGAATTATTGACCACAGAGCTAACTGTAGGCTCTGAGTTGTAACACTGCTACTTGACACTGCTACTTGAAACCAACTAGAGTTATGGGCAGGCCTAGCTGGGACTGGAATTTAGACATCTTACCAGTATTGGAAATGTCATTTCATGATACCAGTATTGACAAGTGCACATGCCAAAACTATTAATGGTTATGCTATTCAGTTACAATAAAAAGTCCATATTTCAGAAGCTGTGTTTAGATATAAATAAACTTATTTTCTTTTCTTAGGAGCTGATAAACAGACATTTAATAACAATGGCTCAAATTGATCAAGCGGATATGCCAGGTAAAATGCAAGTTGATTGATCCTTCCTTTTAAAGGAGAGTATAATCCTTACGTAGTTCCATGGTTTTTATGCCTTAAGCCAGCTAATTACTGTTTAATGAATATATTTGTTTGAAATCTAGTTAAGAATTCCAAGATGCCATTGGTCATCTAGTGTTTTTCAAATAATTCTACATGTGACAAGATTCTAGTTTATCCAAAAAATAGGCAGTTTTAGAATTTCCACTGTGATTTGTCTCACTGTGCACTAGAATGTTATTATCTTTTGAAACCTGACAAAGTATAGGTACTTAAGTAGGAGTGGGAGGTGATTGTTATTATTATTAACATTGAGACTGTGGCATGCCTATGTACTAAGGCTTTCTGTGTGTAAGTTTTTTCTTTGCAAAGCTCCTGTGGTGTACTTGCTAATATTATCACCTCTGTTTCACTTGTGAGGAAACTGAAGGTAACAGGCAGGTTAAGTAACTTGCCTCTAAGACCAGTGGCTAGTAATTGTCTGACCAAATCAGGGTTTAAACCTATATTTTTTTTGGCTGAATTGTAGTGTTTCACAGAGTGCATTAAAATCTCTTTCCTTAGCTTATTCTGTAAAGGCAAGATTAAATGTGGCTTTATTTAGCAAAACTTTATAAATAATACAGCAGAAATACATTTACTGTAGCAGGAATCTCAAAATACCTGGTTGTAATCAAGGACTCAGCACAGTCAAGTGTGTATCTTCTTGACTGCTAAAGAATTCAAAGGAGTATGTCTGGCTATTATGTTTCAAGACTGATCTTTTCCACTTTAGTTGGTCAGGAAACTTTTCTGTCGTGGCCTTTGAAATGTTCGTGTTAGAATTTTCCTTATTATCAAGTATTGTCTTTGAGGCCCTAGCCAGGGTAAAAAATAAAAAATAAATGAAGATGCTATTTACAGTAGTTTCAGAGTATCAGTACCTAGAAATAAATATAGGATACGTAACATCTCAATGAAGGAGATTTACTAAGAAATGTTAAATAGGGTAAATATATAGAGTGAAATACTATATTCATGAATAGGAAGACATAATGATTATCAATTTTGTAAACTAATCTATAGATTTAGTACAATTTTAGTCAAAGCACATGAATTATTTTTACTCACAATACTAACACCTGCTTCATGTCTAACAGTTTAATTGTTAAGGAAGGGTTCAATCCTGTAAGACCATTCCTGCATCAGATGTCAGCTGAAATGGGGTACCTAGGCTACTTAGACTTCTGTCTGGGCAACTACAAATTTGAGGGTTTCTGCTGGATGCCCTCAGGTTTGGTAATAAGCTGGGATGACTCACAGAACTCGGGAAGACACTGTATGAACTATTACTGGCTTACTATAAAGGGTACAACTCAGGGGACAGCCAAATGCAAGAGACGTATTGGGCAGGGTGTGGGGGTGGGGGACCTCGTTGCCTTCCCCAGCGTGCCACCCTCTCAGTGCCACGTCAGGCCCACCAACTGTGAGCTCTCTGAATCCCGCTGCTGAGGAGTCTTTATGGATGTTTTGTTGTCGAGGCATGTTGGTTACATCTCTGGCTCTTGGCAGTTAACTCAGTCTTCAGCTTCTCTCCCCTCCCTGGAAGGTTGGGAGATTGCGTGAAAGTTTGGTGGCTCAGAGGGTAAAGCGTCTGCCTACAGTGTGGGAGACCGGAGTTCAATCCCTGGGTCGGGAAGATCCCCTGGAGAAGGAAATGGCAACCCACTCCAGTACTCTTGTCTGGAAAATCCCATGGACAGAGAAGCCTGGTAGGCTACAGTCCGTGGGGTCGCAAAGAGTCTGACACGACTGAGTGACTCCACTTTCACTTTCCACTTCTAATCAAGGTTTGGTCTTTGTTTCTTTATTTTTTTTTAAATTATATTGCACATAACAGAGCTTTTCGTAGTATATGATAGAATTTATCAGAAAGTGAAGGTCGAAGACTCCCTGCAACACTCTGAAGATTGTGATTAGGGTTCTGGTGTGTGGGGACGGCAGGCTTGGCTTGAGTCTGTAGTCCCTGCAGTGGTGCGGTAATGGCACTGGGCTGGACATCCTGACTGCTGGAGCAGGCTAGGGAGAGGTGACACAGTGGCTCATTGGTGGGGACAGGAAAGCGCGGGGAAGATGGTTTTCTTCATGGTAGAAGGTTGCATTCTTACAGTTGTATCATCTCAAACCACATGCAAAAACTGACTCCCGATAGATTAAAAATTTAGATGTCTAAAACAAAATGTGTAATATCTCTAAATGATAATACAAAGCTTTAAAACTCATAAATTTAATGTTTCAATAGGGAAAGATTTCCTATACTGGAGGCAAAGTTTGTTGACTCTTCAAATACTGATAAACTTTATCGAATTAAAGTTAAAAACAGCCCAAAGTTATCTATAGTAGAGAAAAAGCTTAGATGTTTACATGTTTGACAAAGAAAAGAAAATTAAAGCCACAGATTAGTAAGACCTTAAAAACAAAACTGAGAAGTGGCCAAAAATAGGAATAGGCATTGCAAGAAAGTGGAAATTTATACAGCCAAAAATTATGAAGAAATGTTGAACATCATTGATGATTGGGGAAAAATAAGTAAGATACATACCATTGGAAAGTTTAATATTTATAAGTGACAATCCAAATTGTTTCTAAGAGCTGAGAAATAAGAGTTGTGCTGTTACCAAACAAATATTTTTGAGTTCATGAAGTCTAGTTATTTTGTTGTGTTATAATATTTATTTTTATTGATTGTGAGACTGGTGTGCCCTATAGAATGGACACACTATGAATGTTGACACTCTTCTAGAATACAGAATATTTGATATCAATCGTTTGTGGATTTGGTTTCTTCTTTATTTCTTTGAGATCTGAGAGATTTATGAATGTCTGCAAGCTAAAGTCATCTTCTTATGAATTACTCTAGCAGTCCCTTCAGAAGTTGACAGCTATCATAGCCTGTTCCCTCTAGAACCACTGCCACCACCCAACCGGATACAGAAATCAAGTAATTTTGGATATATTACGTCCTGCTACAAAGCTGTAAATAGCAAAGATGATCTGCCTTATTGCCTTCGGAGGATACATGGTAAGGAACATAATTTATCCTCTTTTAGGAGCATATTATTGAGGCTGAGATTATTCAGATATTCCTGAATGAGTTTATTTAATTAACATGAATTTAAAGGATAATAAATACATTTATTGTTTCATTTGGAAATTAGTATCTCATTAAGGGACATATTGGGCTTCCCAGGTGGCTCCGTGGCAAAGAATCTGCCTGTCAGTGCAGGAGACTTGGGTTTGATCCTTGGGTTGGAAAGATCCTCTGGAGAAGGAAGTGGCATCCCACTCCAGCATTCTTGCTGGGAGAATCCAATGGACAGAGAAACCTGATTGGCTGTAGTCCATGGGGTCCCAAAAGAGCTGGACACGACTTAGCAACTAAACAACAACAAGGGATGTATAATATGGCTCTTTTGGCACGTTTCTGGGGAAATAAGGGGGAGATGTCATTTCCAGTTAAGCAGAAAATGTTCTCTTTTTCAGGTTTTCGTCTTGTTAACACAAAGTGCATGGTATTGGTTGATATGTGGAAAAAAATTCAGCATTCAAATATTGTAACCTTGCGTGAAGTATTTACCACTAAAGCTTTCTCAGAGCCTTGTGAGTGACTTGTAATTGTCTCTCTGCTGGTGGGCTTCATTGTTGGAAGCCAGGTTGCAATAATGAGCGTTTGTGTTTTATTTCAAGCTCTTGTGTTTGCATATGATTTCCATGCTGGAGGAGAGACCATGATGAGCAGACACTTCAATGACCCCAACGCGGATGCCTATTTCACAAAGAGAAAGTGGGGTAAGGCAATGACGCAAGAAAGCTGGGTTTGACAGAGCCTTTGCTCTGTGAAAGAGTAGTTTTGTGTTTTAAAGTACTTGTAAGTTTAGCCCTATTCAGTTTAAAGACCATACTGCATTTTAAAAAGAAATACGTTAAAGAGATGGAGTCAATATGTAACAAGTTAGGAAATAACATATTATCTGTAGATGGAGATGAAGATGGGTTACGAAAGACTCATGTAAATATCTGAAATTTAAGTAGCTGAGAATATGATAAAGGTTTTTTTCCTTTTGTTTTTTCTTTAAAAAATGTTATGCTTTCTGAGTAAAATGGTTTGGGAAATTCATTAAGTTGAAAAATAATTCCTGTAACTTCACCACCCAAAGCATCATCATTATGAGTCTCTTGACATTTCTTTCTTGTTTTGGTTTGTTTTGTCTCTTTTGCATAGTCCAGTGTGACTCTCTGTTATTTATATAATTGTTTCCCTGAACAAATATTTTGCTTTAAGGTAAGATTCTGTGTTACTAAAGGAACTAGTCTTCAAAAAATTTTCAGGTAACTTTTACTTAAATGGGGAATATTTTCTTCATCTAGTATTTAAAGAATTGTTGTATTGTTCATATATTGCAAAGAACTAAAATGTAATTACATTCTAACAAATGCTTATTGAAGGGTAAATCATTTCAGAGTTAATTCATTTTGCAATGTCTATTAATTAGTTTGTTTTGGGGGAAGGAAAATGTATGTATCATTTTCTTGTTTGGGGGCAGAAAAGTGTTACCCTTTATGTTGAGGTTTTTAATTTGTTAAAGATTTTCCTGAGTGTATCCTGAGAGAAAGCAAGGAGAGAGAAGGCTGGAGTCTGCCTGGCATCATAGATAAAATATATTATTTCTGTTTGCTCCTAACTTTGCTTTCTGACAGTTGAAAGAAGCAAGCTGTGGTTACATGGCTGTTTCACATTAAAATCTGGTCTCAGAGTGTGGTCATTTTTTTCCTTTTGCCGTGTCATCAGTAGCACACACATGATTTTGTTGAAAGGGATGTGGTATAACTTTTCCTATAGAGAAATATAGCTGTAGTTGTTCGTTTATTTTAGTAACAACAGCTGTGAAATGACTGTTGGCTTTAATTTATAGCAGGGTTTCTCAGCCTCAGCACTGTTGACATTGGGGCTGAATTAATTATTTTTGTAGGACCATTCTCTGCCTTGCTGGGTGTTCAGCAGCATCCCCACTGTGTACCCACTAGATAACCAGTAGCAACCCCCTCCTCCTGTTGTGACACCAAAAATATTTTGAGACACTGTCAGATGTCCCTGAGGTGGCAAAGTTGACCCCTGTTGAGAACCACTGATTTATAGCACTCCTTTTTAGGTGTTTTTTTTTTTTTTTTTTTAAATCTTAATTCTGCTTTTGGTGTTTGATTATTTGGTATGTTCACATTTTCTTAGGAATCAGTTCATTTTCTAGTGTTTGAAAGTGTTTTTTGGTGGTATTAACTCCTCTAAATGTACCATATATGCTTTAATTTATAGCAATTTATAATCTCTGTTTTCCCAGTATGAATATTGAAAATGAAGGAATAAAGAGCCAAGGTTTGCATAAACTTGTAGAGACATAGATGGAAGTATAATGCTTTCTTATACTATTTAATTTGTTAATTTAAAACAAAATAAAAAATGGTAGGTTGTAAGAGATAGTAATAAGAGAGTGGTAATAATAATAGCATACCTTATAGGGATTGTGGTAAAAGGTTTAAAATGACATAATGTGGGTAAAGTAACTAGACAGAATCTGGCACAAAGTATGCAATGTATTTGCTACAAATATTTTTTTCCCTATTACCACACTTAAAATAGCTTTATTTGACCGCTTCCTGGTTGTCGTATATGTCTACTTTTTGAGTCATTTAACATGGTGTTCCAGATGGTATTATCTTCAGTTCTGTCTAAATTTGAGGGATAGCAGTTTTTGAATTTTATATTTGTTCTTCCTTGGAAATTTTGTCTCAAGCCATAAGTACTTACTAGCTGTTTATTAGCTCCACAGTTAACCATTTAACTGTGTTGCTTTTGTAACTGATTCAGTAAAGGTTTGTTTACAGCCATTTGAACACTTGGATTTATAAGGTCATGTTCCCTGAAATAATTACAAAATCTATATTAAATTTGTGAGGCCCCTTTTCTCTTGGTTAACAGTGACCCAGAAAATTATATCAAGAAGCACTTACAAGGTTGATAGAATCAAAAGGATTACTTTTTATGGTAGACTGGGATATTTTTATGTTTCAACATTACTACGCATAAGTGGCATAAGTGACGTTCAGTGTTTTACATTTATGTTTTCTGTTAATTGGATGTCGTTGTAATAGAAGAGGCTGGGCAGCATAAGGACAATAAGAAAACACTCCACAGAGATGTTGGTGGAGACTTTTGTTTCCCTCAAGCCACGGAAAGAATAGTTCCCACACACCTGAGCAGTAATAGAGACAAGGTTTAACCACTGTTTAAGAAAAATAATCCCTTCAGTTCCTGTTTTTAATCAGAACTTGGTTCACAATTAAGTAGAAGTTCTTACTTTAATAATTTTTGTTTGCTGTGCAATAATTATAGTGGTCACAGAAAAGAGAAGCTCAGTGAGAGCTCTGCTACTGCTGGCAGTATAATACTGAGGTGTAATATCATACGTAAGAAAATTTGGGTTTGTTTCTTGAATTCTTTTTGATCTGCATGTTTTAGTCTTTTAGTTAGTTATATGAAGGTGCGATTTTTTGTGTGTGTGTGTGTGTTTGTAGGTCAACATGATGGACCGTTGCCCAGACAGCATGCTGGATTGTTGCCAGAATCTCTTATTTGGGCATATATTGTCCAGCTGAGTTCTGCACTGCGTACCATTCATACCGCAGGTTTGGCATGTCGCGTTATGGACCCAACAAAGATTCTGATAACTGGCAAAACAAGGTACTGGCATTTTGAACTCTGGCTGCTTTATCGATCATCTAACCTATGACAGCTTAGTAAACATAGCATGACGATTTGTTTTAATTCTACCTTTTCATATATTCCATCCAGAAGAACTGCTGTGACTTTGAGTTCATTTGTAAGTTTTTTTTTTTTTACATGCTGAGTTTGTAATAAAATGCCTTGTTATTAACCAAGATCTTATAGGGGTTTGGGAGGTATGTATGGTTAGGGTTGGGGGTGTATCAACCAGTGTCAGTACAAGTTTCGTATGTACAACTGTCAGTCTCAGATTTTGACCTAAGTCCCCATGATCTGGAGAGGCTTAGTCAGCACAGCCTGTTGGGCTACACCCCCAGAGTTCCCATTCATGGAGTCTGGGGCGAGGCCTAGGAGTTGCATTTCTAACAAGGGGCGATTGATACTGTTGCTGCTAATTGGGTTTCATGCTTTGAGAACAAGTGATCTTACAGATACCTTGACTTCACCAGCGTTTGATTTGAGTTGCTGAAATTTTGAGAATCGTCTTGGGCAGCATAGCATGAGGAGCTCAAGGTCTTAGTACCAGGTTACCTGGATTCATGTCCTGGCTCTGCTAGTTACTTACTAACAGCAAGTTACGTGTGTGTTCAGCAGTCTGTGAGACAGGTGCTGTTGTCATCTCCATTTTCCATATTTGTAAGGTGCCTGCCTCATAAGATTGAGAGGACCAAATGAATTAATACATGTAAAATGCTTTGAATGTGCATAGCACATGTTCCTCGCCTGTTAAGAAGCTAACTGGTTCCCTTTTCATGCGTAACTAGTAACGAAGCAGCGAGGTTTGGGGAGAAGCAGCAGTGACCTGGCAGTCAGAAAGCACAGGTTGCAGTCTTGGCTTTGTCCATTCCCGGCTTTCACAGCCAGGGGCCTGTCAAGTCTGTGACCTTATCTCCAACGTGGTGACTGGCAGGGGTTACGTGGGGGTAGGGCAGGCGGGAGACCTGGCCAGGATGCTGAGATCCCTCCCAGTATCATCAGAAATGTTCAGTTTCCACTAGGATGTAAGTTCTCAAAAGTCTCATTTTAATTATTCTCTCTAAATTTTCTGATCTTTAAAGGTTGCGAGTAAATTGTGTTGGAGTTTTTGATGTTTTAACATTTGATAACAGTCAGAATAATAATCCATTGGCATTAATGGCTCAATACCAGGTGAGTAAGAATTAACATGGATATTTACTTAATAACTTAAGGCTTGAATTGTTTTTTTCAAGATAATTTTTTTTTTTTTAATTTTAAAAGCATTTCAGAATTTTAAATGTAGATCTCAGTTTATTCTGGGGGTGGTCTCTATGCAGACTTGGAATGTGCATTTCTTAACCACTATGGTGTGTTCAGTGTAGCGCCCTTAGAAGTTGTAATATACAGAATTAGTGGCAGTGTCAAGAGACTAGTTGTTCAAATGAAAATGCATTTATATGACTAGGAAATTCATCCTCAGCATAGATTAGAACATTAATTAGCTGAATGAAATACAGTAAATTACATTTTACTTAGTTTTCACTTTTTAGTATGTTAAAATCACACCTGTTGTTTTTACTTTTATGGTTGTCCCTCTGTCAATCCAAAACTTTTACTTTTAAAGGAAAGGTGTTGTATAGCTGTTTTCTAAAGGATTCTTTTTCTTTTCCTTAATCAAAACCTATCACTCACTTCTTGTACATTATTAGAATGTGGTTATAGTCTGACTTTATAGTAATATTGTGGACTGAGGTTCCATTGTGTTCTTAGCTATTTCATTCTTATTTCTTGATTAATGCAAGGTATAGGTAAGAATCCACCTCTGCAAGAGTTTTCAGTGTGGTTCCTTTTGCCTTTTTACTCTGTGCAAGTGATATAGCTATTTAAAGTCAGTATCTCATGTCATTCTGTTTGTATTCATATTTTTTGGAGGATGTGCAGTTGTCATTTTAAGACAATGTTTGTTTGTTTTTTTTATGTAAGGAGTTTTTGGTGATTCTGAACATTTATTAACTTAGGGAGATTTGATGTAAGGCAAAATCTCCTATTTACATGGAGAAACAGGGAGAATACCTTAGCTTCCCACTGCCCTTCTCATTTCCTTTTCTTTTCTTTAAATCTTTAAAAGATTTTAGTTTGCTTTATTAAAATTGAGACAAATTCAGAACAAAAAGGAAAGGCCTGGATGAGAATTAGAGTGTCAGTAGTGTGTGATATTCCGGTTAGTTCATGCTTAAACCTCTTCCTTTGCTGCTGGACGGTGGACAGCATAGTCCCCAGACTTAGAGCCGCTAGTCGTGTTCAGTTGTTTGCAGCCTCTTCGCAGCTTCCTTCCCCTCTGCTCGGGCCCACTTGCCCCCAGGAACTGCCAAGCTGTTCTGGTTGGTAGCGCCATCTAGTGGGCTCTATGTGGAAGAATCTGGCCACCCTCCAGTCCCCTCATCCTCACCCAACCCCCACCGCTAGCAGCTTTCTTCTGCAGAGGGGAATTTGCTCCCTCCTTCTTATCCTGGTTGGTTGTTTCTTAGCTACTTTCCTGCTTATCATCTGTCTTATACTTAGTGCCTAACTAATTGGCTCTGAAAATTTTCCTTCATAATCTTTGTGCTCCTGAAAGTGACTGATTATTGACTGTTAAAATGGTAGTGATCTTTATATATCCCCCAAGAAAATAATACTAAACTTTGGAAGAGAAATTAGACATTATTTAGAACCAGTGCCATCAGCCTCTGTTGCAACTATTAGGAAACCCTCTGTCCACAGAACTGGTGTTGTGTTGTTTATGTGCAGCCTCATGGTACCTCTTCATTCCTCTCTATTCTGAATAGCTCCTTTTTCTTTTTAATTACTAGTGGAAGATAAGACTAGTTTGATTTTGTTTTTCTGTAGGTATCACAGCAGGGGTGTTTTCCATTTTTTTATTTTCGAATGTCCTTTATGTTTTGGATTGTATAGTTAGTTACCTTGAAAGACCACACTTCATAAGAAAAAACAATTCCAGAGTTTCGAAACAAACAACTGTAAAGTAAGCATTTGGGCCAACTGATGGTAGGTTAAGATCTGCCCCCATTCATAAACTTGGGCTACTTTCAACCAATTGTCAGCCTCCCTTTATTTTTCAAAGGCAAAGATTGTATCAGGTTTTCTTTCTTTTTTTGGAGTGGGTGTATATATGGATTTTCCATATAGCTTATATAAGTAAGGTAAAGGAGAGAATTCATGGTAGTTCCTAGTGGGGGGTTTATGATTTTACAGAGAAGAGGGTACATGAGAAAGGAGTGTATTGTTTCTTGTAGTCTATTTTTCATAGTCTGTTTCAGACACGTGAATAGAGACTGACTTTCAGTAAAATGGACATAAGTAGAGCCATAGATAGAATCAGAGAAAAATCAAGAAGTCAAGAATCAGGAAGAAACTGAAAATGAGTTGGGGGGAAAGCCTCCAGAATTCAACAAATGGGGGGAAAAGCCAGATGGAGGTAAGAAGCAAAAATAACAAACGGAACACTATTTAGCTGGGAATAAGGAAAGGAGAGTTACTGAGTGCTTAATGACATTACAATGTCTCTATCGAGCAGGACTTCATTAACCTCTTTTATTTGAAAAAATCAGTTCTGATTTAGTCTGGGTTATGTGATGTGTATACTTCATTTCAGGTGGGTATTCCCACCTTGAGTCAGCTTCAGAAAGGTGGTAGATGTACTCAGAATCAGATGGACTTATTTCTTAAACCCATATAGTCCTTCAGCTATTTTGTGCTTTTGTTTTCCTATTTTCCAGTCTTGTAATAGGGGATGCTCTAGGTGGGAGATTTAGTTATAGCATTGATTCAGGGTGGAGCTAAACTGAGGATTTTGCTGTTTGAGGGTGGGGATGTTGTGTGTTGCTACATGCTGCTGAAATACCTAATAAACAGTAACAAGCTTAAGTTTGCTTTGCTGATGACACTGAATTGAAGCACTTGTAGACTTTTACAGTTTGCTTTTCCATGTACTGATTTCTCTTGATCAGCATGTTTATGATTTCCTTTATCTAACTTGGAATGTTTTATTGATCCGGAGAGAGACTGAGAGGAATCCTGCCTGAGTTCAGTCACAGCTGTGGGTCCAGAGAGCAAGGACGATGCCACAGCATTCATGCCCCTTCCCGTGGCACCTGCCCTCCCAGCCTGATCTCCAAACTCGGCCACTGACGGAGTCTTACACAGTTTCTCTGACATGAATCTTTGGCCTCTCTTTTCCTGATCGATCAGAGTTATTTGTCTAATAATCAGTTTTTCCATTGATTATATTGTAGGATCTTAGGTTCAGAGTATCAGATTCACCGATGCTAGATTTGAATATTTTAAGGTTATTTTAGTCATGGAGTTTGATTTCTTTTTATTTTTTACTCTTTGGGAAGGATGTTGTTAAGGATAGCTATCTAGTCCTAAAGTTTCAGTAGCAATTGCCTTGAAATACTCACCTGATTGTGCAAATAACACCATTTATAAACTTCTACAAAACCAGTGGCTCTCAACCCTGGCTGCATATCTGAATCTCTTAGGAAGTTTTGAAAAATACCAATATGTAGATCTTACCCCAGACTAACAACACCAAAATAGGATGGAGGGATAGCCACTGGGTGATTTTTTTTTTTCTTTTTTTTTTGAGCTTCTCAGGTGAATTTAATTGTAAAACTAGGTTTGAAAGCTCCTATGGAATATTTATTTATTCCATAAATAAACATGTATCCAGTAACTCAGATGAGATCTCAAATTGTGAAGATTTATGCAAGTTTTCCATAGAAATTACTTAAAATGATTTCCTTGAACCCTGAACTGTTCCACTGTCTCAGAGATACATGATTACTGATAGTTAACCTGCCAAGCAGGGCCACTTAGGTGACCATTCTGTTTCTAGGAGTTATTATTAGTCAGCTGTCTTTTAAACATTCTTTTGAAAGAAAGGCCTCAAAGGGGGAAATCTTTCAAACGAAGAAACAAACAAAATGAGTAGGAATTGAGGTGGTTGCAGAGCTCAGAGATCGACCATAGTGTGAAAATCTGTCTGGTAGGAAACAAGGGCAGATGGACTGACATGGAGGTTTGCAGCATTGTCGATGTCTAGAGAATGTGCTCTGAAATCAGGTATTGCAGACATTGTGTTTGGAATAAGGGAATTACTTCCCTTTCAAATACACTCTCACTTTTGTGCATCATGGAAAATGAAGAAAGTGCCAGTCATGAATGTAATGATTACTGTGAAGCAGCTGTTTGGTAACCAGCCTCAAATGTCCTGCCATAGTAAGAATATGAGCTTTATTTAAGTATAAACATTTAGGGGGAAAAAAAGACAATAAAGCAGCAGTTCTATAGGTGGCATATGAATTGTTTTGAATAATGTTTCTTAAAGTAGCCCCTAGGAGTACCTTCATTAGAATTACCTGGGTACTTTAAAAAGGTTGGGCCTGTTCCCAGACCTCCTGCTTGAGAATCTGGAGTGGAGTTGCTCAGTCTTTTTAATGAAGCTCCCAGGTAATTCTGATGAGCACCAATATTTAGGAACCTTGTGCTTAGTTCTTCAGCTTCTTTGTAAAGATGCTTTTTCCATGCAGGCAATAGTGTCAGTGTATTAAATTTGTGCCTATGAAAGAAAAATTAAAAGTTATATTTATTCTTTCATGTCAGCAAGCAGATCTGATATCATTAGGAAAAGTTGTGTTGGCTTTGGCTTGCAACTCTTTGGCAGGAATTCAGCGAGAGAATTTACAGAAAGCCATGGAACTGGTGACAATCAACTACTCCTCTGACCTGAAGAATCTGATTTTGTAAGTTTTAATGTAATGATCTTATGAGATAAGACAGATTTTTCATGAGAGTCTTTAACAGTGATTCAATTGATTTTTAGTTTCCACTATTTAAAATCAGGCAAAACATAATTAAACAATTTTTAATTTATTTTTATTGCTAAGTATGTATTTCTTGAAATAAAGTCATAAACCAGTGTGTTTAAATTAGTTATTGGTGTTTTAAACATTTGGCCAAAGGGTAGACCCCCCTAGAGCTGCATTGGTATCTACGAGCTACATAAGACATTTTAAATTTAAATAAATTACAGTTAAATAAAATTGAAACGATTCAATTCCTCGGTTGCACCACGTACATCTTAAGAGCTTAGAAGCTGCATGTACCTTCTGGCTCATATACTGGACAGTGTGAACATGGAACATTTGCATCATCTCAGAAAGTCCATTAGACAGTGCTGCTCTCCAGAGTGGTCAGTATCTTTGTAAGAGCTATCATAAATAACCCCATCTGCAGCCCAGTTGTGTGGTGTGTGGCCCACACCCCTGTTTCAGAGAGCATGTGTGTCAGGGTCCCTGTGCTTCTCCCCCAGTGTCTTTATACTCCAGGAAATCCTTGATTGTAAGTCTGAAATGACTGGGGCTTAAGAGAAGCCCAGTCCACTGTGGACTGCTGTCATGATGGTCTATAAGATGCGTCTGACATCGGGGATTCTGGAGGGGGGACAACCAGAACTTTTATTTTAAATGATTCAGGAGAAAAGATGCTAGGAAGTCTCCTTTGAAATTTTTTTTTCTATGATGTTCTAGAAGCAATTAGAGCTTATTGATCCTTTTCAGTCTCTTTTAGCTTCCAGCTGTTCCTTCTGATCTTTCTGTGTAACCCTGGATGATCCAGTTTCTTTTTGGACTAGCCCTGTGGTATGGAACTGAGGGACGGAGGATGGGGCTGCCCACCTGTGCTTTGTTACACTGGCCTAAGTGTCCTGCTTGTGACAGAGCACTGGAGCCAGTGGTTACCTGGTTCCTCTTACGATCAACTAAGATGATTTCTCTTAAGTAAAAATATTTGTTTCATATATTATCACAGCAGTGATTTCTAGCCATAGCTTGCAACACCTAGGATGTTTTAAGTAATCTCAAGTTATAATTTTCCCTTTTTATAAAAGTGAGAGTAAAGGATATAAGTGTAATAAATTGGCCATAAATTAATAATTATTGAAACTGGGTAATGGGTACATGAAGATTCATCATACTCTTCTCTCTCCTTCTATAAATGTTTGAAATTTTCCTTAATAAAAAATGAATTGACAAAAAAAGTCATACTTTCATACTAACCAGTAATCAAAATTTACAGAGCAGTAAACATGTATCATGTATTTTTGAGCTGATTGATGTGAATTATGAATTAATTCACCTAATTCTCCCAATAACCCTTTAAATTAGGTACCATTACTAGCTCCATTTTAAAGATGTCAAAACTGAGGCTGGGAGATATAAAATAACTTGCCAAAGTCACATAGCTTGTAATAACTTAAAGTGTGAGTAGTTAGATATAAATATATCAGTAATTACAGATGAATGGCTAAGACATAGATTGTCCACATGAGTTTATAAGCGTTCATTTATTCAACAAAAGAATGCCTAACTCTGTGTCAGATGCTGAAGCTACCTTGTATAAGATGAACAGAATCCCCCATCTTCTGGAGCTTCCCCCTATTATAATGGGGAGGAGTTAATGAACACGTCAACAAGTAAGATGTTTGCAAGATAGAGATAAGTCCTATGGAGAAAATAGGTATAATTATAAGCAGAGCACAGAAGAGTTAGACGCTGCTTTGTTAGAAATGGTTAGGACACGGCTGACCTGTCAGAATACTAATACTAAATGATCGATAATCATTGTGTTTTGACAGGTAGCCCTTTGAGACGTGTAGTATTTTTCTGCCTTAGTTATGATGGTAGAAGAAACTGTTCTTTTTCCTGATGTGTGTTAGTGCATGGAGATTTCTCAGAAATAAAAATACCCTGACAGCTGGCAAATGAAGTCACAGAGCAGGAGACAGCTTCCTAAAAAGCTGAGGCTTGTTTCTGTTACCGAAATGAAAGTCTGAGTTTTAGTTTAAAAACTATTTTTGAAGACCAATGGAAAAATTTCCCCACTTACAACCACCCCTTCCAAAACCTTTGGATCTTTTCATCTCCCACTATTGTAAAGAAGGGTTTGAGAATGGAAATATGGTAAGTGTAACTCTATACCCAGCTTTCCTTTCTCATTTTCATAGTAGTAAAAGATTTAGAGAAAGAGACGTTTTTACAGTTTTTTCCATTGGCTCTTAAAGTTTTCCAGAGAAAAGAAATACAGTCATTAAGCTTTAAAAATGAACTCGACTTGCATGAAAAAAAATTTTTGAAATTGTGCACACTAACATGCTGGTGGCAGCAGTCCCTGTGTGCTTGTGGGTTGTGTTGTTCTGTAAACTGCGTGTTTGGCATTCAAGTGATCCTTCTCTATTTTGGTTAGATATTTGTTGACTGACCAAAACAGGATGCGAAGTGTAAATGACATCATGCCCATGATTGGTGCTCGATTTTATACTCAATTGGATGCTGCTCAAATGAGAAATGATGTCATAGAGGAAGACCTTGCAAAGGTAAAGTGTGTAGTTAAAGGAGTGTGTACACACCTGCATCTGTGTGTATCAGTAGATGTAAAACAGAGTAATTACTGTGCTGGATATAGTACGCAGCTGGCTAAGACTGTTTGCAGATATTTTTGTCCAAACTTAGTGTTCAGTATTTTGATTTCTCAGGTCCTCTGGGCGTTTGTCTTATTTTTTTTTCATTCATGGTTTTGCCACAGTCTTGAGATACAATCTTGATTTTTTTTTTTTTAATATGCAGTCTTAGTAGTAGACAGCTACAGTGGGGGAAGAATAAATCACAGGCTTGTGATTAATACATACACTGTACTGTATATAAGATAGATAACCAACGGGGTCCTATTGTGTAGCACAGGAAACTACTCCAGTCTGTGATAACCTATATGAGAAAAATCTGAAAAAGAATGAATACATGTATATGTGTAACTGAATCACTTTGCTATACACCTGAAAGTAACACAAAAACTATAGTCCAATAAAAAAAGGGACAGTTGCATAATCTTGAGTATTACAGTATGTGAAAAGAACATGTTATATTCAAAAGTATAACCAAAAGATGGGGATATTAGGGTTTATGGTTTAAAGCTAATCTGGGTACAGGATACCAGTTTTATAAACGTTTGCTTTTATATTCAGTTAGCTGGAACATTAATATTCTCTCTCTTTTTAAAATGTTTTATAGGAGGTTCAAAATGGAAGACTGTTTAGGCTTCTAGCAAAATTGGGAACAATCAATGAGAGGCCGGAGTAAGGATTTACAGTATTTTACATCAATCAAGGGCACTGTTTTGCATAACCAGAATGAGTATACCTTATTCTTACTGATTTTATTTGGGAGAAGAGAAGAATTCTCATGTAAAGTGACCTTAAGCCTACTGTTAGCCATTAGGGTGGTGTTTTTAATCACAGCCCTGGTTGTGGTTTTCCTTAGGGATTACACATACGCACAGAGAGAGACACACACACACTATACACACACACACACACACACACTATACACACTACGCACACAGAGACACACAGACACACTACACATACATACATATTACACATACACTACACACACACACACTACACACATACATACAGAGACACACATACATATGTAACACACACACACACACTACACACACTATACACACAGAGACAGAGACACACAGATACAGACACACTACACACATACACACACACTTTACACACACACTACACATACATGCACACACACGCTACACACAGAGACACACATACATACACACACTATACACACACTACACACATACATAACACACACATACACATACACACAGAGACACACACATACACTACACACATACATACGCACGTACACTACACACATGCACACATACACTGCACACATACATATGCACACTACACACACATACACACATGCACACACACATGCACAGAGACATACACATACACAACACACATACATACGCATATACACACATACACACACGTATACACACACACGAACAGAAAATACACTGTGTTAAAAACCTCTGTTGTGGTTTGCCTGTGAGGGAACATTTTCTGCCTGTCAGTACTGCCTCTCCCCATCTGCTTTTTGAAGCCTGTTCCGTTTACCATGGTCAGACTGGATCTTTTTGATATTTCTAATTGTTTCATGCCTCTTATCTTCTGTTAAAGTGCATTGTTTATAGCTGTCACATGAGTGACACTGGAAAGGCATCACCATCTTACGTTATTGTTTAGTTCTGCCTTGTTTGTGAGTTAATTGTATGTTCAAGAAAGAAGCAAGGTTGATGTTGATGCTTCATATCTGTCCCAAAGACAAGGTGAAGTAGTAGTAGAGCTGTGGTGACTGTGGTATACAAGCTGCTGCTGCTGCTGCGGCACTGCGGTCGTGTCCGACTGTGCGACCCCGTCCCTGGGGTTCTCCAGGCAGGAACCCTGGAGTGGGCCGCCATTTCCTTCTCCAGTGCATGAAAGTGAAAAGTGAAAGTGAAGTCGCTCAGTCGTGTCCGACTCTTTGTAACCCCATGGACTGCAGCCTACCAGGCTCCTCCATCCATGGGATTTTCGAGGCAAGAGTACTGGAGTGGGGTGCCATTGCCTTCTCCGCACAAGCTAAATTTCAGGATTGTTAACTGCTTGCTGTTCATAGAGATAAGTGGTAGATAAATACCATTGCTTGAGGGGGTTTTTTTGACCACAAAATTTAAATTCACTTACCTTTCTTCAAAGTTAAAAGATTCAGTTAGCATTTTCCCTAGTGATTTTTCTAAGTAAAGAGAATGTGGTCATATGTTGAACCATTTTAAAAGTTTTTAGTTACTTCTTCTGGCATTTATCTCTTTATTTAAAAATAGCATGCTTAAGTGCTGTTTCTTGATTTTTCTTCAGTGTTTCAGTTTTTCTTCAGTTTTTTTCTTCAATTTTTCTTTCTCAGCTAATGACTTTGTCCTGTGGCAGGTGAGGCTGTATTTCTCATACACCCTTCCCTTAACTAAACACAAACACACACTATACCACTTAACCCCTGAATTTTGAGATGAGTATTCAGTGTTGACATTACTAGAGCAAGGTAAATACTGTTTGTAGCTTCAGCACACAGTAAATCATGACTGCATTTCCTTTGTTTTGTATTTTGGTTTTTTATTTTTGTTTTCCTGGTGTGAATACTTGTCTTATGTAGAAAACTAAGCAAGTGAAAAATAGTTACCACCAGTTCATTCTAAACTCACTGCAGGATATAAAACACCCTTCCATATGGTCAAAAATAAGTAGTAACCTCTCAGTTCCTTTTTTCCTCCCCATTAGAGAAAGTACCCCCAGGGCCTCTGCCAGCTGCCCCTCTAGGGGCTGGTTGCCTTCCAGCCTGCTCACGCCCTTAGCTGAGACCCCAGGCTTCCCTTCACTCTTGCCCTGGCAGCTCTCCCTCTTCTTGTTCCCCCTCTGTGTTACATGCCCTGTTTCTTGCTTTTTGCATTGGTTTACTCTTCTGCTTTAATAAATCACATCCTTCTGTAGCTTCCTGAGAAAGGGGAGTTTTTCTCAGTGTTTGGAAGTCTAAAAATATCTTTATTCTGCTTTCATACTTTATTGATAATATGATTGGGTATATGTCCTCAGAAAATTCTTTTTATTAATGAAATCTTTTGAGTATAGTGTGTATGAACCAGTTTCTTTAAAAGTAGAAAAGGTTTGCAGTGAAAAACCTTTCATACCTGACATACCCAGTCTCTCCACTCCTCCTACCAGCCTTTAGTTTATTAGTCTCTTGTACATATTCCCTGAGTTAGCAACTATATATTCTTATCACCCCTCTACTTTAAAATATGTGCAAACTGTAAGTTATGTACAATGGTCTGTATATTGCACATGACAGTATGTTTTCTCATAACAGGGTATTTTGGAAATCTTTGTACAGATACGTTTAGTGTATATAGTTAACAAACATGACCTAACTGAATCCTAGTAACAGCCCATAGTGCAGATACTTCAGTATTCCGTTTTAATAGAGAGATTGAAACATAGACAGGTTAAAAGCCTCCGGGGTCACACATAAAGTCAAGACTCGAGTCCGGACAACATGTGGTTCCAGAGTCTGTGCTGTCGTAACCACACTGCCATACTTCCTCATGGTCAGTGGCCGTGTAATAGTCCATCCTGTGGATGCTCTGTAATTTGTCTCTCTAGTTCCTTATCAATGGCCTTTTGAGTTGTTCTCAACCTTTTGCTAGAATAAGCGGTTCTGCAGGGACTGACTTAAGCATACTTAATTTTGTGTGTGTACAAGTGTAGGTCCAACTCTGATTATGAGGTCAGTACCTGCTGGAATTTGTGACTGTAATTTGATAGCTGTTAGAAGGATTTACCAGTGTACAGTGCATGAGAGTCTTTCACTAGCAATACTTTTTCCAAACTTCTGGGTTTTTGACAACCTGATAGATGAAAAATTGAATCTCAGTGCAGGTTTTTTGGTATTTACTCGTAATGAGCATGTTGCCTATCTTTCTGATTCATTTTTGCTTCCTTTTCTGTCTGTCTGTTGCTTTGCCCATCTTTATTTCCAGCTACATTTTCTGTCTTTTTGCTGTGTAGGAGCCAGAAGGATCTGACCTTTGTGATCCTTTCTTTTAAGTTTGTCATCTTTCTTTTGACTCTGCTCAATTTTTTCCCATACAGACATTTTTATAGTAGTCGTATTGATTGAATTTATTTTTTGCTTCTGGATTTTGAGTCATGGTCAGAAAGTTAGCATTTCTACTCTTAAGATGATCTTATGAAGGGATCATCAAGTATTTTCTAGAATACTTAAGGCTTCATTTTTTTATATTAGATTTTTTTATATATTTGGAATTTATATAGGATGTAAGGTATGAATTCACCACCACCCCCACCAGATGACTATCCAGTGGTCCAAAAGCTGTTTATTGCATAGTCTAGCTTTTCCCACTGGTTTATTAAGGCAGCTGCTCTTTCACACTATCTTAATGAATGACATTTAAAATCTAGTAATGTTAGCTCTTTCTTGTCTCCGCTTTATTGGTTTTATTAAATTTATTAGTAAGCTTAAGGAGCATTTGTGTTTTTTAGATGTGCAGTTACCTTCTCCAAGATAATGGCATGTCACTGTATTTGCTGATGTCTGCTTTAGTATCCTTCAGAGTTTACATTGTTCTTTATATAGTTACAATACACTAAGTTTATTCTTAGGTGTTTTTACTTGTTGTTTTCAATGGAAATTTCCTCCATCCTGTCTTCTTAGAGTCTTTGTTATCGATGTATGTGAAAAAAAATTGATTTCTATAAATTTTGTAGCATGGGACTTCTAGTGTTTGGGTAGTTTTTCAGTTGATTCTTCTGGGTTACTCAGTCGTGTCTTCATATAATGATAGTCATATTTCCTCCCTTCTCATTTCTGTACTTTTGATGTCTCTTGAATGACTGTGTTTGTATCTCTAATTCATAGTTCAGTAATAGTAATGATAGTTTCTTTCAGAATTTGAAGCACTGCTCCATTTATTGTCTTTTAACTTATAGACAGACTCAAAGCCATTTTCTTTCCAAATTTTTCTTCATCCCCATGCTTTTAGGACAAACCACTCCCCCCCTTTTTTTAAATCATTGATGTGCAGAAATTCACAGCAATGTGCTGTGGTGGTGAGTTTTTGATTCGTTCTGATGAATCAACAGATGGGCCTTTTAACCTTGGGGATTTCTATCTTTTAGTTCTTGGAAGTTGTCTTACTCTTTCTTTGTAAACCTCTTTCTGGAATTCGCGCTGCTTAGATGTTACACCTTTGCAGTTGATTTTCTAATATTCTTTTCTGTTTTCCATTTTGTGTCTTAGTGTTGTGCTTTGTAGCCAAAAATCTCAACTTATTTTGTCTGAAGTTAAAGCGTTTTTTCCTAATGTTTTAAATTTGTACTTTCTAGGCAATAATCGCAACTTACTTGGTCTAAAATTAAAGGGTTTCTTCCCTAATCCTTTAAAATTTTTGAATTTCTGCTATATTTTAAATTTCCAAATATTTCTGCTTTCTGAATATTTCTGTCTTACAGCATTTAATTCATTTTTCTCTGAGGCTGTCAATTATAGATTTTTATTGAGTGGGTTTTTAAAATTTTTGTTTAACTTTTATTTTGTCCCCTGCATTATCTCATAGAAAACCCCACTAACGACTTCCCCTTCAAGCACCCCACAAAACATTAGAGCTCAGTGTTTTTTTTTTCAGATCTGCTAAGTCATGCCGCTTACCTGTCTGCTTTTCTCCTTTCGAATTTTTGTGAATATTTTTTGTCTCTTATTGTTTCTGATCCCTTTGTCCTTGTGTGTCTATATGTTTTCTTAGACACTTACTCTCAGTTGGCTGGGGTTTTGAAAAGGAACAGAGATAAATGGGTGTGTTTAATCAACTTTTAATTGAAAGACCCTGGAGTGATCTTAATAAAGCAGACACATGACTGGGGCGGGGGCTTCCCTCTTTGTTCTCAGAATGCAGACCTCATTTTTACATGTGATCTAAGGCTGCATGGCCTGACCTCTCCCTTTTCATCCTTGCTTCAGATCTACCTTTTTTTCCTTTTAATTTCCTCCTTGCCTCTTGTGCTGTCTGCCCGTCTTTTCTTGTACCCCTCCTTGTCCTCACTCCGGTCATGCACTCTGATCCTCTTTTCCCCCAGCGCCATCCAGCCTCACTTATCTTTTCTTGTTTAGGTGCCCCTTGCTCTCTCCCTTGCGCATACTGAGGCCTCTAACCAAGAGGCATACTTCCTTGGGGAGAGCACCATTCCCTCTCTGGAAAGCCTTCCTTGGCTTCCCAGGTGAATTCTTGTTTCTGGTCTATACTGTGTCCCTGTTTTTAAATAGCATTCTCTCCATATACAGTTGCAGCTTTTTGTTGTTATTTGAATATCTTTTCACCACTAACCTATATGTTTCATAGGTCACTGAAAACTAACAGTGACCATCTGGCCAGTTTTCCAGCTCTTTGCCACTCACTTTCACATCATCACATGATGGTAGGAAACCAGTATCTACCCCATTTTGTTTAGTCCTAAACATTTCCTTGTTTTATGCCCCCAGTAAAGCAGAAGACATGTCTGACATCTCTCTCTACCCTATAGAGAGAGGTCATTTGCTTTCTTCCCCATTTTATCTAATGGTAGGGGCCTAAGTGAGGAAGGGATTGTGAAGTAGGAGTATGTAAGGGGGTGATTGCTTTGAGAAGTAGAAAATGGTATTCATATACTTCCATGTTCAGTGAGATTATTTTAAAAAATCTATGGGTACTCTGGACATAAAAATTAGATTTAAAAAAGCTACACACAGACCCTACTTTCTGGTTGATTGTAGACAACAATAAAACTGGTTTTGAGTCTGAAGTATACAGCTATGTGTTGTAAGCATGAGTTATTGAGGTTAATATTCCCTTCCCTCAGGTTTCAGAAGGATCCTACCTGGTCAGAGACGGGAGACCGGTACCTGTTGAAGCTCTTTAGGGATCATCTTTTTCATCAGGTGACAGAAGCGGGTGCTCCTTGGATTGACCTCAGTCATATCATTTCTTGTCTTAACAAGGTAATCTGGGCCTGGACTTTGAAGATTATGATGCTATAATCTCCAGTTTATAGAGCTGCATCTTGTACAAATATTGAGAGATGTAAGGAATTACGTCTCTGTACTCTGCATGTGAAGAGTTGACTCATTGGAAAAGACCCTGATGCTGGGAAGGATTGAGGGCAGGAGGAGAAGGGGACGACAGAGGATGAGATGGCTGGATGGCATCACCGACTCAATGGGCATGGGTTTGGGTAGACTCTGGGAGTTGGTGATGGACAGGGAGGCCTGGCATGCTGCGATTCATGGGGTTGCAAAGAGTCGGACACGACTGAGCGACTGAACTGACTGACTGACTCTGCTGTAGTATACAGGGCATGTTATTCATAATTATTAGCTGCTCCCACTTAAATAGCTGTTTCTAGAATGGGAGTATTTTTTAAAACCTGCATGAATAATTTCGGAATTTTTCATGGTGGATCTTTTTGTTGTGATCAAATGTCACAAAATGACTGCCTTTTCTCCCCCAACTCACCCCCACTGTATTTTATTTACCAGGTGTAGTTTGTTTCAACATATGAGGCCATGAGTGGGAAAGACAAAAATACTTTTGCGTTTAAATATCTTTAAAAGTTGAATTCCTTTCTTTGCAGTCATGGGTCACGTTGAGTGCTCTCAGCTCAGGGTGTCAGTCAAGTGTTAAAACTGAGAGCGCAGTGCCAGGCATGCCAACAGAGCCCGCTGTGATAAATGGGGGGTAGGTGGTTAGATGAACCATGTTGGTAGAGGCATGTCATAAGTTTATTTAAGAGGCGAGCTTTGTGTTTTAGAGAGGGCTCGGAGAGATGGATTTACAGAGGAAAGGAGGAATGCGTTTTTCTTGTGAACTACTTGTAATCACGGAGAGAAATGGGTCTCCAGAGGTAAACCCTCTTTTGTTTAGGTTTGTATGTGAAACAGGGGTTGGCCACCTGTGGCCTGTGGACCAAATCCTTTCCTGTTTTTAGACAACCTACAAGCTAAGAATTTTTTCTCACATTTTAAAAAGATTGTAAAAACAACTAACAACATGAAACAGAGGCTTGTATATGGCCCTGAAATCGAAAGCCTTTACTGTCTGGTGCTTCTCTGCTGACTCCTGGTCTAAGCTGTCCCTAAATTGCAACGATTAGAGCAGAAACTAGCCACTGTGGCCCATGATTTAGATCTGTTGGCTACGGTGTGCTCACCCTCCAGATAAAATGGGTTTTATTTTTAAGCATACTTTGCCAAGTTTGAATTTCCTTAAAACTCTTTGGAGAGTATTGTCAGTAACCTACATTAAGACAGAACAAGACTATGTATAATTTAGCTAATCTGGTACAATTTATGTATTCATTTGTCCTTTTTCTTTCGGAGAAAACATTTTTCTTAACCATCAAGTGGAGAATAATGCCGCCAGATTTTAGAAAACAGTCTATAGCATCAAAGCACCAGTGGGTAAAAATATGTAAAACTGGAATAAATACTGACAGGGAGAACCTGTGGAATAAGCCACAAACAGATGACTTATTGTAGATGAAGATTACTTACTGAGTATTAGGATAACTGAAGCTTTGGAGAAAATTCTGTTTCATTTCATAAAATAACTGGGAGTAAATAACTCAGTAAATAAAATAGGAGTAAATAAGTTTATCTTAAATCTGAAAATGTGACAATTTTTTGTTTAGAAAGAGTGTAATAAATTAAAAGGGATGGATGGTCATTTTGGTGATACAGAAATTAAAGTTTTACATAGATTATTTTGGTGGAAATGACAGAAATTAGATGGTAAAATGATTTGAAAGGCTATTGTCTTCAGAATTAGTGTTAAACATTTTAATGAATTAATGAAAAGGGAAGGAAAAAGGTACATTGAAAACTAACAAAAGTAAAGTGAAAATCCTAACAGGAGAAGTTATTTGATGAACTCAGGATTCTTACTAATGCTTTATAAAGGCCTCATTAAAATACTATTGCCAGATCCTGATAGACAAGGATTTGGTAATGATCATATACTGGCATTCATACAAGTGGAAATAACAGAAGTAAACGTATAAAAACATTTGGTAACATTAGTTAAAAAGATTAAAAAAAAACATTAAAAAAGGTAAAATAGCAAGGCACTCATTTGATGTGGTGTTACTGGTAAATTGATACAGATCATAAATTTGTGCTGTTCGATGTCCTTTGGAAAGCAGTTTGCCTGTATGTATTAAGCTATAAAATTCCTCAGACTTCTTGATTCCGTCTCTCCTAGGGAAGTAATTCTACAGAAGAAAAAAATTAAGTAGCGAAATATGTTCATTGCACTGTAATTCAGGATGCCCAAAGACTGGAAGATATTGGGGGAATAATTGAAGTCTGCATTTTATGGAGTATCAACTGGATGGAAAGTATTGTACCCAAGTGTTAAGCGTGAAAGACAGACAGGCAGCAACATAGGGCAATGTTTGTAAAAAACACACCTGAGTTCAAAAGTGTGTGCATACTGACTAGTGATGTAAAATATTTACGATTATGTGGAGGGGGATGTGACACAATTTTTAAAAATTTCATATGTTACTGTTGCACGTGTTGTCCTAAAATAGGCTTGCACTTCACATTTTGTGTGTCTGTCTGTTTCAGTTAGATGCTGGTGTGCCAGAAAAAATAAGCCTCATTTCCAGAGATGAGAAGAGTGTACTTGTGGTGACTTACAGTGACTTAAAGCGATGCTTTGAAAATACTTTTCAAGAACTGATTGCAGCTGCGAATGGTCAGTTGTAGTATTTGCTTAAAAAAAATAAAATAGGCGGGATATGGCCAAGGAGCTCAACCAATAGCAAATTGCACTACAGCTGAACTGGCGTCATCTCATCTCACGTCGGGAAGCACGCAGAAGATGAGCAGAGCTGCTTGCACTTGGGTCAGGTGCACTGTTACTTGAAAGAAAGAATGTCTCCCTCAGCCCCGAGCTGTGGCTGCCGGCGGGGCCACACCTGTGAAGAATTTATTTTAGATCAAGGAGCACCATTAGGTGAATGATGTTCCAGCTTTTGTTGTTTTTTTTTCCCCACTTGTATATGCACTAATTTTAATTTTTTAAAGACTTTTTTCTGATCTTTGAACTTTTGCCATGTTGTATACTTATTAAGGGAAACTATTTGCAAGGACACTTTTGGGAAACCATGCTGGGCAGCATTTTTGTTCACTGAGGGGTGCAGAATTTGCTCTTTGGGGGAGGGGTTGCCCTGAGTAACATAACGGACCAGGTCAGTGATTTCATGGAAGTACAGTATAGTGCATCGTTCTTGTAAGAGTATTGTATGCAAGCTCTGTATGCCACCCACTGTTTGTTCAGATTGAGAGGTTTTTTTTTGTTTTGTTTTTACGAACACAGAAAAGTATCAGTGAATTATTGGGCATGAATTCCCCTCTCAGCTGATTTAAATCCTTTCTGAATGAGGATAGACAGTCACTGAAGGAGCATACAGAACTCTTCACTCCAGATTCAACCAGAGCCTTTTTAAAAAAAAAAAAAAAAGGGTGTTCCCCTGCTAATCAGATACATTTATGCCATTTTTTTTTAATAGAAAAAAAACATTAAGAAATTGTGTTAAAGGCCTGAAGGTCAGGAGTCTGTTGCTTTAGGTTCTTTCCAGTTTGCTTTTTTTGTATAAAGTTCTGTTCTTTAAACCACAGCTTTACTATGGTACTTTACACTGGACACAGATGCAGAGACACTGTTCAGAAGACAAACTGCACACAGCAGTGGTCTGGCGTCGAGAGCTTTCTGAAGTCTTACAGCCTGGATCTGGAAGGATCACAGTCTGCTGTGCCTTTGCAGTCACTGCTTAGCCCAAAGTCATAGTGCTTTTGATAATAATAACTCTGTGGGGGTATTCCTGAGTCAGTCAATCTCAAAAGTTTGGAATTTTCCTCCTCTTAACTTTCTTAACATTTGGACGTGCAGTTGTCGCCAAACTTGGGTATTCATGGAATTTCTAGTCAATGAAATACCTGTCCTTAGATACTGAAGACTGCCAAATACATAGGAATTTTCTTTCATAAAAACCAGTAATGAAGACTTTTATCTCCTTTCCCAGCACTGAATGTTTTCCTAGCACTGGGTGCTCACCACACAACGATGAAGAAATGTGGAAACTCAGAAGGTCGGGAGGGACTTCCAGGCACTTGCAACTGATGTGACAGTCTTCAATTTTAATAACTATTCATATTTGTAGTTTTCAGAGAAGTTTTTAATATTTCTCTGTCCACTTTTTATAAGCTTTAAAATGATTTTCTCTGCCTTGAGATTTGCATCAAGAAAAAGCACCTCTTCACCCAAAAGCTTTGAAGACTAGAGACATGCTTTACATGTTTTAACAAGTGTGTTTGAGTCCACGTTTGGTAGCATCAGTTGTTGAGTTAAAAAGGAAATCAATTATTGCATTTGATCAGGATGGATTTTAAAAAGAACATAATGTTCACTATTCAAAGGATAATTAACATTTGCCACCGTAATGTTCTTTTTTTAAATGTAAAAGGAACAAGAACTTGGAGACATTAACATGCAAAGGTCTTTTATCATTATTAGCTCATGTATTTGAGGAAGAGCAGCTGTCTTTTTATATGTTTTTTGACAAATCATATTGTAATTCTTTTGTACAAAAAAGAACTACTTGTATTCTAGAAGAAATATGAAATGCTTAATTTATAAGCGGGCTGGAGATTTTTTCCAATATTGTTTTCTTTGAAAATGAAAGGGGATCATCTATTTTAGTTTCGGGGTCTGGGAACTTTTTGAAAATTTAATTTGTGGACCAATGTTATGTGAAAGCTAAGGAAGGGCAGGGGTAAAATAGGGCTTGATTTTCTCATTCTGTACAGACCAGCAAACTTCCCTCTGCAAGGCAGGCTTAAATCACAAACCCAAGAGTGTTTGCGTCATAAAATGCTAGTTTGCTTCAGCCCCTAGTAACCTCAGGACTTGGTTTGAATATAAAAGGTAGACAACAGATATGTTTTCATGAGTAAATATTGTCAGCCAGAAAACAGTTGGTGTCAGGTAAATGTATTTTTTTTTTAAGCTTTGTTTTATATTTATTTTTCATTTAGTTTTTATTGGGAATGGTTTTCAATAGCACTCTTATTAGTTCTGCTTAGGTGTTTTTTGGGGGAGCCCTCTTTTCCATAGTGTAATCCCACTTAAGAGGTTGTCTAAAAGTTAGTCTTTTTAATTCATAGGAAGATTTTACTATCTGAGAGTACTCAAATTAAGGATGTGAGCTTCCCACGCCTCCCTGTCAGGACAGACATAGAAGCACAGCAAGGACAGCCCCGAATCATGTGACGTCGCCGTTCAGCCTCTGTACCTGCCTTCCGTTCTGTCCGTGCGTTTACTCATTGTAAATATGTTTGAGGGCACCTTTGTGTTTTTGCCTTCGACCTCGGTTCTGTGATTTGGATGTCAACAACTTCCCTGAAAAGCACCAGTGTGTTCATTTCTAATGTCATGACCCCTATCTGGGTTATTTCATCTTTATCCTGTTTTCAGTCTCTATGTGTACAGCAGTATTTTTAATAAAGAATTACAGAGAGAAGATTGTCCTTTTTTTTTTTTTTTTTTTTCCTTTTTGGTACCAGTGCGTTTATCAAGAGGATGTTTGTCTTATGATCAGGACTTAAAAGGCTGAATATTTCATATGTGTTTTGGAGGAATTTTTGGTCTTTGGGTAAAATGGTGGCAGATTTATTTACTAAGTATCTGTTAAATGCTTAACTTGGACCTGTTCTAGACACTAAAAATGCAGATATGAGTACTTGTTATTTACAGAATGTATAGTTACACCCAAACATTTCTAAATAGTATATGGCACATGGTGTAGTTCAGGGAAGAGGACCTATTTCCATGAAGGGAATGACACCTAGCTCATCATTGATTCAGACTCAGTCTACTGTGTAGATGAAGGCGCCCTGCCCCCCACACCCTCCAGAAACATCATATAAGGGTAGAGAATGAAAATATGGCAAAATGTTAATACTCAGTGAAACTAGATACTTGTTCATTAAATATAAGCCTACTTCAGAGAGACTGTGGGTTCAGACCCCTGCAATAATGCAGTAAAGTGAGTTGCATGAATTTTTTGGTTTCCCCGGGCATATAAAGTTATATTTACACCATCGATAGCATCATGTCTAAAAAAATGTATATACCTTGATTTAAAAATCTTGCTGGTTGTCATCTGAGCCTTCAGCAAGTTGTAGTCTTTTTGCAGTAGTAACAGCAGAGATTCCTGATCACTATAACAAATACAGTAAGAATGAAAAAGTTTGAAGCACTGAGAATTACCAACATGAGCCATGAAGTGAGCAACTGCTGTTGAAAAACAGTGCCTTTAGACTTAATTTGACGCAAAGTTGCTACACAAACTTCCAGTTTGTAGAAAGCACAGTAACTGTGAGGCCTGTCTGTATTTTATTGAATGCCTGTTACCACATTATTGACTAAAGATGCATTACTATGTCTTTTGTTACTCAGACGTTATTGACCAGAAACGTATCAATACTTTTTTTTTTTTTTTTGAAGAGAGTGATGCAATTAACACTGTGCGAAGTTGTCAGAGCTTGAAATCAATCCAGGATTCGTTACACAACTTAGGATTGTTATCATTCACATGTTGCTCCATTAGGTTTTTGTTCCAGTCTTGTGTATATCATAAACAGAAACTTCTTAGAAATGGTGCATCAAGAAATTTTGAGTGAAAAGCTTTTTGGTGAACTTTACACAGATACTTTCTCTGATAGGCCAAGTGATACATATACTAGTGTCTTCAGAATGTAGTTCTGATGCAGATGATATGAACATTAGAGCAACAAAAAGACAAAAAACCTTAGTGTTTGATTCTGATACGGAAAGTGGACATGAGACTGGCCGGTGCTGGGGGATGCATTCTCCTTTGCTTCTGCTGAAGAGTAGGTTGAAGACAATGTTTCATGAAAATTAGAAGACTTTACAGGTGTGTCAGGTATTCATATATTGAATGCAATAACCTGCAAAATGTTAATGAAATAACAATGAATTTTGGGCCCAGTCAGAATAAAAATTGTCTGCCACAGCTGTTTCTGCAAAAAGCCCCCAGTCAGTAAAGAGTTAATGCCAGGCATTGTGCTAGGAACCAACAGAATCCTGACCACAGCAACTATTTGTGTTCTTGTTGCTCAGTTGTGTCTGATTCTTGGTGACCCCAGGGACTGGCCCGCCAGGCTCCTCTGTCCACAGGATTCTCCAGGCAGGAATACTGGAGTGGCTTGCCATTTCCTTCTCCAGGGGATCTTCCTGACCCAGGGTTCGAACCCTGGTCTCCTGCATTGCAGCCACCAGGGAAGCTGCCATATAGTAGTTAAGAGGTAATAGTGATTATGTGATTAAGTAACATAAAGGATGTGGATTGGGTGCCAGGTTGAGCAAATTAAAACAGCACCAAGTTAGCCTCAGAGTCATGCAGTGTCACTTCTGCCACATTCTGTTGCTTACAGGAGAACTGGCAGAGCCAGCCCTGATTGCAGGGGAGAGGAACTGGGTGGGGAAGTGGCAAGAACACTGCTGAGGTTCACATGGGATGGGAGAGTGTTGAGGCTATCTTGGATTGGCCACAGTGTCAAGAGCACATGTCATCAATTTAGCATGTGCCTGAGAGTTTGGGGAGAGATCTGGTCGATACGTGTAATTCGCACGTCATTATCCCATAGACATCATTGCAATCCTTGAGGTTGGTTGAGATCATGAAGAGAATTAGTATGGGCTTAGAAGAACAAAGGTCTGGGGCAGTGCCCTGGGTTCCCTGGAACACTATCTACAGATCAGATGAAACCAATACAAGACAGAAATGACCTGTGAGGTGGTGGTGGTGGCGGGGGTGGGGGGTGGGGGGGAGATCCGGCAAGTTCAGAAATCAAGGTCTTGATGAGAAAGATTGAGACAGAAAAGGGCCATTGAATTTAGCAACATGGCATTGTGGGTAATCTTGTCAAGAGCAGCTCCATTCAGTGAGAGAGAGAAAGCTTGGCTCAAGTGGGCGGAAAGGGACCAGGAAGTATAAGCTCTCTTTCAAGGAATTTTGTCGTGAAGAGGAGTAGAGAAATGAGGTGGTAACTGGAGGGGAAGGTAGGGATGGTTAGGGTTAGGGTGTTGGTTTTGCAAGATGAGAGAGGTACTAGCATGTTCATATCCAGTGGGAAAGGGGGGAGTGGGCGGGGGGGGGGGGTGTTGTGTGAGGTGCTGGCACCAGTGCCCTTGAGTTGCGTTTGGGGGCTGCCGAGTGCACCAGTGGGTGTTTTGAGTCTGTGTGGGTGCAGATGCTGGTAGGTGGGCAAATGTGACCAGGGGATTTTGAAGTTCTCATGATTCCTTCAGTTTTCCCGTTAACGTGAAGGGCAAAACTGATGGTACCTATCATGTTGGGTTGTTCTGAAAATTAAGTGTCTTTTCCTCATTTTTTTTCAGCACTTGGAATAGTTGCTGGCACAGAAAATTCACTTGCTGTGTAGAGTCTGAGCCTAAGCTCTTACTCTTTAAAATGGGTTTTTCTTCTGTGAAAAGTGGTAGTCAATCTTTTTTTTCCTTTTGAATATCTTTTATTGAAGAATAGCTTACAAACACAGGTTTGCAAGTAAGCAGACAGCTCAGTGAGTGGTCACAAAATGATTGCACCTACTACCCCACCCAGATCAAGAAATGGAGCCTTCTTTGTGGCATCTAATTGATTTGGAGGTTGGTTTGGTTTGGTTTGTTTTCTCTTAGATATCTTGAGTTCAAAACACAGAAGGCTAGTCATTCCTGTGTTGGAACCCAGGATATTTTTGAAATATTTCCTTGCCTTTGGAAACCAAAAGTCTGATAACATGTTTAACACTGAGGGGTTCAATAAACCTTACTGGGCCATCCTTCTGCTGGAGGAAAGGAAAAAAAAAAAACTATTCCCAAATGTACTGTAAATTTCTAAAGTCATGAGAAAACTTCTAAACTATGACATGACACCAATTCCTTGAGCATTCTTTAAATCTTTTGCCCAAATGAGTGACTTCTGTGTCAAGAAAACCAGTAATATTTTAAAAGGATTTCAGATTCTCAAAATGCTTCTTGCCCTCTTCAACTAATTGAGATTAGTCATTTATCCCCTTTTCTTGCTTTTATCCCAAAGAAAGTAGGCTTGTTTTCTCGGAAAATGTTTCTCCAATCTGGTTTGCTTATGGTCTTATTAGGAAGGTGATGGTGTAAGCTCTTTCTAAGACAATGTGGTTGGTTGCTTATTCTATGTCTACTAGTGATTCTCTAATTTTTTTCTCTTTCTAGGATGTAACCCACAAAACAAAGTTGAGTACTTAGCTAGTGTCCTTTTCTTACGGAAATTCTTGTGTCTCTGGTTTTTGCCTAATTATTTTGTATGCTTTCCTGCACACAATCTCTAATACACACACACAGTTCAGTTCAGTTGCTCAGTCGTGTCCAACTCTGCGACCCCATGAACTGCAGCACATCCAGGCCTCCCTGACCATCACCAACTCCTGGAGTTTACTCAAACTCATGTCCATTGAGTCAGTGATGCCATCCAACCATCTCATCCTCTGTTGTCCCCTTCTCCTCCCGCCTTCAGTCTTTCCCAGATCAGGTCTTTTCAAATGAGTCAGTTCTTTGCGTCAGGTGCCAAAGTATTGAAGTTTCAGCTTCAGCATCAGTCCTTCCAATGAATATTCAGGACTGATTTCCTTTAGGATGGACTGGTTGGATCTCCTTGCAGTCCAAGGGACTCTCAAGAGTCTTCTCCAACACCACAGTTCAAAAGAATCGGTTCTTTGGCACTCAGCTTTCTTTATAGTCCAACTCTCACATCCATACATGACCACTGGAAAAACCATAGCTTTGACTAGATGCACCTTTGTTAGCAAAGTCATGTCTCTGCTTTTTAACATGCTGTCTAGGTTGGTCATAACTTTTCTTCCAAGGAGCAAGTATCTTTTACAAATACATACATTCTTCATTATGGTAATATTAGTGTTTGGGAAAGCCTGCCTCATTTTTAATTGAGGGGACTTTGATCTGTAGCCAGCACTCACCCATAGTCTGTACATTTTACTTGTGATCATGTTCACCTTAGTTTTTTAAAAAAAATTTTATTGGCGTATAGTTGCTTTATTGTGTCCTGTTAGTTTCGGCTGTACAACAAAGTGAATCAGCTATATATATATACATATATCTCTTTTTCCTCTGGAGAGGGCAGGGCAACCCACTCCAGTATTCTTGCCTGGAGAAGCCCATGGACAGAGGAGCCTGGTGGGATACAGTCCATGGGGTCACAGAGAGTCAGACACGACTGAGCGACTCTGCACACAGCACACACGTCTCTTTTATGGATGTCCTTCCCGTTGAGGTCGTCACAGAGTGCTGAGCAGAGTTCCCCGTGCTCTACAGTAGGTTCTCATCAGTCCTCTTACACGTAGTATCAATGTTGTGTATATGTCAGGCCAGTCAGACAGCTCATCCCCACCCCTCCTTCCCCCCTTGGTGTCCATACATTTCTTCCCTATGTTTGTGCCTCTGTATCTGTTTTGCAAACAACTTCACCTGTACATTTTTCTAGATTTTGTTGTACTGTTCGCATGCCTTGATTGTTCATACAGCCACTCTCTGGGCTGATGGATGATCTGTTCCTGTCTTGAGCTGCATTTGCTGTCTCTTTCTTGTGCTTGTTTAGCAATTGGTATTTCACGGGGCCTCCAAAAATGCTTGTCCCCCCTTCAACAGCCCCAAGAAAACCAAGACCCCTTTTTTCATTTTTACACAAAATCGAAAATATATGGGTGTTTTTGTAAGTTAATTTTATTATATGAAGATAACATACAAAATACATTCATAGTGACTAGAGATGTAGGACGAAATTCTGTCTCACTTATAATCTGCAGCATATATTCTTGGTTTGTATAAAAGTAACTTTAAAATTCCAGTTTCCTTAAATAGTTCTGCACAACACACACACACAAATATACATATAGTTACCACCACTGTCAGTCAAAGGCGCGCTCCTTCTTCAATCAGTTAAAAGAGGCCGACAAGTGTTTTTTTCCCGTTTGACATTCGAAGGTAACCTTATCAGGATTTTGAACACACTTGCTCCTCAGGTCTGGGCGTCATTCTGAGAATAACTAGAGACAAGCTTGTGCGTGGTTCCAGTCCCCTCCCACCCACCATACTCGGTTACGTGATCTCACAAGACCTGGAAAGGGGGTCCTTGCCCCCTAATTGCTCATGCCAACCATTTTTGTCAAAATTGACAAATGGGTCTAATAATACCATTGATTCATTAGTGATTTAATTTTCTGTGCTGCTTCAGGGCACCTACCTGTGACAAGCCCTTTCCCACTGGAGACCGTCTTTCCTCCCCGTTTCCAGTTTTTGTTCTATGTTGAGACCCCAGCTGGAGCTGGACTGCTGGACAGAGTCTCTGAGGAAGCCAGATTAACACAGTCTAAAGGGTTCTTTGTCTTTTGGAAAGATGGTATTACTAAGGCCTCTTAAAGATGAACGGATTACTGAAATCAAGACATATACGTGTAGCTAAGGTTTTTGTTTTCCCTAATTGCTGGATCTTTAACTGACTTGACAAAACCAGAGACTCAATTTCAGGCTTCTAATATTTTGCCTGTTTAACCTCCTCCCGGTTACCTGATTGCTACTCTTGCCAGTGGTCACAGGTGCTCTTGCGCTTGTAAAGAAGAGGAAGAGCAAGGCTCTCCCCGTCTTTGGGTCCTTGGTCCCATGCTGTCTGGACTCGGCTCTTGGTGGACACTTGCCAGAGGCTCCTCCAGCAGAGGACCCCTCTCATCACCACCCCAAGAGCAGCTATCTGGCTGGGGACAAGCCAACTCTCCCCTCTCTTCACACCAAGAGCCTTGAAATGAGACTGTGACCTCCTGCCACACCCCCACCCCCACCCGCCCCCCAGCCAGGGCAGGATGTCCAGGCCTATCTATCGCTTTTGTCTCAGGTTCTAGGGTTACATCACCTGCATCAAGGGAAGCATCCTCCTCTCCACCAGGAGCAGTGATTCCCTGTGGCCCTGGGCCCCAGAAGGTGCCCTAAACACACAGCAGCACGCAGAGATGGTGGCAGACCCAGGGCCTCTCGGCCCTGAGAAGTGGGCGCCCTCTTGTACCCTGTCCCTATTTCGGTCACAACTCAGACCCGAGGCAGGGCCCAAAGTAGATGAAAAGAGGCTTTTCTCTTACTGACGGCTCATTAACTAATATCCTGAGTCCCAGTTCTAGAAACATCTTGCATAAATCACACACCACCTTTTTCCTCAAGGAGCATAAAGTGCTTCATAGACATTGGTTAATGCGCTTCTGTCCAGGAGACGAGCGTGAGAGTTGGGGTCCCCACTGAATAAGAAGGACACGTGGCTGACTTCCTGTCCTCCAGTCCCCTCGGTTTCAGGCAGTTGGTCTGGTGCAGAGGGGGTTTTCACTCCGCCTTCCCTTTTTGTCCATCTATTCTAGTTTGGGTCTAGAGAAAACCTCCACAAGACTGTTGCCCTTCTCCTCAGCTTCCTTTGATTACTAACTGAAACAGGTTAGAACAAAGAAGTGAGTTAAGTGTCTGGACTATATATGAATACTCAAAATAGAAGCTGATGTTATCTGTGAAAACGTGGCTTTAAGCCTAAGAGGTGACATAACAGACCAGACTCACTGGGGTGAGCCCACCTAAGGTTTTACAATCTACTTGATGGTTCCAAAAATTATGTTTGGCTTTTTTTTTTTTTTAACCTCCCATCACCCCTCCGTCCTGTCTGCTCCCTGGATGGATTCTCCAAGGTGGACCAGGTGGCATTGTCCTCTACCCACTCCCTCCCCACGAGGTGCAGCTCCAGTCCCCCTCCCCGCCTCTGCCCTGTGTCCTCTCCCCATCCCCCCTCCCCCCCACACACAGAGCCTGCTGGAGACCCCAGAACCATGCCTTTGACAGCACAGGCCTTGCTGGCCCGCAGAGTCCGAGCTGCAGTGACAGGTGACAGCGTGTGTCCTGAGCCACCTGGAGCCCGGAGGCCTTGGGATCTCCAGGGTCAGGGGGAGAGGCAAGTCCAGGGCGGGGTCAGGATTTCTCCTCCCCGCTGAGTCCTGCGAGGGTCAGCAGTGGCGCTCTTTGTCACTATTCCTCTATCTGGGGTTACATTCTTGTTAGTCAAAAAAGACAAAAGCACTATTAAAAAAAAAATCACAAAAAAAGCAGCTGGCTCCTGTGGAAAGGAAAAGGTGTCAATTTCTATATGCATAATACTGGCAAAAGCTAGTTTTCTGGGGGGTATAAATACACATGTGGTTCTAGAAAGATGGCTGTGCAGAATCGGGCTTTAGACTGGTGGGGTGGAGTACAGGACCACAGAGTTGTAGTCGGGGGGAGGCGAGCAGCAGGAAATCTTCCTCTCCAGCTCCGAGTGGTCATAGGTGAACCTGCGGTGGCCTGCGCTCAGGTGCCCACAGCTGGCGTGGCAGAACGTGGGTCTGCTGAGGTCAGAAAGGCCCGACTCCTTACTCTTACTGATTACTCTCAAGCTAAAGACAGAAAAGAAAGAAAAAAAAATCAATTGTACAAAATGGATTTCTTGGAAACACTTAAGTCCACTCTTCAGTGGGCCGTTGGTTCAAGCCCAGTGGCTTCCGTGGTCGGTAAAGAATCTGCCTACAACGTGGGAGGCCCGAGTTCGATCCCTGAGACTCATGAAGACCCCTTGGAGAAGGAAATATCAACCCACTCCAGTATTCTTGCCTGGAAAATCCCATGGACACAGGAGCCTGGTGGGCTACGGTCCATGAGGTCGCAAAGAGTTGGCGTCAACTGGCGGACTAACACTTGTTCAAAACCATCCGAGACTGAATGTTTGTTGAGTCCCACCTCAAACTAGGCTGGGGTGTCTGGAGCTGCCCACGACCTCTCCTCCACCAGCTGGGGGTCAGTCCGCTGGCCGGGGGCAGAGGGTGGGGTTAGTTAAAACAAATCCAGAATTCCTGGTGGAAAACAGCTCCCAGGCTTGGGTCCAGCGCTCCCCTCCGCGGGTCAGTTAGCACCTGGGATTGGCCAAAAGATGCTAAACCTGTGAACAGCATCTTCTAAGGAGAGAGCTGTGATTAAAATAGAGGATCCTGAGAGGAGGCGCCGCCTGCATCACCCAGGTGGGTCCTGAATGCAATCCCACGTGTCCGGGCGGGGGCATCACAGCGCCCGCAGAGGAGGGCCGGGGCGTCAGGGCTGGAGGAGGCGCTGGCCTGGATGTGCTAGGGGGGAGGGGTCCTCGTGTCGGGGCGCAGCCCTGCCGACACCTCGTTCTGGGACGTCCGGCCTCCGGAACTGCAAGAGGATCCATTTCTCCCGTTCTGAGCCACGACTTCGTGCAAGGTTGTTGCAGCCATCTGGAGCGACACTAGGACGTGCTACAGAAACTTAGTAAGTTTCTCCCTCTCAAGTTTGTGCTCCAGAGGAGAGAAGAGTTCAGTTCCATTCAGTTCCGGGCAGTGTGTCGCTCGCGGGTCAGGGCGAAAAGACTGGCTTCTGGGTTGGATCCGTGTGGGGCGGGAGCCAGTCTGGTCCTCCGTGTTTGAGGTTCAGCAGCGCAGGGGGGAGTGAGAACCCCACCGCCGCTGGCTGTTTGGCTCGGGATTGGCGCACCCGGCCTTTGAGCCATGCTCTGTATGCTGGTCTCGGAGTGGAGGAGGCAATGGATGGCTTTCATTTTTTCCCCACAAAGGTCTGGAAGTGTTTCAAGGCAGGAAACAAGAACACGTGGGCCCCGCTTCCCCCCCGCCCCTGCGCCGTCACTCCGTGTCCCGTGACCTGCCCAGGACTGGGCTCGGGGTCCCTGGGTGCCCACGGAGAGGACACAGGTGCGCGGGTGTTCGCCAGGGAGCATTCCCAGCCCTCCAGTCCCCTGTGGTTGATGAGCTGGGGTCCCACTGCCCAGAGGTGTCTGCGGACACCCTTTGGTTTACATCCGGGTCTGCAAACTAGCCTGTGAGGTGGCCACCTGTTTGGTTTGTTTTTTTTTTAAAACAATAGTTTTATTGACATGTTTACATATTGTACAATTCACCTATTTAAAGTGTAGAAGTCAATGGTTTTTATTATATTCACAGATGGCTATTCTGAGCATTTCATATAAAAGGAATCATATACAACTCGCTCCTCTCACTTAATTCAAGGTTCATCTATGTTGTAGCTGCCTATCAGTACCTTGTACTTTTGATTGACAAATATTCTCTTGTACGGATATATGCATTTTATTTATCCATTCACCAACTGATAGACACTAGAGTTTCTACTTTTGGTTCCTATGAACAGTGCTGCTATGAATATTTGCATATACGTTTCTGTGGGGTATATATATACCTACAGAGTTGCATTGCTGGCTCACAGAGGAACTCTAACCTTCTGAGGAACTACTTAGACTGTTTTCTAAAGTGGCTGCAGTATTTCATGTTTCCACCATCAAGCATCCAGCGTTCTAATTTCTCCATGTCTTCCCTAACACTGACTCTGGTTAGTGAGGACCAGAGTTCTAGAATGATGTCCCTGGTTCAAACCATCCTGGTGGGGGGCGGGGGGAGGGGGTCGGTGAAGAGGTGTCTCATGTGATTTGCATTGCCCTGATGACTAATAAGGTGAAGCTTATTTTCGTGTGTTCCCTGGCCGAGGCCACCAGCTCTTGTGAGTATGGTTGACTGGACACAGCTGCATTTTATTGCTCATCTGTCAGCTGCTTTTATAAGTGGCAGAGGTGAGTGGTTGTCACTGGCCCCTTACGAATGGGTCTGCATTCAGGAAAAAAAACCATCTAAGTGAAGTTTCGTACAATAGAAACTTCTCAGCAGTCAGAATTTAGACTGTAAAAAAACACATGCAGAACATACTTTTCTGAAAACGCTTAACTCTGAACACAGCACCAAACTACACAAATGCAGAATGAAAACAGCATTTCAACTCCACCAAAAGTATTGATCATGAAAGATGTAAAAAGTCACGTGACTTCACTAGGCATGGTTCCCTTTTTAAACAGGTCCACTCCCAAAGTACTCTTGTTCTCCTAGCTCTTCAACTGTATGGAAAACACGGGGTGCCTGAGAGTTTGAGGAAAACAGAAGGGAGCACTCCACCTGTGTTGTGGAGGAACTGAAGCCTTTGTTCACTTTTTAAATCTTATTTTCAGGTCCTTTGCTTACTGAAGGAGGCCCAACTTCTCCCAAGTGTTTTGGGAACTCTGTTTAAATAAATGCAAATGAAAAGACAGGGGTTGGGGGGGTGAGTGGGGGAAGTCTGCAGATCCCTGATTGAGATAAAAGAGGGGCAGAACGGTTCTGTGGGGGTGGGGGGCGCGGGGAGAGACAAGAGCAGATGTTTGAACGGGGAAGGGAAGGCAGATCTGGTGGGCCTTGCCCTGTCCAACGATATCCTTGGGCAGAGAGGAGTGGGCCCGTGCAGAGTCCAGCGAGAGCCCTCGTAGTTCTGACAGTGTTGTCACTGGCTGCTGGGTAGAAGCAGGAGAGGGGGATCTAATAGGAAACGAGCCTTCATTTGGAAGAGCTGGGGTCTCAGGATGACACGTCTTAGGACTAGATGACTGTCCTGGGGCCCTTCTTGTGCCCTCATTGTGGTTCCCCGGGGGGTATTGGGTGTACGTTCTCTCCCCGCCCCCTCGGACAGGTCTCTGGTCCGGACTGTACACTGTTCACGGTTGAGGACGTCCGGCTCCTTTCAGCTGAAAGACTGTGCTTCAAGTGCTTGGACTGCCTTCTTTGCTGGAATGTTCTGTCTTCTCTCAAATCCCACTCTTCCTTTCCAGAGCATGGTGCTCAGGTGTCCGCTTGTTTCTGTTTTCTTTTTTTTTTTTTTAATGATTTTTTAAAAAATTTATTTATTTTTAATGGAAGGATAATTGCTTTATAGGATTGTGTTGGTTTCTACCAAACATCAACAGGAATCAGCCATAGGTTGACTCATGTCCCCTCCCACTTGAACATCCCTCCCACCTCCCTCCCCATCCCACCTCTCTGGCTTGTCACAGAGCCCCGGTGTGAGTTCCCTGAGTCATATAGCAAATTCCCATTGGCTATCTATTTTATATATGGTAATGTATGTTTCCAAGAAGGAAATGGCAACCCACTCCAGTGTTCTTGCTAGGAGAATCCCAGGGACTGAGGAGCCTGCAGGGCTGCCGTCTATGGGGTCGCACAGAGTCCGACACGACTTTAAGTGACTTAGCAGCAGCAGTGTATGTTTCCTCGTTACTCTCTCCATACCTCCCACTCTCTCCTTCCTCCCCCGCCCCAGCCGTGTCCATATGTCTGCTTTTATGCCCTCTTTCCTGTCCTTCCAGGGAAAAGAGCTTTCTGCACGGCCTGGACACTGTAGTTTAGGAGGGCAGGTAGCCCTCAAGTATGGCCGTGAAACCCTCCTCCCGGGCATCGTCCCTCTTGCCCCTCCAGAAAGTGAGCAAACCCCTCACCCCCAGCTTCCTTACTCACTTCAGGGAGGCCTTGGGTTTGCTCTCTGCCCAGGTGAAGCGCTTCAGCAAGGGGGAGGCCAGCAGGGTGCCACTATCCAGCTGGTAGTCCTGCAGGGAAGAAAGGAGAGTTAGAGTTCCTGCTTGAGCCAGAGGGGCTCCTGACGTTGGGATGCACGTCTGAGGTCACTCCAGCATCTGGCCTCTCTGCCTGTGAGGACACAGCACTCTCTCCATACTGGCCAGTTTGCTGCTGCTGCTAAGTCGCTTCAGTTGTGTCTGACTCTGTGCAACCCCATAGACGGCAGCCCACCAGTCTCCTCCATCCCTGGGATTCTCCAGGCAAGAACACCGGAGTAGGTTGCCATTTCCTTCTCCAATGCATGAAAGTGAAAAGTGAAAGTGAAGTCACTCAGTTATGTCTGACTCTTGGAAACCCCATGGACTGCAGCCTACCAGGCTCCTCCGTCCATGGGATTTTCCAGGCAAGAGTACTGGAGTGGGGTGCCATTGCCTTCTCTGACTGGCCCGTCTAAACCTTGTCAATTACAAGAGGCCCCTATGTCGAGTGACTCAGAGACCCTTCTTCCTGCAGGTGAAGAAAGCAAATATAATCAAAATGGAAAATTGCAGGTAACAGGTGAGCATTTTTCGTAGTCAAGTTTTATGCTATTTTATGCAAACTGTTGCATAAATATGTTAAAGCTAATTGGGCAGATGACTTGGCAGTGATATTATGTAAAGATTCCCTGGTGGCTCAGGTGATAAAGAATCTGCCTGCAATGCAGGAGACCCAGGTTTGATCCCTGGGTCCGGAAGATCCCCTGGAAAACTGAATGCAACCCACTCCAGGATTCTTGACTGGAGCATCCCCATGGACAGAGGAGCCTGGCGGGCTACAGTTCACTGGGGTCACAAAGACAGACACAACTGAGCGAGAAATAATAAAAACACAGTTTAATTTTCTTTCCTGAAGAGTCTATGGAGTTTTGAGACCCTCCTGAGTTACCGTGCTATTGAATGGTTTGCCTTGGAGATGAACAGAGATCATTCTGTCATTTTTGAGATTGCATCCAAGTACTGCATTTTGGACTCTTGTTGACTATGATGGCTACTCCATTTCTTCTAAGGGATTCTTGCCCACAGTAGTAGATATAATGGTCATCTGAGTTAAATTCACCTATTCCTGTCCACTTTAGTTTGCTGATTCCTAAAATGTTGTTCACTCTTGCCATCTCCTGTTTGATCACTTCCAATTTGACTTGATTCATGGACCTACCATTCCAGGTTCCTATACAATATTGCTCTTTACAGCATCAGACCTTGCTTCCAATACCAGTCACATCGACAACTGGGTGGTGTTTTTGCTTTGGCTCCATCTCTTTATTCTTTCTGGAGTTATTTCTCCATTGATCTCCAGTAGCATACTAGGCACCTACTGACCTGGGGAGTTCATCTTTCAGTCCTATCCTTTTGCCTTTTCATACTGTTCATGGGGTTCTCAAGGCAGGAATACTGAAGTGGTTTGCCATTTCCTTCTCCAGTGGACCACATTTTGTCAGAAATAAAAAGACGCTTACTTCTTGGAAGAAAAGTTATGACCAACCTAGACAGGATATTAAAAAGCAGAGACATTACTTTGCCAACAAAGGTCTGTCTAGTCAAGGCTATGGTTTTTCCAGTGGTCATGTATGGATGTGAGCGTTGGACTATAAAGAAAGTTGAGTGCCGAAGAATTGATACTTTTGAACTGTGGTGTTGGAGAAGACTCTTGAGAGTCCCTTGGACTGCAAGGAGATCCAACCAGTCCATCCTAAAGGAAATTTAGTCCTGAATGTTCATCAGAAGGACTGATGTTTGAAGCTGAAACTCCAATACTTTGGCCACCTGATGCAAAGAACTGACTCATTTGAAAAGACCCTGATGCTGGGAAAGATTGAAGGCAGGAGGAGAAGGGGACGACAGAGGATGAGATGGTTGGATGGCATCACTGACTCAATGGACACGAGTTTGAGTAAACTCTGGGAGTTGGTGATGGACAGGGAGGCCTGGTGTGCTGTAGAGTCGGACATGACTGAGCGACTGAACTGAACTGAGTTACAGTTTCCAGCAATTCCGTTTCCTCATTGGGTCATGTTTAGCACTGAGTTTTACACAGGGTCCTCCTTATACTGTCAAAGTGGCATTTCCAGTGAGTGGACCCCACATGTAGTTCCTGCCACCCTTTGGGTCTCCTACGTGGCTCTGTGTGTGTGTCCTTGACTATCAGTAAGGAACCTAAGCAAGGATGCTGCCCTAGGGCGCAGTGCATCAGGGTCGGGAGAGCTAAGGGTCAAAGCAATCTTGCATGTTTTGTTCAGTGCCATTTCCTTGGACTTAAAACCAGCATTCTAAGCAGCAAAGCAACATTTCCAGCACTTTGCCTTTGTTCAGTTCAGATCAGTCGCTCAGATGTATCCGACTCTTTGCAACCCCATGTAGTCACATCTTATTTGTAATGTTTTTTTTTTTTTAATGTTCACATCATCTTTTTCCTCTCTGTCTGGTGTGTTTGAAGGGTTTGGGCATTTTCCAGTGGTGACCACAGCATTTGAGGTCACCACCTTCTCACCACAGTAGGCTTTCCAGGCCTTTTTTGGGTCATGGCTCTGTGGGCGTGGGTGGTCCTGGGATCCAGTGGCTGTGTCCCTGGAGACCACACTCTGGTCCAGCTCTCGGTCTCCTCTCCTTAATCTCTCAGCCCCTTGTCCAGATCTTTAAAGGGACAGGTGAGTTGAGGCCTCTTGTTAGCCAGGGCTGTGTGGATCCCTTCTCTCTGTGCGGCAGGGTGGGTGTGTGGCTGCTCAGCTCTGGAAACTTCGTGGGAAGGAGCAGGAGGTCTTGGAGATTCTTTCAGGATCTCAGTGGAGGCCCTGCCCCTTGCACAGCTTTGAGTTCCTCTGATGCTCTGAGAGCAGGCTTCCATCCCTGATAGCCAAGATGCTTAGAAACACCCAAGGATGTTTCCTAAGGGACTGAGTTATGCCCAGCCAAAGACTTGGGCCCTGGGGTGAGTTCTGGGTCATCTTCAGACTACAGAACTACTTTCAGATTAGCTCTGTATGTCTTGTTGTCATTCCCCTGGAATTTCAGCTACCACTGATGACCGGCCCCTGGTGACCTAGAGCAACCGGACAGTTGGGGTTTGTCTTTGCATGGGGGGCTGCCCGGGGTGTGCCAAGTAAGTTAATTCTGTTACTTACATCAAGCAGGGAGGTGCCATTAGGTGAGAATTCTTCAAAGGTTTTGAGTTTTTCCAGGCTGATGAAATTGAAAGCATTGACATATCTAAAGAAGCAGAAAGAATAATCAGGTTAGTAATTAAACTTTAAAGCTTTTGCACAATGAGGGGAAACTATAAGAAAGGTGAAAAGATAGCCTTCAGAATGGGAGAAAATAATAGCAAATGAAGCAACTGACAAAGAATTAATCTCAAAAATATACAAGCAACTCCTGTAGCTCAATTCCAAAAAAATAAACGACCCAATCAAAAAATGGGCCAAAGAACTAAACAGACATTTCTTCAAAGAAGACATACAGATGGCTAACAAACACATGAAAAGATGCTCAACATCACTCATTATCAGAGAAATGCAAATCAAAACCTCAATGAGTTACCATCTCACACCGGTCAGAATGGCTGCTATCCAAAAGTCTACAAGCAATAAATGCTGGAGAGGTTGTGGAGAAAACGGAACCCTCTTACACTGTTGGTGGGAAGGCAAACTAGTACAGCCACTATGGAGAACAGTGTGGAGATTACTTAAAAAACTGGAAATAGAACTGCCATGTGACCCAGCAATCCCACTGCTGGGCATACACACCAAGGAAACCAGAACTGAAAGAGACACATGTACCCCAATGTTCATTGCAGCACTGTTTACAATAGCTAGGACATGGAAGCAACCTAGATGTCCATCAGCAGACGAAGAGATAAGAAAGCTGTGGTACATATACACAGTGGAATATTACTCAGCCATTAAAAAGAATTCATTTGAATCAGTTCTAATGAGATGGATGAAATTGGAGCCTATTATACAGAGTAAAGTAAGCCAGAAAGAAAAACACCAATACAGTATACTAACACATATATATGGAATTTAGAAAGATGGTAACGATAACCCTATATGCAAGACAGCAAAAGAGACACAGATGTATAGAACAGTCTTTTGAACTCTGTGGGAGAAGGTGAGGGTGGGATGATTTGAGAGGATAGCATTGAAACATGTATCTTATCATATGTGAAACAGATCACCAGTCCAGTTTCGATGCATGAAACAGGGTGCTCAGGGCTGGTGTATTGGGATGGCCCAGAGGGATGGGATGGGGAAGGAGGTGGGAGGGGGGTTCAGGATGGGGAACACATGCATACCCATAGCTGATTCATGTCGATGTATAGCAAAACCACTACAATATTGTAAAGTCATTAGCCTCCAATTAAAATAAATTTAAAAAATAAATATAAATTTAAAAATGCTGATTAAAAAAATAGAATAATCAGGTCAGGATAACGCCTTCAGTTTTTATTAGTCAGGAGATCACAGGCACCCATCCCAGCTAAGATGAATGCCGGAGGAGTGACCTCACACCTTTTGAAGCTGCAGGTCCCTGGCTGTGTCCCCCAGGAATCCCGGCAGTGGTTGCTAATCACTCACATGGCCCACACTGCAGAGTTGTGAGCAAAACCTTGCACGGACCCTTGAGGGACTCAGCAGTGGCCAGGCCTCTGGTCCCTCAGGGACCCAGATGATGTCAGGCTGAGAAGAGCCCTGAGTTGTGGTCCGGTCTGAATGTGACGGAGGGAGGAGACGATGCCCAGAGAGGTGATGTGGCTTCATCACGTGTGTAGCTGCTGCTTCTGAAAGGCCGTGACCTGTCAGGGCAGCACGGCCGATTCAGTGGTGTATATCCGAGCACCGGGGCTAGTCTGGGGTATCCAGCCCTGCGATTACAGATTGGGAGGAAGGGGCAGTAACTGGATGACGTCCCTGTGACTGCCTGCTGACCTCGGTGGTCCCCTGTACACACACTCACCTGAGACCCTGTCACCACCGACAGGGCCCATCTCTGAGGCAAGCGCCCTGTCTGGCGAAGGCTAAGCAACAGGCTGGAAGGGTCCATGTCACTTTGATACTTCCCTCCCCCATGTCTGACCTGATCTGCCTCCGCTAATTTATTTAATCCACACTTACTCGTCTCCTCTTTAAAACAATAGATGACTCATCTGGGCTAGTCTGTGAAGTATGAATCGGTCGCTGACCTGTGACCCAACCCCACAAATCTGCGCTGGCCACTGGATTTCCTCCAGGCCTGTCCCAGATCATCAGTCCTCCCAGTTCTTCCCTGGTCACCTGCCAAGCGTGGCTGAACTGAGGTTGGTGGTCTAGGAGGATACCTCTGTCCATCCATCCAAAGTCGCTTCAGTCGTGTCTGACTCTGCGACCCTATGAACTGTAGCTCACTAGGCTCCTCTGTCCATGGGGTTCTCCAGGCAAGAATACTGGAGTGAGTTGCCATTTCCTCCTCCAGGGGATCTTCCTGAACCAGGGATCGAACCCAGGTTTCTTGAGTCTCCTGCGCAGGCAGGCGAGTTCTTTACCACTAGCGCCACCTGGGAAACCCACTACAGATAAAATTGCTAGGAGGCCCACAGAATAGCCTGAAAGTCCTAATACCGGTTCTGATTGACTGCAGAGGGACAGAGTGTCAGATCACCTGGGCTAGAAACTCTGTTCTGCCACTTTCCAACTGCATGGTTGTGGCAAGCTGTCCTCTGGAGAGCCTTAATGTCTCCATCTGTGTCACAGGAATAGTACCTCCTCCTTAGGACTGTCTTGAGGCGGTAATGTATGCAAAGAACCCAGTGCCGTACCAGACCACAAAGCATGTGTCTCGCTATACAGTAAGTCCCCTGCATGTGAAGTTGTGAATTTTCAAATATATGAATGTGTGTTCGCATGTCCAATCTCATAAGTTAGTTTACCTGTCTAGCGTACATTGTTGTGTGCGTACCCCCTCTACAAGTGGCTTCAAACATTACTAAACATTACTGTTCAGCAGAGCACAGTAGGACAGTATCTTTATATCAAGCCCAGGATGTCCGGAAGCAAGAGGGCAGAAAGAATTGAATTCAGAAAGGAATCAGAACCTGCCATCGGCGTGAAATTGCAGCTGGCCCCCCATCTCCTACTGCTGATGACCCTTCAGCTCTACCATCTCCCACCTCTTCTCCCTCCTCCAGCCAGTAACGCTTCTTGCCTGTTCACTTGATGCCAGCCCCTGTGTGCCAGCTGCTGTACCACACTAGGTACTGTACTATAAGATTCAAAAATGTTTTCCTTTCTGTGTTTGTATCATTTGTGGGAAAAGTATTATAAACCTGTTACAGCCGAGCATTACTGTAATAGGCTTCTAGTAATACAGTATGACTATTAAGTACAGTACTATGCGGCCAATTGTGTTAGTTGGGTACCTAGGCTAACTTTGTTGCACTTACTAATAACTTGGACGCTCTTGGAATGGAACTCGTCTGTATGTAGGGGACTTACTGTAGTGAGTGGAACATACGTGTCACTGCTGGGACCAAGGTGCTGACCTTGTCCAGCGTGGCTACTCGGTGTATGTGTCTTCCCTCACCCCTTCTCCAGTTTCCTTTGCACCAACTTTGGTATGCATCTTGTATGGAGAAGGAAATAGTAACCCACTCCAGTATTCTCGCCTGGAGAATCCCATGGACAGAGGAGCCTAGTGGGCTACAGTCCATGGGGTAAAAAGAGTCAGACATGACTGAAGCGACTTAGCATGCACATACATCTTGTAAGGGGTGTCAGGTAAGAAAACAAATCCAGTTTGTTTTCATTGTATTGAAGGGATCATGAAAAAAGTCAAGGTCATTGAGGAGGAAAAGATGGAGTTCTTCTGGAGTAAGATAGACTACAGAAGAAAATGCAACATGTTCTTGATTGGATGATGTTTTTAGAAAAGGTGCACAAGACACTTGGGGACAATAATGGGAACTTGAAAACTTAATAAGATGAAGAGATTATCAGTTTCTTTCTGATAATTTTGGTGTGCTGGTACAGGAGAATACCCCTTACAAGATGTATGTGCGTGCTAAGTCGCTTCAGTCATGTCCGACTCTTGTTGGCCCCGTGGACTATAGCCCACCAGGCTCCTCTGTCCATGGGATTCTCCAGGCCAGAATACTGGAGTGGGTTACCATTTCCTTCTCCATACAAGATGTATACCAAAGTGTTTAGAGGCAAAGCATTACAGTGGTGTATGTCCTCCTTCAAATGGTTCAGCAAAAAGGAACACACACGCACACACACACACACACACACATATAATATAGGCTCCTCTGTCCATGGGATTTTTCAGGCAAGAATACTGGTGTAAGTTGCCATTTCCTTTCAATGAAGGGACTGAACCTGTGACTCCTTGTCTCCTGCATTGGCAGGTGGATTCTTTACCCACGGAGCCATCGGCGAAGCCCACAGACAAAGTAAGGCAACATGTTATGGTTGAGTTTAGGAGGTGGACTTTTTTTTTTTTAAAGTTTGAAAATCTTACCAAATGAAGTTGGAGAAGGAAAGATCTTACCTGACATTATCAGAACTCCCCGAATTAAACTTTGGAGCAGAAATATCTTCCTGGAAGAAGTCCTCGGAGAAGGCAGGCGTCGAGTATGTAAACGCACTGTTTCCTGTCAGGATGGCGTTTAGTGGAATGTAGTCTTTACCATCCTGAAACAGCAAAGGTGGGGCTCTGGTTACACACATTCTACTTAAGCCTATTTCTGTACTGCTCTGTCTCAGCTCAACTATGGCATTTCCTTAATCTTGGTTGTGTTTTGGGATGATAATTCTGCATATATGCACTTTTTTGTTTGTTTGTTTTTTTACTGGTGATCTCAGCTATTGTTGCTGCTGTTTAGTCACTAAGTTGTGTCTGACTCTTTGGCAACCCCATGGTGTAGCCTACCAGTCTCCTCTGTCCATGGGATTCTCTAGGAAAGAATACTGGAGTGGGTTGCTATTCCCTCCTCCAGGGGATTGTCCAGACTCAGGGGTAGAATCCATGTCTCCTGCATTGGCAGGTAGATTCTTGACCACTGAACCACCAGGGAAGCCTGATCTCAGCTGTTAATAGCCACTAAATAACGAGAGACAAGTAAGACACCCCCTTGACTAACATCAAGGGCGTCTGGCCTTCTGATAGTCTAGATAAACTTACCTGTTGTACATTGGCTTGAAGCAGGTCACCTAGTTTTTCCACAAGCTCCACAAATCTTGGCCTTTCTTTTGGGTCTTTGTGCCAGCAGTCCAACATGATCTGGTAGCTGTTGGGTGAGAGGACAATAGAGACAGCTGGAGGCGGTAGTGGGTACATGGGTTACCATGCATGTCAGCAGAGGAGTAGGCATTGTCATGCATATAAAGATGATGCTTTTTGCAGTATGTAGTGTTCGCTCCCTTTAAATTGTGGGTACACAGTGTGATACATAAAAGGCTGCTTGGGCCAGGTCCTGCTGGGAGTGGAACTTACAGACACGGAGGAGGCTGGGAGTGAGGAAGGGGACTGTAACTCTGGGCTGTTGCCTCTGTTCCCTGGGCACATAGGACGGGGGCTGCCATGCCCAAGGTCCCTTCACTCTCCCTGACCTGAGAGACCTCCCTGACCTCTCCACGCCTTAGAGTGGGGGCTCCAGGCACGTGCCCCATCCAGGGAACCTGAGCCAGCCTGCCAGCGGCCAATGGCCTGGAGGAGCATAAGACAGTCCCATGTGGATCTCACATTAAGGTGGTGGTTCAGTAGCTAAGTCGTGTCTGACTCTTAGACCCCATGGATCATACCATGTCAGGCTCCCCTGTCCTTCACCATCTCCTGGGGTTTGCTCAAACTCATGTCCATTGAGTCAGTGATGCCATCTAACTAATCTATTGAGACAGGTGCAGAAATTCTGCAGAGGCAGGTGGTCATGGACTCGAGTCTGGGATCCTCAGTTCAGGTACAGGGGCTGTGGTGGAGGCTAGCCTGGTTCTACCTTATTTTGTCTAAGGCTCCCTGGTCTCTAGCAAGAAACAGACTCTCAAAGGCTGTATATATGTGTGTGTGTATATATATATATATATATATATACACACACACATAGTTGTATATACATTTGTTGTTTAGTTGATCAGTCATGTCCAACTCTTTGCAACTCTGTGGACTGTAGGCCATCAGGCTCCTCTGTCCATGGGATTCTCCAGGCAAGAATACTGGAGTGGGTTGCCATTTCCTTCTCCAGGAGATCTTCCTGCCTCAGGGATTGAACCCGCGTCTCCTGCATTGGCAGGTGGGTTCTTTACCACTGAGCCACTAAGGACGCCTGGAAAAGATACATAGATGTTCTGTGAAAAGTAGCCAAAGCAAGAAAGGTTTGAACCAGGCAAAAAAAGAGGGGTGGGCCCAAGAGTTGGCAGCATTCAGTCAAGAAGAGGCTGCAGGCTTATCTCAGCTAGCATTGCTTCACTGCTGAAAGGCGGAGGTGGAGGAAATGCAAGAAATGTGAGGAGGGTGCTCCCAGGTTCCTCTCTGCTGAAACCAGCCAAAGGGACCACCTACAACTATTGCTGTTTTTTATTTTGATCCCTGGTTTCTGATTTCCACTCCTCTTGCCTAAAATTCAATGCAAATCATCTCTGCAAACACCAAAGGAAAAGAAAAAAAAAATCAAAACATTCATTATTTCTCCTCCTCATTGAAAGACATCTGATCAAACAGGCTGTGGGCGAGGAACCAATGACTCAACATTAAACCGTTTTACATCACTAAGTAAATAGGTTTAATAAGAAAAAGAGACACCAGTTACACCCAAACCCACAGGCCTTCTTGAAGCAAGCTAGGGGCGAGGGGGCCTGTGGAGGGAGCTTCCTGTCCAAGCTATCACCCAGGCTCCCAAGTGCACGTCAATTTAAGTCAAGTTCAGGTCACAGGACCCAAGTTCTGAGAGTGCACGTTATCGTTACCCAGGTCTTCCCGCTATGGGTACAAGCAACATGGAAATGGCTCCATCAGCTTTCAAATGCTAAAGGTTTGAATTTTGGACTTCTTTTTTTAATTAAAAGAAAAGAAATTTTAAACACCGAAAACATTTTATATTGGGGTATAGCCAATGGCAACCCACTCCAGTATTCTTGCCTGGAGTATTCCATGGACATAAGAGCCTGGCAGGCTACAGAGGATGGGGTTGCAAAGAGTCCCACACAACTGAAACAGCTTAGCATGCATAGCCAGTTAACGTTGTGGTGGTTCAGGTGAACAGCGAAGGAGCTCAGCCACACATATCCTTGTGTCCCTTCTGGAATTCTGTCCTTGACAAACATTTCCCAAAGCTGCTGCTTTTTATCATTTCTATAGGAAACTCCCTAAAATTGAGGAACCACCCTTCTCTCTAGCTCTAGGCTGGGTTACAAGTGCTCTTCATATATAAAGATTTGAAGGTTTCATAAAGTCCAAGGCCACTTGGGGCCCAAAGTTGATGTGAGTTGTTTTGGACCAGAACCAGTATAAGGACTGGAAACACTGGCAACACACCCTGCAGGTGTGTAGTGTGGTACTGGGGGCTCTGGACTCAGACTTGGTCTGCTTAACTAATCAGCAAAGTGGCAAATCACTTTGGTGTTCTAGGCCTTGGTTTTCTCATCTGTACAATGGGGATACTAATAGCACCCACTGCATAGGTTGTTATGAGAATGAGGTAAATGGGTATATTTTAAAGTGTTTAAGATAGTGCCTGACTCTTGATAAGCACTAAACAACTAATAAATAATAAACACTTAATGACTGCAATTATTATTACTGTTGAAGATGAAAGGAGAAGGGGGGGCGGCAGGATGAGATGGTTGGATGGCATCACCAACTTAATGCACATGAGTTTGAGCAAGCTCTGGGAGATGGTGAAGGACAGGGAAGGCTGGCATGCTGTAGTCCATGGGGTCGCAAAGAATCAGATATGACTTAGCAACTGAACACCAACAATTATTACTGTTAGTCACTAGAAACTTGCTCTTGTAACTTTCAGATTATATGGAAAGTGGACAGAAATATTTAATTCAAAGCATGAGTGAACATGTCAGAGACATTTCTTCTAAGGAACATGGGGTATATTCCTAACTTGATGGTCCTGTGGTCTAGGGAGTCCGGAGGATCACCTTTCCGTCTGTCTCCTCTGTACCTAGCTAACTAGTCACAACACTTCTCAGAGGCTAGCTCCATCGCTCATTCCGTTCAGATGGTGATTCCCCCCGCCTGCCCCCGACACAGTCTGGGGTCTTCCAGTGAGATTATAGCAGGGGAAACACTTAAACCACGAAGTGCAGAGTCATCTCATTTTAAACCAGAACTCCTGGTGAAAAGAAGCTAGCACTTCAGAGCCTCCTGCCTTTCTCTCTCTGCAGCCCAGCCGTCTTCCCAGCTCTCGGAAGGGCCTTGTGCTTTCCTGGCCAAAACACCACATGCACCTGACCGGGTCCCTTCTCCCTCTGCGCGCGGGCTGCTCCCAGCCCTGCCCTCGTGGCCCGAGTCCCCGGGCCGCCTTGTCCCGGGTCTGACCTAGCTCGTCTCTGGACCGTGAAGGAAAGAGACTTGGCCTTGCACTCTGGCCAAGCCCCACTTCCTTCGTTCCCTCCAGCTCCTCCCGAAGGCCATCACAGGGCTCCCAGCAGGCCCCCGCCGTGTGGGTGGGACAGGAGGGCCCTGCAGGAAAGGCGGTGCTGCTGGGGGGCGGGGGGACGTGGGGTGGGGGCTCCCCTGAGTCCTTGATGGCAGCTGGACACAAAACTGCTGGGGTCATCACATTCCTGTCCAGGCCTCAGAGTGCAAAACAGGCCCAGAACTTCAGGAAAAAGTGTCTGCGGGGCGAGTGAGCACTTGTCCACCCGAGAAAGCTGTCAGGAAGGCCCTGGGTTCACAGGTCCCAGCCAGGTCCTAACAGGAGGCCCCTTTCCCCCCCATCTCCCCTGCATTCCATCTCCCCAGATTCCAGGGATCTGCATTCCACAGATCCCTGCTGTGGATGGGGGTCAGCGCTGCTTCCCTGCCGGACTCCACCCCGGCTGCCTGCCAAGCCCACTGGTTCCCAGTCTGAGCCACCCCCAAGGTCTGGCCCCCAGCTCCTGGGTGGTCTGTTCGGAGTTCCCCAGGCTCACACCTGGACGCTGTGTCGGGGTGGAGGGAGGACCCTGGGTAGGCACGGGTCCAGGACCCGAAGCCCCACTTCTGGAAGATGCTGGGTCCCCACGGGGGTACTCAGGGGCGTCCCTGGAGATAAGGGTTCACCTGAATCTCCCCGGACAGGGGATTCTGAAACTCAATAGTGCGTCCCCATCCTGAGGAGCCCTGGTGTGGGGGGAACCGTGGGGGAGGGAGGGTAAGGGTGGGAGTGGAGGCGGCAGGGTGGGGGCTCACATTTCAGGCGTGGCGTACTCAGGCGCCCGCATCCTCATGCCATCCTTCAGGCGGCTGCAGAAGTCCTCGTCCATCTGCACCCCCGGGTAGGGGGACCCGCCTGCATCAGGGACGAGAGAGCACAGGGCGTGTTACGACTTTGGGCACGTGTGGGCCAGTTCGGTGTCTGTCTCCTCCTCCGAAGTGATGGCTGGCGGTAAATTCCCAGGGACGGGAAGGGACCTTGGCACACAGCATGAGCACAGACCAGCTGGGTCAGCCCCGCGGTGCTGGGCGTCTGATGCCCCCTGCCTGGTTCCCAGGGCTGCTCCTGTCTGGTCAGGAGAAAGGCTGGCGTCTGAGGGGTCCCCCCTACCTGGAGAAGGAACTCTAGACAAATCCCATCCTTTAGAGACTCATTCGCTGGGTGAATGAGCTGCTTTTCCAAAATCCAGTGGCCTTTTTAAGGAGGTTCCTAGTGGCTCATTCACACCTCATCGAGAATGATTTTAATTCCCTGCTTTCTTGTAAACCTCATAGAGCATTGGGGTGGGGGGGCAGTTGCTGTGATGGGTATGGGGGAACGGGGTTGGGAGCCGGGACTGGGTGGGCTGGTGGGGCCGCCCACGGGCCTGGAGGGCCAGAGGAGCTGGGACTTTGCCTTTGGCCAAATTTTCTGGGCAGGATTGCAGGGAACAGGCCCTCTTGGAGGGGTTTGTGGCTGGGGGTGAGCGGGCCTCTGTATCGGCCCCATCACAGACCTGGAAGCTAGTCTCTCTCAGCGTTTGTCTGTCTGCACCTTGGCGTGACCGCAGCTGGGAGGAAGCAGCTGGGTGCGTACGGGGCTGGCACTGTGTCCCCGCGGGACCACTGTGGCCGCCAAGCTGCTTTCAAAGACTGCAGGCAACAGGTGCCTGTCATCGAAAGCAGGAGAATGGTTTTCCCACATTACAGGAAGCCAGGGATGTTACTGGGTGACTTTTATTTGCTCTGAGAGGCAAGTTTCTGGCAAAGTCTAAAAGACTCTTGGCTAGACCCGGCTACTCAAGGGAGGCCTCGGAACATCAGGTGCCTGTCTGCAGCCAGATGTGGGCGCCGGACGCATCTGGGAGCGCCGGGCCTGGGACCAGGTTTGCAGCCACCGCAGTGCGTGCTGCTGGAAGCTGAGCGCACCCACACACAACCGGCATTTCTGCCGTGCATCCTGTGTGAACTGGCGTCTGGGACCAGCCACGCTGAACAGAGGCCGGGGGTGAGCTGAGCTTGTTGGGGCTTTCCTGGGAAATTCTGCAGGGTGTCGGGTGGAAGGACACAAGGAGCGGAGAGGCGTGGGTATTAAACAGTCTGGGTGTTTGAGGAATTAGGACAAGGGAAGGGATAGCCAGACTGGTTGGAGGTATGTGGGACTGGAGATTGTATTCTGGTTGGATCTCTCTTGTAGCCCCCTGCATGTTTTTTTTTGTGCATATGGGCACACTGCTCTGAGCCCTCACGTGGGTTTTAGCAGCTGCCACAGCCCAGATGGCTCCCCAGAGGAAGCAGACGCTCAGCTCTGGGCAGCTGTCCCCTCTCCTCCTGCTCCCAGACCCACCTAAGGAGAAGATCTCCCACAGCAGCACTCCGTAAGACCACACGTCACTCTTGGTGCTGTAGATCTTGTCAAAGATGGACTCGGGAGCCATCCACTTCAGAGGAAGTCGCGTCTGGAAAAGGGTGAAGGGAGGCCTTGAGCAGGAGGGCATGCAAACAAAGCACATTCAACCCGAGCGCCCGGGGGTCACCTCCCAGATAATGCTTGGCCTTAAATCATTTCCCGGAGCAGCCACGGTTTCCTAGGACGGAGAGTGCACGTCAGCCTGCAGTGTGGCCCTGAAAGAGTGCTATAGTCATCCCTGTGATTGGCAGTAACTGTTTAGCAAGCCCTTCCTCTGTGCCCAGAGCACCCGACTCTGACTCTGTAAGAAAGCCTCCTTCCCAAAACAGCCTGCATGCCACGTGGACCTGGGAAAGAGCCCTGCGAATTATGGGGTTGGCCAGAATGTTCCTTGGGGTTTTTCTGTCACATCTAATGAAAAAATCCAAACAGACTTTTGACCAACCCGAGAGAAGGCATCTGGAAAATCGATCATTTCCAGGAATTTTTCTTAACAAGGAGAATTTTTGAAATGCATTCCAATATAAAATACAGGATTTTAAGAGTCATTGACTGGGAGGTGTGGGCAAAGGCACGGAAAAGAAGGAAGGTGATATACAGTGTTTAGGGCGCCGTGTGACCGGTTTTGAAGTGGGAGTCCCGGTGGGTTCGGCCCTGTGGCTTCATAGGGACGGAGATTGACAAGGAGCCTGGGCTGAGTGGGGGACAGAGAAAAATAGAGCGGGGAGGGCTGGGGAGAAGCTGAATGATGCACAGTAAAGAGCATAGACAGACACCCAGGTAGTTGCCATCTTTGCAAGTCAGGGCTCTCGAGGAAAGCTTGTTGTTGTTTTCCTTATAAAGAAACTGGGGGGGGGCACTCCCCGAGTGGGGTCCAGTGGTTAAGACTCCAGGTTTCTGACGCAGGGGATGGGCATTCCCCTGGTTTGGGAACTAAGATCCTGCATGCCTCGAAGTGAGGTCAAAGAAAGAGAAAGAAAACAGACAGGGGAGCAGTGGTTCTCAAAGTAGAATCCTGGGACTGGCTGAGTCCCCCGCACCTGAAGAGTTGTTAGAGAGAGGCACGTTCTCAGACCCCACTCAAGACTTTGGAATCAGTTTAACAAGCTCTCTGGATGACTTGTGTGCTCACTCTGAGAGCCAGGAGCAGAGAGTAGTCGTCTGGGCCCGACCCAGACGTAATGAAGCCTTCAGGGTAAAGGCCAGAGGGGAGAGGACACAGGAGGTCAGCTCTGAAAGTGGAAATAACACTTATCGCCAGAGACAGGAGGGAGGAGAGGCCAGTGTGAGCCAGCAGAGAAGCTGGGCAGGAGGGCGGACCCGAGCGGGACGTGATTTCCTCCCCAGCGAGGTCATGCGGACGGCCGCCCCCACCCTTTCCTGAGACGTGTACACCTGCCGAATCCATCACCCGGCTTTATCTGAGGGGAAGAGTCCAAGCTGTTCTCCCAGCTGCCTGGGGAACTCCCCCCAGGGTGGGCAGAGGAGGGGCTGATGTGGACTCAGCAGGGCTACTGACCAGCGGTCAAGCGTCCAAAGGACAGGAGCCGGGCTGGGACCAGGGTAAGGACCGGAGGAGGAGAGCAGGGCCTCGCTGGGCCCCGTGTGAGGACCCTCGGGTCCAGAGGCCGTGGGGCCAGCCTGTCTGCACAGGCTGTGGTTTGGGGAGCCCTGCCGAGGAAGTGTAAATATTTACCAAGGGCTTTGGTCTATGGTTTAGAAATGATAGGGCCCCAATGAGTCAAACAAACATCAAACTTTGGACTTACATCTCCTTTTCTCACATAGTCGGGGTTCTTATAAATATCCCGGGCAAGCCCAAAGTCGCAAATCTTCACCACGTTGTTCTCGGACAAAAGTATGTTTCGTGCGGCCAGGTCCCGATGAATGCACTAGAGTAAAAACAGTGGCATCATCGATGCGTGTCTTAATCTCATCCAGGAATTTCCTGCTCCTTCTCGCTGTTCTTAACTCGGGGACTCATGTCACATGCTTCCTTTACATGAAGGGTCCAGCTCTCCGTGCACACGGGGTCGCCCCAAACACGAAGCACTTCTCTCTCAAATTCAGACCCCCTGGAGGCCCCCAAGTCAAGAAGCCCCCGGAATCCTCTCTGCCCCGGCGCTGCAGGATGGCATCAGGTAAACAGTGCTGGCCATCTGTTCTCCCAGGAGCACGACTTCCCCACAGCCTTTTATCCTGAGCTGCTGAGACCAGATCACCACCCAGCTGGAGCTCCCTAGGAGGACTCCCCTGGGTGAGTTAACAGATGTGGAGCCATGTACTCTGAGATTCTGACCAGTTCTGGAGGCATGCTAGGGGAAAACATGGAGTGTGGGTGCTGGGGTCATCTATTCTGAAACCCAGTGAGCTCTTCCCCTGGAATTAAGTTCTACCCACTGGTACCCTACCCACAAGGCTTCCCTTCAGACAGTAAAGAATCTGCCTGCCATGCAGGAGTCCTGGGTTTGATCCCTGGGTCAGGAAGATCCCCTGGAGAAGGGAATGGCAAGCCACTCCAGTATTCTTGCCTGGAGAATCCCATGGACAGAGGAGTCTGGTGGGTTACAGTCCACAGAGGTCACAAAGAGTCGGACATGACTTAGCAACTAACACTTTCATTGGTACCCAAGTGTCATTTCTCAAACCTCCTCACTCACATCAGAACAGATTAAGGTGTGTGTTGTGAAGTTCACTCTACATTTAAGGACCCGTTGTTGTTTAGTTACTAACTTGTATCTCACTCTTTTGTGATGCTATGGACTGTAGCCTGCCAGACTCCTCTGTCTGGGATTTTCCAGGCAAGGATGCTTGAGTGGCTTGCCATTTCTTCCTCAAGGGGATCTTCCGACCCAGGAATTGAACCCACATCTTCTTGAGTGGCAGGCGAATTCTTTACCAATGAACCACCAGGGAAGCCCATTTAAGGGCCTACATACTAGCAAATATGAGGAAAAATGAACTTATAGCGAAGGTTTGTGTTTGCCTCTGTGTGTATCCACACACCAAGGCCCAGGAAAGAAGCAAAACAGTGAAGAGTGAGAGCTCACCTTTCTGGAAGACAAAAACTCCATGCCTCTGGCCACTTGAAAACTGTAAGAAATCAGATCTTCCATAGTGATGGGCTGCTTGTAGAAGTCGTCAAAATCTGGAAAGTATTAAAACCGAAGCTGTTTGTAAAGGCTCTTGTCAGGCCACCAAATCCCAGTTTATTGGAACAGTGTTAGCAAAACATAAAACAAACCAACAAACAGAGTTCATCTTTGAGAGCCATTTCAGTCTCCAAATGAACATCCAACATTTTTCCAGGCCTCTAGCCTGGTTTGCCCAAGTATCTGGGGTGGGGACGGGGGCAGGGGGGACGATCCATTAAGACAGAAAGGCCTGGGGGGAAGACAATGGTACAGTTCCCTGTCAAAATTAGTAACTCTGGAAATAATCTAAATTCAAATCTTATCTCCCCAGGACATTAGCCTTCGAGTCTCTCACGGATGTTTATTAGGGTGATAAATAAGAAAAAAATTTCAGAGATGCACAGTGTGTTGTAAAAATATCTCAGACTGGAGGACAGGAAGGAATTAATACCTACCCTCCTCTTCCTCAACATCACTGAGACTTTTATCTTCCTGAAACCCGGAGCTCGCGAAGCTCTCGCTGCTGGTAACGCTGTCTAGCCTCTGTTTCTCGCCCTGCTCCAGGTCTGGCTCCATTTTCTCTTTCTTAGGCTCCACGTGTAAGGCTGCATCCTTTTAAGAGACCAAAGAAGACACTGATGAAAGGGACAGAACAGCAGCAGGGGGACCGGGCCCTCGGGCCAGCAATTGCCTGTGTTGGGAGGATGTCCTCTGACAGAAGGGCTAGTGAACTAGAGCCTGGCTGCCCCGCTGCGGGTGGGAAGTCTTCCACTCTTGACTGGGCTTCTGGGTGGCATCTCAGCTGGGATGAAGGGATATTCACAGCAGCTGCTGTTTCCTGAGCACTTACTCTCTGAGCCAGCACACTGAGGATCTTAGGTACGCTTTCTCGTTTAACCTTTCCAACAGCTTTACAAAGTACCTCTTACAATACGTGAAGGAATACATTCAGAGAAGTCAAATAATCAAAGTCACATGCGGCTGAGAGATGGCAAAGCGTGAACCCAGGTCTGGCCAACTCTATTCCGTGCCCGTCAGCACTTTTCCATCCCGTGCGCCATCTTGGGAAAGACAATATGGAATGATGGAAAAGGGTCCCCAGTCAACCTGGGACCACGCTTTGTAATCCCCAGGGGGAATAATAAGAGGAGGCTGCAGTTACCAATGTGGTTTCCTTGGAGAAGGAGGGAACATGAACATTTCTTTTTCTCCTCTCCATTCAAAGATGTAGCCTGATCCTAACAAAGGCAGAAAATGCCTTTCATTCTGAACTGGGCATCTGAGCCCTGGTGTGTATCCAATTCTTTCATTAAGTGTGTGATCTTGAGCAGCGAACCACCTTGCTTTTATGGATTTCCATTTCTATATCTGAAAAGCTCTATCATCTTATGTTTGGACTCACAGGAGTTGTTGGTTTTGAGGTGGAACCAGAAAAGATGGGTATCATCTTTAGTAATTCATCTAATTGCTGTGACTCTAGAAAAAGCACTCTCAGTGGCTTCGTGAGTCTACCATGTACCTGGCTCAGGGGTGGCTGTAGGGGGACTGGGGTTCAGAGGTGTCCCCCGAACCACCTGCACTTTGGGGCGGGGCTCCCCATCCTTCCTTGGTTTTTCCTGGAAGCATCAGTACGTGGGAGTGGTCCCTCCACTAGAGGGCGTAGTGGGAGCAAGCAGAGGACAGACAAGACAGCTTCAGTCCCCGAAACTGTGGAAGCGTGGAGGGTCTCTAGGCTCCTGCCCCCTGGAAAGAAACCCTCTTGTGCCTGCCGCAGAAGCGGAGTTAGTCCTCAGAGTGAACCCCCGCTGCCATCCAGGGGACCTACCTGACAGCAGGTAAAGAATGTTAGCTCTGGTTACTGTATGTCCCTGAGGCAGTCAGATTTGATTCTGCTCAGTTGGGGACTGAAATTTTATTTCCCACGAGACCCTTTCCAGGACAGAAGTAGGCAGGGGAAGGTGCTGGGGTGAAAAGTTCTGGACTCTTTGGCGAAGCTCCAGGGACCATAACTCAGACTCCCCCACCCCATCCCCGCTTCCCCCTCTCCCAGGTTAATGGTATATTTAGCTCTGCTTATTGGTAACTGTTTCTGGTAAATAAAGGTTGATTTACTGAACTTTTGGGACTCTGACAGAATCCTTTGGATTTATTACAAATAATATTTAAAGATCCTAGTGAATTTATTTGGAAAATGAAATATCCCATTTCGATTCAGCCTTTCGGTTTTTCCTTCACCTTCTCTTTATATGTCTTTAGGTTCCAAATATGAAATACAGCTGTGTATTTTCCACGAAAACACTGAGCTCCACCAACAGGGAGGTGAATCATTAAATATAGCCCGAGAAGGAAGCAGGCTCTTCAAACAAAGGACGTACGAAATCAAACGTTCCATCCTGCCCAGGTCCCTGGGGTATTCTCGCTGGCTTAGTTCTTCCTGAAGCCAGCCCAGGATTTCAGGACTGAAAAGAAGTTGTACTACTCTTAGTCCAGGGCACCATTCTCCACTTTTTCTTATGTTTTTTTTTTTTTTCTTCCCTCTTCTTACCCAGGACAGTGCATGGAAAAAGTATTGAAGGGACATTAGAAGAGCTGGGTTCTTTCTCCTTGACTTTATCTTTTGCCAAGTTCATGTCCTTAAGGCAATCGCTGGACTTTCTAAGCACGTCTGTGATGTGAGTGTGGCCTAGCTGATCACAAAGATCCCTTTCAGCTTTAAGATTCTCATCATGTTATTTTTCATTCGCTAAGTTGTGTCCAGCTCTTTGCAAGTCTATGGACTGCAGCATGCCAGGCTTCCCTGTCCTTCAGTCTCCCAGAGTTTGCTCAAATGCATGTCCATTGAGTCGGTGATGCCATCCAACCGTCTCATCCTCTGTCACCCCCTTCTCCTCCTGCCCTCAATCTTTCCCAGCATCAGGGTCTTTTCCAATGAGTCAGTTCTTCCCATGAGCGAAGTATTGGGGCTTCAGTTTCAGCATCAGTCCTTCCAATGAATAGGCAGGGTTGATTTCCTATAGGATTAACTGGTTGGATCTTCTTGCAGTCCAACGGATTGATTCTCAAGAGTCTTCTCCAGCACCACAGTCCGAAAGTATCAATTCTTCAGTGCTCAGCCCTCATTATGGTCCAACTCTCACATCTGTACATGACTACTGGAAAAACCATAGCTTTGACTAGACGGACCTTTGTCAGCAAAGTGATGCCTTTGCCTTTTAATATGCCATCTAGGTTTGGGCTTCCTTGGTGGCTCAGAGAGTAAAGAATCTGCCTTGCCATCATCTTTTAAGATACGAGTGACTAAGTGATTTGTGCGTGTCTGAATCTGTATGGAGAGAGGGGGAGGGAGAGAGAGAGAGAAATTTATCAAGATGACTTGATAGTTATATAGATGGCTAGTAAATTTAATCTCTATCACTGCATACAGTGGGATCAAATAGTCTCTGTGCTTGGCACAAAAAGAGTGTAATATATTAGCACAGAAAGAAAGATTTTTTTTTTTGCTTCCTTGTTGTCTTGCTCCTTTACTGGAGTGTCATTGCTTTACAATGTTGGCATTAATTTCTGGAAAAAAAACTTCTTTTAAAAGAAAAAGCAGAGATTGTGTTTTAAGCTTAGTCATTAATGGTGTTGACTGAAGAAAAGCACAGCGTAAAAACAGGTTTATTCAGTGTCTTTCTGAGGACTGTGGTCTGGGAGCAGCCTTGCGGAGAGCTCTGAGGAGGT